>NW_006399806.1:11970479-11976996 GCF_000299155.1 Elephantulus edwardii | reverse complement strand
TATATCTCTTTTAAACAGTTTTCTCCCTCCTCTGTTTCAGTGCAGTATACATTATTGAACCCATCTTACTCAGTCTCTCCCCAACCCCAAGGATAGTCCCATTCTACAACATACTCAATAATTTGAAATAAAATTTTAAATTTATTTTCGACTACACAGAACAACCCTAAATTTAGGGAACTCTGGTGGCATTCTGGTGAAAAGTTGTGCAGCCAACCCTAAGATATGCAGGTCAACTCCACCATTGCTCTAAGAGAGGAATATGGGTAATCTCCTCCTGTAAAATTTGCGGCCTTTGAAAATCCACTGGAGGATTTAGCTATGAGTCAACTGGATGGTACACAACAACAGTCATAATCTTAGGAAGGTCTGGTGGCTTACTGGCAAAGAGTTGGATTGTTAACCTAAAGACAGTCTGTTCAAATCCACCAGATGCTCCACAGAGAAGGATGAGCAAAGTCTCTCTTTCAATATAGTCTCTGAAAACCTGCTGGAGGGCTGCTATGAGCCAGTTCAGACTTAAAAGCACATAAAGACAACAACCCTAAATTTAGACATACAATCACTCTGTTGGTGTAGTCAATAGAGTTTTCTAGTAATTAAAAAGAAGGCTGTTTAGAAAAAAATATTAAAGAAAGCTGTTTGGATTTGAATCCATCAGCTGCTTCACAGAAGAAAGATAGTCAGTATCTTCCTATTTTGATTCACAGGCATGAATAATCTGGTGGAGGCTCCTATGAAATGGAACTGATACCACTGCAATGAGTTTGAATGTTTCTAATATCAAATGAAAAACATGCTTGACAATATTTTATATATAGTGCTGCTAACAGAAATCTACTTGCTGTTCTGAAGGAGAAAGTTGGGCAACCTTCTCTTATTAAGATTACAGACTCAGGAACACTAAGGGGGGTTATTATGAGATGAAATCAACTTGATAGCAGTGAGCTGTTTTGTTTTTGTTGTTGTTGTTGTTGTTGTTGTTTTACTTTAATTATTGGAAACTTAGAAGGAGTCTTTGTGGCTCATTGGTTCATTATATAAGCTGCTAATGAAACATCACCATTTAAATACATCAGTCATTGTGTAGTAGTAGCAACAGGCTTGAGAAGCCTTTAGGAAAGTTCTACTCTACGGGAGAATATATTTATGTCACTATGAATCAAAACTGAGTCAATGCCAATAGTTTTGGTTTAAAGAAATATTACCTAGGTGATATCTTTAGATTCCTTTTTTTTTTTACTTTCAACATTTTTGCAAATGTCTTTAATCCCTGGCTTCTTAATGACAAACGAATTTGGGTTCTCCTTTCTGGTTAGATTTTTGTTGTTTTTTTTTAATTAAATTTTATTAATTTTAATGAACATTTACAGAGATTGTGGGTTTCCATTCATTCATTGTTGTACTATTTTCTCTACCCTCCTCCCCAGTTTGTTCCTCTTCCCCCCCTTGAAAGTCTGTTTTAATTGTCCAATTGCCACAGTGCTTGTCAAAGCCAGTTCTGATTAATCTCCTTTGTCGGTGTGTCCTTTGCCATTCCCTATCACTCCTCCCTGAGAGAGACTCCACCCTGATTCATAAGGAAAAGGGGATGGCATCTTCTCTTAGCTACTTTTAGAAATGATTGCTTGATAAAAGCAAAGATATTATTTAATGAATTTAGTAGGTCTTGAGTATATTCCTTTAGGAATAGAACACACTCTGCTATAGGGTGTGAATCCCGCTTTAGGAAAACTAACAACTACTCTGAAGGGTAAAAAGAACAATTATTCTATTAAAAGGTGCTTGTCTTGGGGGGAGTATAACCAAGTTTTTCCTCAAAGCCATGGAGAGTGAAACTCAGTCTCATGTACTTTGAGCATGTTGTCTGAAGGGACCAGTCGTTGGAAAAACATGTACTAGAGAAGAAGATCCCCAACGGGATGATTTGCCACAGTGACCGTAACAACGAGCTTGAGCTTATCAGAAATGGTGAGGATGGCTCAGGCTAGCATAAGTTTCATATCTGTTGTTTATAGGGTTACTATGAGTTATAGTCCATTCAATGACTCCTAGTAGCAGAATTTTCTCACTTGATGTAGTAATCTGACCTTCACTCAGGCTATATAAAATGAGTGGGCTAAGATGGACAAAAAAACCCCCCAACAAAACAAAACAAGAAAGTACTCCAGACTTAACCAAAAGGAATGTCTTTTCAGAGCATTCTAGATAGCTATACATAGGCTTTTCCTCATTTACCATATAGCCTCTTTTTTTCCACTTACTAGTTTTAAAAATTCTCCATGCATTGGTAATGTACTCATTACTCAAAGCCCAAGAGTTGCCAGGACAACCGGGAACTCAATCAACACTTTCTTTTTATTGTTTTAGGATTCTCTGTAGTACAGAAGGTCAATCCTATGGAAGCTGAAGACAATTTTCATAGAGTTTTCCCATTAGTTGGGAGGGTTTTTTTTTCTTTTTTAACATCTTTCTGTTTCAAAAAGTTTCTTGGGGGAAATCTGTCTGATTTCAATACTCTAGAAAAGAAAGTATTGTGTAAAGTTGAATGCAAAGTTTCTCAAACTAAAAGTGAAATGAATAGGAAAAGTCAACTGAGAGTTCACTGTAAAGGATATCAATCGACCTGCAGAAGCAGTGCTCCTCAGAGGAACCAGAAAAATATTTGGGTTGTTCATTCTGACAGTAACTGGAGAAGAATATACACTGCCAACTCATTTTCTTTAACTATCACTTCTGGAATATGAATGAATATTAATACTCTAAAGTGAAGTACATTTGAAACATTAAGAACACCTTGTAGAGAATTATTAAGAAAATAAATTACTCCCTTATGCACACAGCTATCTGAATCAATCTCCACGACTAAACTGAAACCTTTGTGTCATGTTTCTAAGCAAAGGATTCAGGAGACTGAAAATGACAGCTTTAATTGAATATTGTGACAAAAGAGTTCATCTTAAAAAATGGTGGATTTCTCTGCCATCTACGTTTGCTTAGGCTGCCTTTCCAACCATTTGTTCTTTTAAGATTTTTATTTGAAGGGCTACATTTTTATTTATAGTTTCTGCAAAATATATTTCTTGATACTAAAACGTTGTTTTTATGTGCCGTCGAGTCGTTTGTGACTCATAGAGACCCTATGTACAAGAATGCTAAATACTGCTCTATCCTGTGCCAACCTCACCATCTCTGACACACTTACTCTACCACCCTAATCACAGAATTGATCCATCTCGTTGAGGGTCTTCCTCTTCTGTGCTGTCCCTTCAGTCTCCTAAATATTATGTCCCTCTCCAAGAACCAGTCCCTCCTTGCAACATTCCCAAAGTATGTCAGACGAAGCTTCAGAATCCTTGACTCCAAGGAGCATTCCATCTTCACCTTCTCCTGGACAAACCTGTTTGTTCTTCTAGCAGTCTATGGTATATTCAACACTCTTCTCCAGCACCACTGCTCAAAAGTATCAATTCTCTTTCTATCATCCCTAGTCACTGTTCAACTCTCTGATGCATAACACGTAATTGCAAACACTATAGCCCTGATCAGGCACACCTTCGTCTCCAGCCTGACATTGTTGCTCTTCAGTACTCTGGAGAGGTCCCTGAAAGCTGCCTTTCCCAATGTAATTTCTCTCTTTATTTCCTGTCTGATAATACCAAGAGTGTTGACTATGGAACCAAGCAAATTAAACATATCAACTGAATAAATGAATATCTCTAATTATGAGTGTATAGCCATATCACTTGCTTATTATTACTTCTAAATGATTAGTCAATATAAATCAGAGCTCACTCCATAGCATTTAGCGACAATACTCACATTTAAGAGTGTATTCACCATAAACATATTCTAGTTAAGTATCTTAGTAAGTAGTCTACTGATTAATCTTATTTTTTTCACAAATTCATGGTTATCTCCTCTAAGGCAGGCAATATGATAGATATTTCTTATAACAGGAAAGAAAAGAAAATCCTTGTTGTAATGGAACTTACATTCTAACTAATATGAAACTACATTTGTCATAGATTTTGAAAGTTATTTGAGCTCATGGGTACTGTTAATAATGTGAGAAAAAATTTGAGTATATGTGTGTTTGAGTTTACTTAGTGTGTTGTGAATCTTGGTTCCAGCTGGACCTTAGGATAGCCTCTCACGTCTTGAGGAGGGACAGGCATGAAACACTCGGGCTCCTATGGCTTTGTTATCGTCTCAAGTGGGTGTCAGCAGAGGGGACTTGCCAGATGAATTGGGCATCTCTAGCCCAGAGTCTGCCATCATTTTGGCATGCTGGAATTGTAAAATACTGAAATGTTTGGCTACGCCTGTAGGCTGAAGGCTGAGGACTAGTGTGTTGTGAATCTTGGTTCCAGCTGGACCTTAGAATGGCCTCTGTGTCTTGAGGAGGGACAGGTATGAAACACTCGGGTATCTTATGGCTTTGTTATTGTCCCAAGTGGGTGTCAACAGAGGGGACTTGCCAGATCAACTGGGAGTCTCTGGCCCAGAGTCTGCTAGCGTTTGGGCATGCCGGAATTGTAAAATACTGTGGGGCCCTCGGGCTATTTTTAATTGTTTTTGGTCAAACATTCTTCTAGGTCATATAGCCCTGGTGTGTCCACTTACTGTACAGAAGTACCTCGTGGTTACTGTGAAGCTGAACACTGTGACACTGATGTGTCAAATGCAATAATGATTACCCATGGTGGACAGCATTTGGTGGAGCTCCCCAACTAAAAAAAGCTTGGGAGCAGGAGTGGCATCAACTTCCAAAATAGATTGCCTCCAGAAACCCTATGAACCTCGAAAAAGGACAAAAGTTATACAAGTGTTTAGGTCTTTTGTTCATAGGGTCGTTATGAGTCTCCTATGACTCAACAGAATTTAACAACTACATGTGTGTTACTGGCATCACGAGGAGGATAAGAAATGTATCATTCCAGTAAAAATTTAAGATAAGAGACTGCTGCATTTTTTCAGTATACATTTATAATTTTTTAAAAAGCGTATTTCATCCGCCTAGCTCAGTTATAGCAATATACTTACAAGGATAAAATGTGGTGCTTTTTGGATCTTTTAATTTACTCCAATCAGAATTACCATTACTATCTACTTAAAATAATGCATTAAATATGTGGTTTAATCTGTATTCATTACAAACACAAGCTATTGTTTTCAATACTTGTTTCTGGAGACTTTATAGTTACTAATTTGTGAAAATTTTTTGGTATTTTAACTATACTATTATGGCAGCTTGTTGTTGTTGTGTGCTATTGTGTGGGATCCAACTCATAGCTGACTCTCCAGGTGAGTTTTCAGAGAGAGTAAATCACATAGCAGGATATTGTCCATCCTTGTGAATCAGTATCATTAACTTTCTTGAGAATGAAGTACTAGTAAAAAAGAAAAAATTATCTTCTGATCAATTTATGAATAATGTAATTCAATAATGTAGAAAGATTTTTCCAGAACAATTTTATTGCTATTCATTGAGCTAAAAAATATTACATTTAAGCAACTTGTAAATTTTTAATGATAAAATATTGTATGATTAAAATTTATAATAAATCATCCTAAGAATTTTATATAATCTGGCCTGGAAAGCGTTCTATTAGGGGTTGAGGATGGCACCAATTCCAAGTTTCCACTGGTGCAAGTATATGTGTATGACTAAGAATCTAGATAATGTGGAATAATTAGTCAAGCAATTTGAAGATGCTATCTCCCTTTTAGTATTTAGCTGTAATCAGCAAACTCCTTCCAGCTAATTAGTGGACAAATATTTACTTAATCTCACTTATGATCAAATGGGAATTATATGAAATGCTCTGGAGCCATTACAAATTAGAAATACAGCTGTGAGAAACAAAATAGATATAACAGTACAAATGATCAACAGGTTAAAAATGAAACTGTTGTTTTACCTAGAATGGCAAATGATTTCAAATAAGAAATATTTGATTTAGGTCTTTAATAATTGATGAGATTTCAGTATTTGAAGTGAAAAGGACTTTATAGGGACACAAGGAGATTCCAGGCAGTGTAAACGGTTTACATGCTGGACTGTAGGAAAACGGTTTACATGCTTTTCCTGTAGGAAAAGTGGGAGATTCAAGCTCACTAATAGATGATTCTGAACAAAGGCTTGCCTATCTGAAAAATTAGTGAGAAAAAACCCTATAAAATATACTTCCACTCAGACACACATGATATAACCACAAACTGGAATTTTTTAAATAGGGGTAAAAACACTGGAATTATTTAAATAGGGGTAAAAACACAAGAAGATAAAAAAGCATTATTCCTACTCAGAATAGTCTTCAGTTCTGAGGAGATACATAAAATTTAATATACATTACAGAATTTTGTATATTACATAGCTTTTGGAATATGACAAAATAACATAATTTATTATGTCATATGGGGCATTTTGAGTCTGATGACCATATGATATATTACTCTGGAGATGAAAAGACAAGGAAAAATGGGGTTGCCTTTATAGTAAAAAAAGTAATTT
>NW_006399806.1:11958077-11967258 GCF_000299155.1 Elephantulus edwardii | reverse complement strand
ATAAATAATAAATAACAACTCAACAGCAGCTAAAACAACCCAATATATGTGTATGAGAGCTAATGGTAGTGATTTCCATCAATAAGTTTATAAAAAAGGTATTTTTGAAATATCCATGTCACCTAACTTTTTTAAATCTTTCAGTGTATCATGATATAAAAATTTGTCTTAAAAAATATTTTAAGTGACCTGTCAGGTAACACACAGTATGAACAGACATGATCGGGATAAAGGGACAAAATTGTAAGAGATCAATCATTTCTTTTTAAAATGTGTTCAAAAGGAGTATAAAAAGGAAATTAAATCTTAATTTGGGAAATGGATATGGGAAATCTACACATCCATCATTTAGGTATGAATTTTTGTGTGGTAGAAAACATTAATACACTTGACTGCTAAGAGCAACACAGGACATTAGTATACTAAGATGCACCTCAGAATCTAGTTTTTCAAAATCTATTTCTGAAAGCAACAACAAAAAACTTAGATATTAAGATGCATTGAAATCCCAAAGGTACACAGTTTGAATCCCACAGTTGCTCCATGTGAAAAGGATGCGAGATCTTCTCCCACGCTACTTTGTTGTCATTGTTGCTGTTATGTGCCATCAAGGCACCTGCAACACATAGCGAACCTAGGTAAAACAGCTCTGAACCCTGCTCTATCTTGAGACAACTCCAATATCTCTAACACACCTCCTCCTATTACCCTAGCCACTGAGTCAATCCGTCAGGGTCTGTCTCTCTTTCACTGTCCCTCCGCCCTGCCAAGCATAATGTCCTCTAGAGAGCCAGCAGTGAGTTGGTTCTGACTCGACAGAATACAAGAACATCAATAACCACAAAATGGAGCACAGTGTATTCTGACCGGCATGGGTTAGTATTGTTGTTGTTGTTGTTATGTGCTCAGTCGCTTGCGACTCATAGCGACCCTATGTACAACAGCCCTAAACTCCGCTCTGTCCTGTGCCAATCGCACTGTCTCTGACACTCCCATCCCAATTATCCCAGTCACTGAATCAATCCACCTCATAGAGGGCCTTCCTCTCCTGTGCTGTCCCTCCACCCTCCCAAGCATGATGTCCTTCTCCAAGGACTGGTCTCTCCTCACAACATGTCCAAAGTATGCTAGATGGAGCCTCAGAATCCTTGCCTCCAAGGAGCCACCCGGTTTAACCCTTTCCAGGACAAATCTGTTTGTTTTCCTAGCAGTCCATGGTATTCTCAATATTCTGCTCCAGCACCACCGCTCAAAGGCATCAATTCTCCTTCTATCCTCCTTACTCGTTTTCCAACTCTCTGATGCATAACAAGTGATTGCAAAGACCATGGCCTGTATCAAACGCACCTTAGTCTCCAGAGAGACACTGTTGCTCTTCAGTACTTTGGAGAGGTCCCTAACAGCAGACTGTCCCATGGCAATGCGCCTTTTACTTTCCTGGCTGCTGGTGCCAAGACTGTGGAGCCAAGCAAACTAAAGCTGTGTACAATCTCAATCTCTTCACCATCCATCCTGATGCTGCCAGTTGGTCCAGTGGTGAGAATCTTTGTCTTCTTGACATTGAGCCTCAATCCATATTGTAGGCTGCAGTCCTTGACACTCTGCAGCAGGCGCTTCAGGTCCTCCTCAGTTTCAGCAAGCAGGGTTGTGTTGTCTGCATAATGCAGATTGTTGATAAATCTTCCACCAATCTTGACCCCACATTTCTCCTCATAGAACCCAGCTTCCCGGATAATCTGTTCTGCATATAGGTTGAAAAGGTATGGAGATAGGATGCATCCCTGGCGTATGCCCTTCCCAATTTTGAACCATGCAGTGTTCCCTTGCTCTGTTGTGACAACTGCCTCCCGGTCCAAGTATAATTTTCACATTAGAACGATCAAGTGTTCTGGGATTCCCATTCTTCTCAGAGTCAGCCATAGTTTGTTATGATCTACACAGTCAAATGCCTTTGCATAGTCAGTGAAAGAGAGGTAGACATTCCTCTGGTATTCCCTGTTTTCAGCCAAGATCCATCTAACATCAGCTACAATATCCCTAGTACCACGACCCTTTCTAAACCCAGCCTGGACTTCTGGCAGTTCTCTGTCGATGGGCTGTTCCAGTCGTTTTTGGATAATCTTCAGTGAAATCTTGCTTGCATGTGAAATCAGTGAGATTGTTCTGTAGTTTCCACATTCTGTTGGGGCCAACTAGCTGAAGCTGGGCAGCTTAGAGGCCAGTCTCAGACCCCGCAGACCCCGCCCATCTTCCCAGGTAATCGAAGAAGCAAAAACCGCGGGACATTCGTTCTGGCCCTCTGGCTGCAGAAAAGCCTATCTACACACCAGTTCTACAGGATGCATCACCTTTGCTCGGGAAACATTACGACTAAACTTCAGAGACTTTGATCCCAACATAAGGAACTACCATCAGCTGATCTGTTTGGAATCACAGAAGCCATGGAAGCTTCATATATGAGTTATTAGATGGAGGGCTGGTCAAAGGGAGATAGATGTGAAGAGAGGGCGTAGAAGTGGATGGGTATCCTGGTCGATGGTTGAGCAGGGAAATAAGTGGGTAAAGATGCGTGTGAGAAAGGCAGGGACAACACTGACACTAAAGTTAACTCCACAATAAGGGATATACCTTTAATTTGCTGGTCTGTCTGATACTTCTCTAAATCTGAACATTCACATTAAGACAGACTAGGAAGAAGGATTGGCCATCCACTTCTGAAATAGCAGACCTCTGAAAACCCTATGTACAACAGAACACATTTAGATAACAGAAAAGGCGAAGGAGGTTGAGTTTTCAAGTATGGAAATACAAAGGAAGAGGAACAGTTGTAAGCAGACACTGGTGATTGGGTTAGTATTAAGCACTCTAATTTAGGGAACACTCTCTATTGGCATTATGCATTATAGGTTGTGCTACAAACAGAAAATAGTCCAAATCCACAAGTTGCTGTGGAAGAGAAAGATGGGAATAAGTCCACTTCTTTAAAGATTTGTAGACACAGACACTGAAGGATGGTTTATATAAGTCGCAAACTAAGCCATGACAGTGGATTTGGTTAATTTGAGCAGAAATTATTGTATAAATAAATTTTATCAAAATACTTACCTGTAAGGTGAGATTATGAACATAGTTTCCCTAAGCTTTCTGTAAACAACATATTTGACAGAAGGATTATGAACCTATTACAATATACATACTTTGAAGGCTTTAAGAAGATAATTCTATGCAATATATAGCCTTGGGAAAGAAAGTAAAAGAAGGAAAGGCTTGAAGTTCCTGAGAGATTGACCAGTCATATTTTGGGGGATAAACTATACCCGGAGGCCTCAGGTGGTAAAAATGGGTACATGTGCTTTATGACTAACCAGTGGTTCATATCCACAAGCATAACTCTATCCTAACATATCCAAGTTTTCCATGAGTTGAAATGTGAATGAAGCAAACTTAGTTATTATTATGTGCCGTCGAGTCGTTTGCGACTCGTAGGGTCTCTTTGAGTCGCAAACAACTTGATGGCACATAACAACAGCAACAACAATGGGCAGTTTGCTACTTGGAGGCAAATATGTTGAAGCTTTGTCTCACATATGTCAAGCCTTTTACTAGGAGGGGCTATTCTTTGGAGAGAATACCTTAGTCTCCAGATTGACTTCATTCCTCTTTTGCACTTTTTGGGAGGTCCCTGATAGAAGCCTTCCCAAAAGCAATTAGTCTTTTGATTTCTTGACTGCTGGTGCCTAGAGTGTTGATTGTGGAGGCCAGCAAATAATTATTCAGCCCAAGCTGAAATTAAATTAATAACAATCTCAATATCTTCTCCATCTATCATGATGCTGTCAATTGGCCCTGTGTTAAGTATTTTTGTCTTCTTAATGTTCAGCTTATATCCATACTGAAGTCCATGATATGAAAAAGAACATGATAATGTATCTGTTTGTTGTCATCAAATTGGTTTATCCTTCCAACTCCATATACAATAGAACAAAACATTATCTTATCCTGTACCATCTTCATGATAGCTGGTATGCTCCAGTGTATTGTTGTGCCTTAAAAGTAAGTTTCTTAGTGCTTTGTAACTAAGATAGATTTATCTTCTAACATTATATGGGACAATATTTGATTGTGACTATACATGGCAATATTGGATTGTGATCTGTAATTTCCATTGAAAGTACTCACTATGAGCAAACATATGGATATTTGAAATACCAGTCCAATAGCTTATAGCATCATAGCAACATATGAATGAAATGCTTAAGGTCCTGTGAGAAGTTTAATGTTATATGAGGAAGAATGCGTAATACATGGGGCATTTAATGATTTAATCAGAGTGGTGTTTAGAGATCACATAATGAAATTAAGCCTTGCATATCAAACAATAAATTACAGCCAACTTGAGGACAACAACTCAACTCATTGCTGCTGAGTCAGAACTCATTCATAACTGATGTCCCAATGGGTATTCAGAGGATGTAAATAATGAAGGAGAATAATTTTCATCTATCTTCTATGGAACAGCTTGTGGCTTAAAATCAGTGGTCTTTGAGGTTTCAGTGCAAGTCCTTAGCCATCAACCCACAAAGAGACAATAGTGGGAAGTTCGAGTTTTTAACTTATGGAAGTTTCATTTAAGACTTCCTCAGAACATAGAGCCATAATGATAGAATGCTTAAAGTGCATGGCTACTAACTAAAATGCCAGTGGTTTGAATCCAGCGACTATTTCTAGAAAGAAAAACAAGACAGTCATGTTCCATAGAGATTACAACCTTGGAAACCTTCTGAGGCCGATCGAATCAGTCCTATAAGGTTGCTACAATTTGAAATAAAGTTGAAAACAATCAATTTGGTTTGGTTATTGTTGTTATTAAATGACATCAAGTTGTTATCAAATGACATAGTGTCTCTATGAACAATAAATATTAATCCGGTCCTATCTGGTGCCATCCTCACTATCTCTGACACACTTGAGCCCATTGTTATAGTCACTCTGTCAATCTACCTGCTTGAGAGTCTTCCTTTCCTTTGTCTTCCATCCATCTTTCCAAGTATGATTTCCCTCTTCAATGAATTGTCTCTGCCAGCAACATGCCCAAACACCAAGTTTTGTTGTCTTTACCATCAAGTAGAGCTCTGGATGCACCTTCTCCAAGACATATCTATTTGTTCTTTTGGAAGGTCGTAAGATATTCAGTACCCTTCTCCAATGCCACAGTTCAAAGTCATCAATTCTTCTGTTGTTTTTATTTACTGTCCAGCTCTCAGTAACACAGCACGCGATTAAAAGAGTATGGCCTGAATAAAGAAGGTACACCTTAGCCCTCAAACTAACATAATGTTCCTAAATAATTAAAAAATGTCCAGGACTACAGGCTTTCCAGTGCAATACTTCTGATCTCCTCAATGCTGGTACCAAGTGTTTTGATTGTGGGTCCAAGTCAGATCAAACCATTGACATTTTCAATCTTTTCTCCATCATCATGATGTTGCCTATAGATCCCATTGTGATAATTTTTGTTCTCTTTATGTTGAGATACAATCCATACTGAAGGTTGTAATATTTTATCTTCTGAAGAAAGCTCTTAAACTCATCATCATTTTCAGCAAACAATGTTGTGTCGTTTGCATAATGCAGGTTATTAATGAGTCTTCCTCAAATCTTAGTGTCAATTTTTTCTTCATAAATTCCTGCTTCTCAAATATTTTTTTCAGCAAACAGAATGAATAGATATGGAGAAGAAATACAACTTTGATGCACATCTTTCTTATTTTTTAATCCTGTAATGTTCCCTTGTTCTTTTCACACAGCAGCCTCTTGGTCTAGGTGTAGGTTTCACATGAGCACAACTAATGTTCTGGGACTCCTATTATTTTCAACGTTAGCTATAATTCTATATTATCCACATAGTCAAATGCTTTTACAAAGTTGAGAAAGCACAAGTAGACATTCTTCTTATAATCTTTACTTTCTGCTAGGACCCAATTGACATCAACAATAATATCCCTGGTGCTACAGCTTCTTCTAAATCCAGCTTGAATCTCTGCCATTGAGTTGCCTGCGCTTCTTAGCGACCCTATGTACAACAGCCCTAAACCCTGCTCTATTCTGTGCCAATCTCAGTGTCTCTGACACATCCACCCCAATTATCCCAGTCACTGAATCAATCCGCCTCACAGAGGATCTCTATCCTGCGCTGACCCTCCACCCTCCACCCTCCCAAACATCCCTCTCCAAGGACTGGTCCCTCCTTGCAACATGTCCAAAATATGTCAGAGAAGCTTCAGAATCCTTGCCTTCAAGGCACAGCCTGGTTTAACCTTCTCTAATGATGAATTTGTTTGTTTTCTTAGCAGTGTATGGTATATTCAATACTCTTCTCCAACACCACAGCTCGAAGGCATCAATTCACCTTCTATCATCCCTAGTCATTGTCCAGCTCTTTGATGCATAGCAAGTGGTTGCAAAGACCATCAGGCGCACATGACACCATTGCTCTTCAGTACTTTGGGAGAGGTCCCCAACAGCAGACTTTCCCACCACAATATGTCTTTTTATTTCCTGGCTGCTGGTGTCAAGAGTGTTGAACAAGCAAACTAAAGCTGTTAATAATCTCAGTCTCTTCACCATCCATCCTGATGTTGCCAACTGGCCCAGTGGTGAGAATCTTTGTCTCCTTGATATTGAACCTCAATCCATATTAAAGGTTGCAATCCTTGACCTTCTGCAGCAAGAGCTTCAGGTCTTCCTCAGTTTCAGCAAGCAGGGTTGTGTCATCCGCATAACAGATTATTGATGAATCTTTCTCCAATCCTAACGCCACATTTATCCCCATACAGCCCAGCTTTCCGGATAATCTGTTCTGCATATAGCTTGAAAAGGTGTGGAGATTGGACACATCCCTGAAGTACACCCTTCCCAATTTTGAACCATGCAGTGTTTCCTTGCTCTGTTCTGATGACTACCTTTTGGTCCAATTATAGGTTTCACATTAGCACAATCAAGTGTTCTGGGATTCCCATTCTTCTTAGAGTTAGCCACAGTTTGTTTTAGAAGGTTTTCATTATCTTCAGCAGTATTTTCTTGCATGTGATATTAATGATACTGTTCAAGTATTTTCACATTCTGTTGGATTATCTTTCTTGGGAATGGGAACAAATGTGGATTTCTTCCAGTCAGCCAGGCCACTGTCCTCTAAATTTCTTAACATAGGTTGTTAACATGTTCAGGGTAGTATCTGTTATCTGAAATATGCCAATTGGTATCTCCTCAATTTCTGAGGTCTTATTTTTTTGCCAGTGTCTGCAGTACAGCTTCCTTCATTAGCATTTGGTTTTGATCATACAGTTCTTTCTGAAATATGTCAGTGTGGCCAAATCTTTTTGATACAATAACTGTGCATATTACTTTCATCTTCTTTTGATGTTTCCTAGATCACTCAAGATTTTTCCTATAGTATATCTAAGTATTGCACTCAGGGCTTGAATTGGTCTTTTCATTTTTTTTACCTTGATAAATGCTGAATGAGTTCTTCCCTTTTCTTTCTTTCTTTTTTTTTTTAGTTCTTCCCTTTTTATTTTTCAATTCTGGATCTCTACAAATTTTGTTATAATACTTTCTCTGTCTTCTCAAACTCCCCTTTAAAATCTTTGGTTCAATTCTTCCACCTCAATATTTCTTTCCTTTGTTTCAGCTTCTTAATGCATTATTGCAAATTTCAAGATCTTTGCTGACACTCATTTTTTTTTCCTCTGTCTTTCTAGTGACGCTTTGTTCTTTTTATGGATGTTATCCTTGTGGTCATCCCACAACTCATCTAGTCTTTGATCATTGATATTCAGTGCTTCAAACCTTTTCTTAAGATGATTTTTAAAGTCTAGTGTGTTAGAGTCAAGGTCATATTTTGGTTGTCAAGGATTTCTTTTCATTTTCTTCAAACTCAATTTGAGCTTGCATATGTGTAATTGATGATCTGCTCCACAGTCAGCATCTGGTATTGTTTTGACTGCTGATAACTGAGCTTCTTTAACAATTTCTAAAACAGATGTGGTCAATCTGATTCCTATACAGTCCATTTTGTGACATCCACAGATAAACTGACATTTGTGTTGGTTTGTGGTTTGTTTTGTTTTTTTAAGTATTTGAGATAAATAAATCATTGAATGCAAAAATTTGCATCATTTCAGTTCTGGTCTCATTTCTTTCACCAAGTATGTACTTTCCGATTATCATTCTTTCTTCTTTGTTTCCAACTTTTGCATTCCAGTCACAAATTAACCTTAATACATTTTGATTACATTTTTTACCAACTTCAGACTTGCAAATTTGGTGAAAATCTTCATTTTCCTCCTCTTTGACTTTAGCTGTTGGTGCATATATTTGAATAATTGTTATATTAAAAGGTTTTCCTTGTATGTGTATAAATAATAATCTCACAACTTTGTACTTCACGATAGAATGTATATGTGAATTCAATACCACTCTTCCTCTGTTTTCCATTTCAAGCATAGTATGTTATTTTTTAGTCTGAGTCAAACCTTTGTTTTTATTAAATCTATATCTATCTCTATCTCTATCTCTATCTCTATC
Source organism: Elephantulus edwardii (assembly GCF_000299155.1). NCBI lineage: Eukaryota > Metazoa > Chordata > Mammalia > Macroscelidea > Macroscelididae > Elephantulus > Elephantulus edwardii. The sequence continues at coordinate 11,958,672 of NW_006399806.1, read as the reverse complement.
TCTATCTCTATCTATATCTATATCTATATCTATTTATTTGCCACAATTTGGAATCAATTAAAAACTGACAACAGCAATAACAGTAGCAAGGATTGATAATTAGGATATATCTCCAGTGAAGGAGATAAATGTGAGATCAGTAGCAGATGCTCAAGATAATGATGAATAAATGATGACTGCCAGAAATAAACTGATGGTAAAAAAATATGGAGCAAAATAATCACGCTTAAAATACATAAAATTGACTTGCTTGAGTTGGATTGTAAGAAATTTTTGTCACTGGCCATTATTCAGATGTTAAAATGAGATAATAAAATTCTATAGTTAGGAATGTAAATTAATTGAGTGATAATTCCATCATCTAGATATATGAATACACTTGAAAGGTTGTGAGTATTGGAATACCATGATGAAAAATATTATTTTATGACTGTTTATCAGTTGTAAGCAGACCCTAGTGATTGGAACATGGAATGTGAGAGCCATGAATGTAGGAAAATTAGAAATTGTTAAGAAAGAAAGGGAACGCACAAATATTGACATATTAGACATTGGAGAGATGAGATGGACTGGCATGGGGCATTTTGAGTCAGAT
>NW_006399806.1:11927983-11955865 GCF_000299155.1 Elephantulus edwardii | reverse complement strand
TTCATCTTGGAGAGGATTAAACCAAGCTACTCCTTGGAGGCTAGGATTCTGGGGCTTCATCTGACATACTTTGGACATGTTGCCAGGAGGGACGTGTCCTTGGAGAGGGACATCATGCTTGGGAGGTTGGAGGGACAGCGCAGGAGGGGAAGACCCTCTATGAGACGGATTGATTCGGTGACTGGGGTAAACAGGATGGGTGTGTCAGAGGCGGTGTGGTTGGCACAGGATAGAGCAGGGTTTAGGTCTGTTGTTCATAGGGTCGCTATGAGTCGAAAACGACTCGACGGCACATAACAACAACAACAACATATCACTCAATGAATCTTTGTGGTGTGGAAGTTAAATAGCTCAGCTCTTAATTAAAAATATTTGATTCAAATCAATAGGAAAGAAATAGTCAGCTATGGGTTGATTCCACTTCAGGATAATGAACAAAACCTACAGAATTGTGTTTTGGAATATTACTGGAAAGAGCTTTTGTAGTTTAATCATTAAATATGTTACAAAGAACTCAAGGGTCAATGTTTTAAACAGATAGCATCTCTAAGGAGAAAAAGATGGAGAACCACTATGGTAAAAATATCAACCTTGGAACTCCTATAGGGGAGTTCTGCTGTGTTCGATAGAATTGCTATGAGTTCGAGTCAGTTCAGTGGCACTCAACTGTGACATTTAAAATGCAGATAAGTTTGAAAAAGACATGGAACAATTTTACAAGTGATAGTGGTTTGAATGAGGGTGGATACAATTAAAAAAATGGGTAATTTGTATTCAAGAGAAATGATGAAATATGGAATTAATGACCAGATAGTATGAATACAGTAATTAATGTTATGGTACAAAATATGCATAAACTAAAAGAAAAACCCAATATGCTTTTTGCACTTGCACTCAAATCACAATAAAATTTGATACAAATTAAGAGCATCTTTTTGCTATCTCCTATGTAGTGCTCATTGTTTGAGAACTAGGAGTGGAAAGATAAACAAGGAAGTCAGTTAATATCATAATGGATTTCAAAATTTAGTGGAGAAGAAAGATGTTAAATACGTAAAAACATAGCCATCACAGTAATGTATCTTGTAGAAAAAATGTTAATAAAAGTTTTCATTAGAACTTAAAAAAGAAAAAAAGAGGAATTTAAACTAAGTATATAGAGAGGAGAGGAAGGAAATTTAGGAGGGAGAAAAAAACCCCACAACCTGATATATAGTATGTGGAAAGAAGTAACCACTCAAAATCAGTTTTTAAGTTAGTAAAAATAAAGGATCATACTATTACTACAAACAGGGGAAATTAGAAGCATATTATTATAAATGAAAAGTGAGATATTTAAGTTTTCTTTGTGAGAAATAGTATTACTGGATCAAGGTAGAAATATAATTTGAAGTTAGATTTTTAGGATTAGAATAGAGAAATATCACTAGACTATATTATGTTCCAATTTTTATTAAATAATAGTATATAAGATCTCAGAATAAATATATAATACAGTTTAATGGAAAGACTTTTAAAATAATGTTTTAACAAACACATGCATTTGTTAGAAAATATCTTTTTTATGAATTATTAAAGGTATTTTTTTATTTTTAATTATGTCTTGAAACATATTGTTTTCTCTTGCACACTTTTCGAGAAAAGCATATTTACCCTCCTTAATATTGGAAATATTTTGGTAAACAAAATAAATCATGTGAAAAATTAAAACTGAGCTTAAATTATTGGATAAATCTTGTAATGCTTACAATATTTTAAAAAGAAGAGTTGTACAGTCGAACAACCAAGATAGAGTAATGAACCAGATTTACCCTTCTACCTGAAACAATTAAACCACTCGATGAGATCTATAAACCAATGGTTGTAAATACTAGGCATCAAACTACCTAGAACAATATAAATGCTATAAAAGAGAAAACTGGAATTCCCATGCACTGCTGGTAGGACTGTAAAATATTACAGTCACTTTAAAACACAATTTAGCAGTTTCATAAAAAGTTAAACAATGTCTCCCCAATGACCTTGCCATTCTTAATCTAATATCCACCCAAGAGAAATAAAACCAAATGCTCACATACAGATTTGTATTAAAATATTCACACCAACGTCATTTCTAACAGTCCCAAGTTGGCAGCAAACCAAATGTACATCAACAGGTAAAAATACAACAAATGATGAATATTCACACAATATAATACTACTAAAAAATTGTGGAAGTAATTAAATATTAATACACTAGAAAACCTACATGACTCTCACACAATAATTATCCCACTAAAATAAACCAAAAATGTTTATAAATCATATGCAGACTAATAATATGTACAACTGACTATAGATCAGTGGTAGCCTGAGCCTGAAGATGACGTAAGCAGGCAGGTCCTGGAAGGAGGCAGTGGGGCAGGCCAAAGTGTTCGGAGATTATGGACTTGCTCATCATCTTAATTATAGTGATGATTTCACAGAAGTACCCATTAAACAAAGAATATAAAATTACACATTTGAAATATGATAATTTATTATAATCCAATTGCATTTCAATAAATTTGTCTTTGTTTTTTTTTATAAACAGCTAACATTATTTGCTGGCTATTTTCTCACAGTATTGCAGCACAGTTTAATTGGCACTCTGATCACAGGATGTGTGTTCAGAACAGCCTGACTCAACTCCTTTCTTCTCCAGTTTCCCCGCAATTATACTTACCTCATTCAGGGCACTTTAGTGACCTAGTCCTAAAAAGCGAAGCAATCATCCCAAAGGTATGCAATTCAAATCCGCTAGCTGTTCCATGGGAGGAGGATTTGAAAGCTCCTCCTGTGCTGCACCTGTCTCTGAATACCTGTGGAGGGTTGGCTGTGGGTTGGCTCCTACTTACAGCACAAAGCAATCTTCAGGGATTCCTTGTTTCTAGTGGTGTTTGTTTATTTGTTTTTTATCAGTTCTTGGTATTACTGAAGGATTTACAAGGACCAAGATATTTGTTTCAGGAGATGACTGCTATCTTTTCTTCCTTGCCTTCTTTTTGCTTTTGTTGTTCTTAAGTGCCTTCAAGTCAGTTCTCATTCAAAGGGACTGTATTTACAGTAGAAAGAAATTCTTCCTGGTCTTTCTCATTCCACAATTGTGTCAGTCCATCCTCTTGTAGTTCTTCCTGTTTTTCACTGACAATCAACTTTCTAGGCATGAGGAGCTTATCCAAGAAGTGGTCTGAAGTATGTCTTCCCATCCTTATCTCGAAGGAACATTCTGGCTGCAGTTCTTCCAAGGCAGATGTATTGCTTCTGGCAGTCTATCTTACATTCAACATTCTTCGCCAGCATAAATCTTAACAAGACCACAGACTACACCCATGAACCTATATGACTTTGCTGTTGTCATGTATCACTGAGTCAGAACCAACTCATTGCTGATCCTTCACTGGTTTGCAAAGGCAGTAAGTCACAAGGAAGTGTAGTGTCCATTTTTCTCCCTCAGAGCAGCTGGCAGATTCAAACTGTGTGAATACATGTTGGCAAAGTCATTTAGACACCAGAGGTCCTTCTGCATAATTTGGCAGATGATATTTCAACTTTCATATTCACATATACTCTAAATATATCCATACAGCTGCTCTGAAGGATAAAGATGGACAATTTCCTCCCATGCAATTAACTACCTCTGAAAACTGGCTGGCGGGTCAGCTATGGATTGGATCTGATTCAACAGCACATAGTGAGGACTGGCGGCCTGGTGATAAGAATCTGCACTGCAATTCTGAATGCAAACAGTTCTAATACACCACCTGCTCCATGGGAGAAGGTTGAGCAATCCCATCCTTTGTGATTACTACCTCTGAAACCCCCTGGAGGGTCAAATATGGGTTGTTTCCAACTCCACAACAGCAACAATATATAGTCGAGTTAACATTGGGAAACATTATGGAAACCTAATATAACCAAACAAATGAGATGCTGCTATTAGGACCTCAAAATATAGTCTCCACTGAACAAATACAATTGCTATAAAAAAGTACACAAAGAAAATTTCTCTACTGATGTAATCTGTAGGGAGTTGTGCTGTTAACCAAAAGGTGGCACCTCTCTGGGCATTTTAATTGGCCAAGTTGCTTCAAGGGAGAAGGATGGGCAATTTCACACCAGCAGTCTCCTCAGGGGAAGTTTACAGCCTCTGAAAACCCACAGGAGGGTCGAGTATAAGTTACTTCTTAACAGCAATAGGAATGAGAAAGTGACTTTGATGAGTAGTGATTAGAGTTTTAAAACCTTGCACAAAACTATTCAAGGTGAATTTGCTGGCATTCCTCTTTCCAAAACCAAGGAGAAGGAAAAGCAAATATAAGTAGCAAAAAAATTAGACCAGACGAGTAATGCACCATGCAAACTTCAACCTCCTTACACAAACTATCACTAACCAAAACAAGAGATGAATGTAGAAGAGCCTGGACAGAGTCCTCAACAGCCATCACTACCTATACAAATGTTACTATTCTTTATTTATTACCTTCCTAAAACTATCATCATACCTGTTTATTTAACTTCTATAGATGACTATCCTTATATCTCTTAGTATTTTTATTTCTTACAGGCTTTTTGCCTTTTTATAGCTGTATACACACATTTTGAAAGCACTATATCTGCATTGAAGAGGAAGAATAGAAAATTTCTCAAATTTTCTTTTGATTCTTATTAATAAATTTCAGATGTGTTTTTTACTGCTTGAGTTACCACAATGCTGCTCTTACCTTTGTGTTGAAGTACTTTTAATAATAATTTTATTGTTAACTTTCTATATTTAGCACCTCTTTAATGAAATGAAGTGACCTTTATCAATGTCCCTTTGGTAACAATAGATGAACAGAATAATTTCCTCGGTAGCTTTGTTCAGTGACCATATTATGTAGTACAGAACTCCTTCCTAAAATACCTTACTGACAAAAAATTAGTATGAATTGTTTGCTAGTCTCTTCATTTCTAGAGTCTAATGAGCATCCATATATCTATTTTATGAAAGTACCTAGATTTTATATTGGATCTTCCTCTGTGCCTCTTTTCTTAATATTTGATATTCTAAACCAAAAGAGCACATGATAAACTGCAGTGCTTACCATTATCTGAGCACTAGAATACTTGCCTACTAGCTCCTCTGAGAACAGTTGGGCTATTAAGACTTAAATTCAAGCAAAGAATGTAAAGAATTAACCTCTAAATTTCCCTAACACTCCCCATAACAAGATTTCATTAAGCCAATATGCCGAACTGTCTCAGATAGTTATGATTTTAAGGCATAGGGATCTCTGGGGGCCTGATAGGTAAGGAGTTGTATTGCCAACTTAAAGGCAAGTGATTTGATTCCACCGGGTGCTCCCAAGAAGAAAGATGGACAGTCTCCTCATATGCAGCCTCAGAAAATCCACTAAATGGTGAGATATGCCTTGGTTCTGACTCAATAGCAATGAGTTTGAGCTTTGTGTTTGATACTATGAGTGGTCACTGGTTACGAAGGTAAGCAATACAATGTTTATTTACCGTCTTTCAAACCACTTTATTAACACCATTAACAAAACCTTTTTTTTTTTTTTTACTGGAGTTAATTCTGATTCATGCGTATGGAATGTAACAGTGATCAGAAGGATTTTCAATGTTTTGACTACTGAAAAATTCTTCACCAGGCCTTTCCCTTTGGAACCTCTAGCCATTAATTTTATAGTAAAGCATACTAATGATTTTCAATATTCAGGAACTTCTTCTATCTCTTAGACTGTGCATCAATCTTACTACAGAGGAAAGCATGAGATGGGGGTCTTGAGGGTAGGTTTGTTGGGTTGGTTGTTTTTTAATTCCATGGATTTTTTAATTCCACAGGAGGAGATTTTCCACCTCTCCCCCATCGAGCTGCCTGCTAGTGGAATCCAGAGAATTGAGGTCTTTGGGGTAAAACTGTAACTCCCTACAGACTTCTCTAGAAAACAATAATAATTATTATAATTTAGTGAATTACGGCATTAAAATAGTATCAGAACTCTGTCAATGCTGTTGAATTTAAACCAATTTCTAACTGAGCCTAGGGTGCAATTTCAGAGCCTGTAAATCTTGTGGAGATGTTGATGCATTTGAACCTATTAACTTTGGCTTAGCAGTGTCATTTCCTACAATATGTTACTGAGCTCATACATGTATATATTTTATAGCCTCTAAAAGCCCACTTGGAAGTCAGCAAGAGTTTGTTCTGATTTGACAGCGCAGAATAACATATAACATATGTGTGTACATGTATAAATCTATGTATAAATCTGTGTATAAATCTATGTCTATGTCTATGTCTATGTATATAGGAGTTTTGGTGGCCTGGTTGTAAGAAGCTACACACCAATCCCAAGGCACACCATTTGACCCTATTTGTTCTGCAATAGAAGGAAGAACAATCTCCTCCTGGGTAATTTACTCCTCTGAAAACCCTCTGGAGGGTCAGTAAAGAGATGATTCCAACTTGATGGCCCACAACAATGATAAAAACAAGATGTTATTGTGTTTGGTCATGTTGGAAAGTCAGGACCTACCCAGAGCGGACCCTCTCACAGGTGTTCAGAAACAGTTAATTACATGGAAGGAGAGTGTCCATCCTTCTCCCTCTCTCTCCCAACATGGAGCTCTAGTGGCCTAGTGGCAAGAGTGCTGTCCTGCAATGCTGAAGACTCATGGTTTGAGGCTACCAGCTAATCCATGGGAGAAGGATGGACAATCTCCTTCCATGCGATTACCCCTGAAAACCTGCTGGAGGGTCAGCTGTGGGTTGGTTCTGAGTCAATAGTACACAACCAAAACATATACCAACAGCATCAACAAAGTCATTTCATATTGGTAACACAAAGTGTATAAGAAAATAAGAGTTATCCTCACAACTTCAGTAAAAAGAAACACAGTAATAAATCTAAATGATATTTTATACCTTCATAACATATCCATCTGCTTCCAACATATAAAGTCTTCGAAACCCAATCAAACAATATAAGCAATCTACAAATGCCACATTTGGAATCACAGGTTTGTTTTACTCATTAAAATAAAGTCCCTTTTCACTTGCATGCATTTTTCTCTCTGGATCATACTTTTGATTCTTATTTTGCTTCACAATGCTACCTGGGCTTCAAGGTTTCTTTCTACAGAAACCTCTTTTTTTCCCCTCTAAATTGGTCAATTCTGGAATGAAAAGGCAAATTAGCAATGTGATTGAAACTCTAGGCTGGTTTAAAAATCAGCTGTCATTTAAATACTCTGTGACCTTGAACCAGTTGTTCAGCATTCTTGTACATCATTTTCTCCTTCACAAGTGGAGATGGCACATTATTAACTACTGAACTATTTAAGGCACACAGAGAGCACTTAGAGCAGTGATTGGCATCTGGAAGTATCCTGTGTGTGCTGCATGTGGATAATCCTCGTTGTTGTGTTCTGCCGTGGTCCTGCATAGTTGCTTCTCTCATGACATTAACTAATCTATAATTATGGCTTTCTTAATTGCACATTTTCACCCAACAAAGCCAGAGGTCCATTCAGGCAGAATATTTATTTCTTTGTTCTTAACTATATCATCATTTTTATCGTAACACTTGAGAAAGAGTAAGAGGAGCTTGTGGAGTGCCATGTCTGAGTGCTTTACTGTTTATCAAAAGGTTGGCAGTTTGAATTCACACAACACATGTTTGATGAATGATTACAATCTTGATTTTGTCAGGGATACTGTATAGAAAAGTTACATATGTTATCTTTTTGAAACTTCACAATAAGTCAGGGAAAAAATTAGTTTTATATCCACGGTAAAAAAAAAATCATGTAGATTGACTAACTGCTACCTCAGTTCCCCCGCTGACTTTGATATTTTTCCATGTCAAGCACTATGAAGATGCAGACTCACAGCTGCAAAATTAATGCAGAATTTAAAAGCTAAGTCTGTAACATGAGATGATGGTTTTGCTAAAAAGCAAAACCAATAAAACTGACTCATCTTTCTTCCAGAAATGAAGATTACTTTGCAAATGCAGATATAATCATCCTTAAAATATTTGTAGATCACTAGTTTGTCCTAATTCTACCCACATCTCATCTCTATACTATGAATTTCTTGTCTTAGCATTTATCACAAGTGTTGTGTAGTCTATCTTATATCTGATAAAGTTGTTTTTCACCACCCAGAGTTCTACATAAATAGTTATGCCATGTTTTTGACTATTCTTAGCTCATATTTTGACCATTATTACTTTTTGCTTATTTGAACTGTGTTTTTAGCCATTAGTATGTAACACTTCCTCTAAAGTTCTTCTTTGGCAATGTCAACATTTATATTAGAAGTCTGCTCTCTAATGACATCTGTGTGCTGAAAGGAGAGCGAAACATCATTATGCATTAACATATTTTGAAACTGTATTTTCTGAAATATAAGTATCTAAGAACCTAATACATATATATTGTTGTTGTTGTTGTATACCATAGTCAGACTGGCATATGGTTGACTCTCCAATGGGTTTTCAAAGACAGTCAAATGGGGGGAGATCACTCATCCTTCTGCTGTAGAGCAGCTGGTGGCTTTGAACCATGAGCCTTTGGTATTGCAGCACAGCTTCTTGCCACTAGGCCATCAGAGAATCCTACATGGGAACACTGGCCACCTGTGCTGCCATTCTAAAGGCATGGGGTTCAATGTCACCAGCTGCTTTGTGGAAGAATATGAATAATCACCTCTTATACTATTAACTGCCTCGGAAAACTGAGTGGGGGCTCAGCTATGAGTTGATTCTGACTTTATGCCAAGTAACAACATCCATGTATAGACAAATAAATACAGATCTACATCTAAGATACTCTTGTTGTTGTTAAGTGTCATTGAGTTGAGTATGTCCCATAGTGACCCTAAAAACAAAGATCTGAACCCTGTCCTAACCTGTACCATTTTCATATTTCCTGATATACCAGAGGACATTGCAGCACTTTCTGTGTCAATTCACCTGGTTGAGAGTCTTCCTCTCTTTCGCTGTCCCTCCACTTTTGCTTATTTTATATTCCAACTACCCACTTTCTATTAGCTAACTCCTTAGGTGTATATTTTAGGGACTTCAGGTTTAATGTCACAAAAGAATTTATTCAGTATCTTCTAATTATTCCAACTAGTTTGCATTTCTTCTTTTAGTTGATTTTGTTACTTTCTTTCTTTTAAACTGTAAATCTTACGGACAGTCCTTAAGTTCCTCTTATTTCTTACTGATGGCAGCCAATCAGTTTCTACAAGCACCGATTCTTCACAACTAATAGCTATAGACTATAAGCTTTCCTTTGAGCCTAAATGCTAATGTCTTGGTTCAGACTTTTGATTTTTCTATCATAGAAACTTTAACCTTGTACTACTATCTTTCCAACTTTAATCCGTCAATCCATTTTCCTTACTGGGGGTCATTGCAACTTAATCTGTGAAGCTAAACACAAAGTCTGATTACGTTAGTCTCAACTTAATGGATTCTATAACCTAAAGAAAAAATATCCAAAACACCATAGAATAGTCAAAAAGCCTCTTTACACAAAAATTATTTTCCTCTCAGGCTATCATTTTGAACACATTATTCTCTTCTTAGGAAGATCCTATTCATTTCAACTGAATCAGATCTTTACATAATTTGGAAAGCCAAGTTGGACAGTATGAATATGGGAAAATGTTATTGACAGTCAGTTCCCTGGTAGATTTTTATTTTGATTTATGCTGTTTTTGTTTGGTTGGTTTTTCTTTTAACTTTTTTGTGAGTTGAGTGGAAGTTTAGAGACCCAACTGGTGTTTCATTCACCAATCCATGCACACTATATTTTGTGGCATCTAATAACTGCATTGTGACAGCACTCTCCCACTTCATATTAATATTTCCCTTCTTATCCATTGGTACCTTCTGAGATTCTCTTATGTTCCAGACAGATGTAGTCCTTTGGATTTTGGATGGTTGATTGTTCTATTGACTGCATCCCTCCCTGGAGTTATTGATTGCTTTATATTCCTCTCTATTGTTTGACTTGAGTTTAGGTCTCTGCAGTGATGTCAGTTTCAAGGTTGAAGGGGATCTAAGGATGATAGTCTCAAGGGTTCCAATCACAGCAAGTAGTAAGCCTAGTATTTTTTTTTTGTAATTGAGAATTTTGCTCCACATCCCTGGTGTTTATGACCTTGGTACATGAACTGAAGCTCTGTTTTGCTAGCACTGAAACTAGATAATATCAGCATTCCAAAGCCGATTGATATCAGATGGTATTAAAAATTGTTACAGTGCAGGAAATATTACTAGAAAGGAGTTACAATACATTATCCATTTCACTAGAGTACTTTCTATATAGAGGAAAACTTAGGGAATAAATTATAAAAACAATAGCCAGATAACAATTCCAACTCAGGGGTTTGTTTGCGCATTTAGATGATGCATCTAAAAGAAAATACTAATGAACTCTAATTAATGATAGACATGCTGACATATTTAGGAAGAATTGTTTAGATTTGATTAATCTGAGGGATATAATAATATAAATGAAATAGTGAATGACTACAGGAATAAATATAGGATAAGAAGGTTATTTAAACAAGTGTGTTTTATTACCTACCATGGAGTTAGTCCTGACTTGTGGTGCTCCACGTAGAGCTGAAATTAGCATTACCTCATCGTGAACTGTCTTAATAATCAATCCCACGTCCAAGCCCATTGTTACAACCATTATGTATTTTGAGTATTTTCTAATCTAGGAAATGCATTTTATAGTACATAAAATATTTTGTTGTGACATAATGTTTCCTTAATTGATTTTTAGAAGTAGATCTTCAGACATTTATAAATTGTCTTAATTTGGGTATGTTTTAGCTGGTATTTGAAAAAAAATCTATGACAAAGCTTTCAAAAGCATAACAATATGCAAGTTACCACAGTGTGCTGAACAGACAGAGTAGTAATGGAAAGCAGGAACAGTTAATGTTCGAACTTGACTATATTGTTGCTGCCTGCTGTCAAACAGCTTACTTCTCATGGCAATTCTGTGAACAATGGAATGGAACACTGCCTGTACCTGTGCCACCATCACCATCTCCACTGGGCTTGCTACATCCACTCGATCAATCCAGTTTGTTGAAAGTCTTTTCCTTTTTGGTTGATCTTTTACATTATTAAGCATGATGCTTTTCACCAAGCCCTAATAATATAAGAAATGTATCCTCACAATGCATGCTTCTAAATTTGAAAATTTTCATAATCATTGAGGGGAATTTTCATACAAAGTATGAAATCAAAACCAGCAAGGTCTGACAGCTTCTATCTCCTCAATGAGCATATATATTATCATTTCTAGATACCAAAGCACATTGTTTGTTTTTCTCAATATAATTAAATTTATTCACAGTAACACCCTTGTGTTGGATGCATAATTCTAACCTAATCATGGGTGGCTTTTATATGGAAGTCTCTTATCTTTTCTAGTAAGTACCTCAAGGGAAGACTTAGAATTTTATTCATCTGATGAGATTCTCTAACTTCAAAGAATTGCTTATAGTTGTAGATCCTCATGATGTTTTCATGAAAATGACATTGTAAAAATTCAAACTTTTTATTGGACTTGAGAGTAGTTGATTTTTCTTTTTGAGTGTTTTTTTTTGTTGTTGTTTTGGAGGTTTTATAATTTTGTTTTAGCTCTTTTTTTCAGTACTCATTATTTCCCCCTTTTTCTTGTTATTCTTGCAATTGTTATTCTTAAAGTGTTCTGTATTGTCTTATATATCTAATTCTACCCCTCCTACACTTTATCAAGCAATATGTAAATGTGTATTTTTGGTCAGATGAGTCTCTATGTCTTTGTGCTTATCTCTTATTTTCCTTTTATCAAACAATATATTGTATCTTTCATCAAACTACTTGTCAATAATGGAAGAAATTAAAAGCTAATCTTTTTGTCATACTATCATAGCGTGGTGATGCATTGGTTAATTATTTGACTGTCAACTAAAAAGTGAGCAGTTAAATCTACCAGCTATTTCCCAGGAGAAAGATGAATTAGTCTACTTCTGTAGAGATTGATAGTCTTGGAAACCCTATCAGAAAGGTCTACTATAACCTTTATATTTACAGTGAGTAGGAAACTACTCTACAGCACCAGATATCAGAATGATTGATATGATTACTTGCACATAATATAAATTTGAATAAATTAATTTATTGGAAAAGATAATTCTAACACAGCTCTTTGTTCATAATGTTCTTATTGAAGGTAGCTCTCAATGCTTACTCATCGTAAGTACTCTCATGTGAGTATAACTGCCCATAAAATTTTCTTGACTGTAATTATGGCATAAATAAATCAGCAGGTTTTGTCTTGCAGAATTGTGAATGGTTTTGAAACACTAACCTCATAATTAGCAGTTGAGCTGAGTGCTTAAATATTGTGCCACCAGAGTTTTATTGCGGAGAGTATATTTATTTCATCTATTTCTAAAAATTTTTCATTATAAATATAAAGTATTAATTTGTACATGCTCTTTGTCTTGTTCATTGCCATCGAGTCAGAACTGACTCATAGTTGACCCTTCAGATACATTTCAGAGAAAATATACCAAACAGGTTGACTTACTCCAGTGTAGCCATTTATGGCTCTGAGGTGATAGAGTGGCGACCTTTGGGTGAGTTACACAGCTTGCTACTGCCTACATCACCAGAAGACTAGGAAGCATTCTTTTTCTAATAGAAGCATACATTCATTTCTTCCTACTGCTTATGTTTGGCGTAAAATGTGACTAATAGTGATAGTAACAGATCCAAGCTCGTCTAAATTAAAAGAAAAAAATACAGATCAAGATCCACTCTCACCTCGTGAGGGGGTGGTCAGACATAACTTCACTCTCCAAATTTTTCACATCAGCTGTCCTACTTTTTTTCTTCTGGATTTTATAATATGTGACATTGGCTACATGAAAAAGTATGATTGCCACTAATCAAACTAATAATTAAGTGGTTGTTAAGAAAAAGTGAAACTGGGTATGGGAATAAACAGACTGCAACTCACCATCTGAAAAAGAACATACATAGGCAGTGTCTCTCTTTATTTTTCAATTCAGTTCTCTACAGACAGGTTTCCCATGGTTCCCTGAAAGTGAGCTTATCTTGACCTTCTCAAGGTAGATGCCTTTAGGCCTTTGTATTGAATGACTTTTAGACCTGTCACTATCAGCTGTCATGCCCCACCCCTTCTAGACCTCTCATGAGCTTCAGTGCTTCAGGTCTTGACAATATTACTGATATTTTAGGAAGTTGCTTCTCTGTCTCTTCTTTCTATTGCTTTTCTTTCTATCCAACTAAAACCTTTTTGGAGCTGATTGCTCAAGTACACAAACTTCTTGCCAACTTCAAGTCATGATATTCCCATCAGAACCACTTCATTTGCACAGTAGGAATAATTGTGCTACAGCTCACCTCACTTGCATGGGTTAATACCTTGAAGATACAGACTAAACATGAGAGAGGCTTCAATCTCCAACAAGACAAGAAGTAGCAAAACAATGGGGTTTTGTTTGTTTGTTTGTTTTGTTTCTTTTTCCTGTCAAGTCATATGTATTTATGATCGAAAACATAAAATATCTTCAGTTTCATGTAATATTCACTTTCTTTTTTTCAGATGATTTATTTTTTCTTACAATTGATGGGTTTTTTTTTTTTCCTATTTGCCCTTTGTTGAGGAAATATTGATCAACTTGGCAAAAGTAGCAGACCTTTTAGGGAGAGAACAAAGGTGAAGGTTGTCCTTTAGCCTGTTGAAAATTTTGAAAACTTTTCTTTTTCTTTTCTTTTTTTTCCAAAAGAGCAGGGCAAAAGGAACACATTTCATCTCAATGGTTTGGCTTTTGCTGATAATCCATTAAGTGTTTGAAATGAAGGTTAATGGAATTTCTTTTATTCCGTTGGTATGTGTAGATTAGTTATTTTAAAAATTTATATATCCACTTATGAAAATCCATAGGCATAAAATAATATAACAAAAACATATTAAAATATAGCTAGAGCATATTCTATTTTAATGTTCTACAAATGCAGTTTCCATGCTTTAAGAGGAAGATCAACAAATTCTGACTTTCTTCTATAACCACAAAGATTTTAATGACATGTAATATGCATTTTGAAGTCTCTCCTATGTTCGTTAAGTATTTAAATTTTTACCACAGTGATTTTTGGTGGCCTAGTAAACATTAGCTTCCTGATCTTAATTTAGAGATTGAGATATCTTTGCCCAATATGCAAGAGCTAATCTGTTTTGTCTTTACATACCATTTATATGAAACTTTCACCTAGTGGTTTTGATCTAACATTTTTGTTTCAAGTAAAACACATTTAATTGTAAACTCTGTCCCATAAGTAATTTTGCCCATCAAATGAGGTCTTTATTTAAAAAAAATATGATGGCAATATTTTAATTTTTTATTTTATTTTTTTGTGTGTCATGGAGTACATTCTAGGACATATTGACCTTGTAGGTCAGAATAAGCCCCTAATAGACTTTCCAAGTCTGAAATCTTTATGGCAGAAGATTCCCAAGTCTTTTCCCCAGCAAAGCAACTGGTGGATTTGAACCACTAACCTTTAAGTTAATAGATGAATCATTGCGCCATTGGTTGTTTGCTCTTTTGCCGGAACCTGACATAGCTGATCCTCCAGCAGGTTTTCAGAGGCAGTAAATCACAGGGGAAGAAGTTGCCCTTCCTTCTCTTGCAGAGAATTTGCTGGACTCAAACTGAGAGCTTTTGGAATTACAGCACAACTTCTTTCCACTAGGCAACCAGAGCTTTCATTATGCCATTAGAGTTTATTTTATATGTAGTTCTTATGTGCCATTGATTTGCCTGTGACTCATAGTGACCCTATATACAACCGCCCTAAACCCTGCTCTATCTCACTGTCTCTGATACACCTACCCCGATTACTCCAGTCACTGAATTAATCCACCTCATAGAGGGTTTTCCTCTCCTGTGCTGTCCCTCCACCCTCCCAAGCATAACATCCTTATGTATAAAATAAACACTAACTTCTGAACTATGACACACAACAACAGGAGACATTATGATAGATGAGAAAAAGTTGAAACTATCAATGCTTTTTTCTATCAACAATCAATACCTTTGATACCAGAAATCAGGAAATCAAGAGGAGTATTCCATTGGGCAAGCTTACTCTTGCAAACTCTCCAAAATGCTGAAGAACAATGACGTCATTTTGCAGACTAAGGAACACCTGATTTAGGCCATGGTCTTTTCAATTACCTGCCACATGTCAGAGACATAAGAATTGATGGTTTTTACTTGTGATGCGGAGAAAAGTAGTGAATGCCAAAACAGTAGATATCTCTTGTAGAAAGCACAGCCAGAGTGCTCCTTGGAGACAACGAGAACAAAGTTTCATCTTTTATATTTTATGCAGGAGGCTGGGTGAAACTATTCCTTGGAAAGGAATATCATACTTGGAAAGATAGAGGGACAGCAGAGAAGAAGACCTCTAAGAAGGTGAATTAACAGTGTGACTCTAGCTATCAACTTCAGTGTATCAGAGATGATGAGAATGGTACAGCATATGGCAGAGTTCAAGTTAGTGGTTCATAGGGCTGCTATGGATTTTACTCAACTTGACAGCACCTAACAACAACAGTTGAGCTCTGCAGGCTTAATGGTAGGAGTTCTGCTGAAGATCTCAAGTTCCTAATCCACCATGACAGAAAGATGGACAATCCTCTCCTGGGAGATTTACGTCTTTTAAAAAGCTGCTGGAAAGTCAGTGGAGATTCTTCTGATTTAGTTGTACATAATAAAAGCAATATATCCATGTAAAAAGTGAACAATGATGAAGGAAGACTGAATAAGAGTTAAGTTATGGCATTGTCAAAAAGTGTTTATTATAGTGTTGTTGTTGTTGTTAAGTGCCACAGAGTCGTAGGCAACTCATAGCGACCCTATGAATGAAAGACCTGAATGCTTGTATAACTTTCATCCTTTCTCCAGGTTCATAGGGTTTCCAGAGACAAGCTATTTCAGAAGTGGATGCCACTCCTGCTTCCAAGCTTGTTTTATCTGGGGAGATCTACAAAACACTGCCAACTACAGGTAAACTTTATCACATTTGACACATCAGTGTCACAGGGTTCAGCATCATAGCAGCAAGTTACCTCTATACAGTGAGTAGACAGACCAGGGTTTTACAACCTAGAAGAATGTTTGACCAAAATAAATTAAAAATAGGCCTGAGAGCCATGGAGTAAAGTCACCCACCTTTGGCTTGGTAGCATCACTTTCTGTCCACTAGGCCAACTGTTGTGGTTGCTAAGTGCCATCAAATTGTAGTGACCCATGGATGCCACTTCTGCTTCCAAGCTTGTTTTACTATAGTGTATGCTCTAAAAAAAAAAGATGAAAGAAAGAAATCTGTCTTTAATGAAGTGAAGCCAGAATGCTTGTTGGAGGTAAATATGGTGAGAGTTGGTCTCGTGTACTCAAAATACAATGTGGAGCATCTAATTTCTGGTGACAGACATTATATTTTAATAAAGTAGAGGCTCAATAAAAAAAGGAGGATTCTTAACTTAGTAAATAAATTGGCACAGTGACTACAACAGTGAGCCCCAGCAAAGCTGCATTTGTGAAGAAATCACAGACCTAGCAATGTTTTGTTACTATGTCACTATGAGCAGAAGCCAGCTCAAAAGCATCTAAAATCACCACTTTTTACTTAAGAGTGGTTTTAGGAAACTATTAATACTTTTTTTTTTCAGTAGTTTTGCAGTATATTTAGTGGTAAGAATAGACCTCGCCGGAGTAGTGAAGAGCAACCATGTCAGTCTGGAGACTAAGGTGTACCTGATTCATGCCATAACCTTTGCAATTACTTGCTATGTGTCAGAAAGCTGGACAATGGCCAGGAATGATAGAAAGAGAATTGATGCTTTTGAGCTGTGATACTGGAAAAGAGTATACCATGGACTGATAGGAGAACAAACAGATTCATCCTAGAGAGTGTGAAACCAGGCTGCTCCTTGGGTGCAAGGATTCGGATCTTCTTCTGACATATTTGGGCATTTTGCAAGGAGGGATCAGTCCTTGGAGGGAAACATTATGCTTGAAAGTGTGGAAGGACAGCACAAGAAAGGAAGCTTCTTGATGAGATGGATTGCTTCAGTGACTGGGATAAGGGGGTAGGTGTGTAAGAGACAATAAGGTTTGCACAAGATAGAGAAGGATTCAGGGCTGTTGTAAATAGGGTCACTATGAGTCGCAGGCGACATGATGGCATATAATGACAACAAACATTAAAACACTTAAATTATAAGTAGAAATAAAGCTTAAACACATTAGTTTATTAAATTGTTATCCTATATTATGCCTGTAATATACCATAAACATTCCTGATGTAAGATATTAATATATATAAATTATTATATAATTTCTAGATTTTGTGGTAGCTTTATTTCCTCATAAAATCTATAGTCATTTATTGTACTTTTAAAGCCAAGTCTTGGGGGGGGGGAATAACCAACCAAAATAAAAACACTAAAAAGCAAACCTTGATAGCATTTCTTTTCTTTTTATTCATCTTTGACTTCACACATTAAGGAAACACAACTGTTTTTCCTTAATTGGAAGTTTCTTGCCAGACTATCTTATTTTAGTGAAAACTGAAATATCTTTTACCAAGGCAAACATTCATAAGCATCCTCTTTTATATTTTCAATTAAGTAAAAATTTTAAGAATTGGAATTTAAATCTTATCAGTACATTTTGTCAAAGTATGAGAATGAACGTAAGAACGTGTATTAAATGGAATATGCACACACATATAAACAGACATGTAAAATTATTTTTGTCTTGAAAGGATTTTAACTTACAAAGATCAGGTAAATATTTTATTATAATTAATTTTAATAAAACAATGCTTTGGCTCTTTATTCATTTTGGGTTGGTTTGCTTTTTAAAAATTATATTCTTCTTCCAGTTGCCCTGGAATTTGTTCAGACTCATGACAGCTGCATAAATGCCAGCGTAGAACAACATAGTTTAAAGATGTTAGTGGCTTTGATCTTTCAGAAACAGATTGCCAAGACACGAAACTGCACTGCTAATCCAATGGTGGCTCCTTGCTGGTGGTTGGAGTCCACCATCTGTTCTATGGGAGAAAGATGGGCAATCTCCTCTTTATGTATGATTTGAAGCCTCTAAGAACTCAATGATAGGTCAATTCTAAGTTTATTTATTCCACAGCAAGCAGTTCGAGCTTTTTGAGTTTCTTCTAAGGCATCTCTGAGCAGATTCAAAGCACCAACCTTTCAGTAATAAAGTGCTTAACCCTTTAGGTGTTACAGACACTACTAAAGGTATTATTATTATTTTTTGTTTGTTTGTTTCTGTTATTTCCCATCAAATCAACTAAGATCCATAGCAATGCTAAGAACAACAGATCTGAACCTTACCCTGCTGTTGTTTGGTCGAATATGACTCATAGCAACCCTATGAACAAAGACATAAACCTTAAGGAGACAGTATTTTCTCTCAAAACCACTGGCACATTTTCCAGTCCCATTTTAAAACATAAATCTTGGAATTCATTCTTCTAGTTGTTTTAATTTTTTATTCTAATTTTTAACAAAAGTTGCAGAATGTTGGGTTTTCATTTATTTATGGATACGCATTTTCTTTTTTCCCCCTCCCTTTGACCTCACCCGACTCACTTTATAAATGCACTTCTAGTTTAAGATTATCAACTGCCAGTCTTTTTTAAAAAATTCTCATTTATATAGTATTTTATTTCTAAGCTTTCTATATTCTTCCATAGTTCTGTTTCTCATGTCCATACTACACTTCAAGCTATAATTTTTTTTCAAAACTGTATAATGTATTTTAAATTCTAAAATACAATAAAAATATCTTATTTTCAACATTTCAATTTTTACTAATTCTGCCAGTTCAAGCTGCACTTGAACAATCAAGATCTTAGAATAAATAATTGGGGAGAATGTCCATTCTTGTAATATTTAATCTTTTAGAGACAAAATTTTCATTTTTTATATTACTGTCTTTCTACACATTTTACACGGTCATTAAAAATATATCTTGAATTCCAATCTCTCCACATAATTGCAAGCATTTGCTGTTTGCTCTTCTGTTGAACTTTGCTGTTGTTGTTGGGGAAGATGATATCTCATTGTTTTGATTTGCATCTAATAACTAGAAACATTGAACATTTATTCATATGTTTTATTGTCATATGAATTTTTTTATCCTTTGGTGAAGTGTCTATTCATACCTTGTGCTCATTTTCTGATTGGATTGTTTGTTTTTATCTTGTTGAGATGTTGAAATACTCTATAAATTTTTGGTATGAGTTCTGTATCAGAAATGTCATTACCAAATATTTTCGCACTAGGTGGATTTCCTTTCCTTTTTTACCATATTGATTTTTTTTTCATGTACATGAGGATTTGACTCATAGAAGATCCCTTTATCTATTTTTTCTGCCTGGTCATAGTTTTTTAAATTATGATTAGAAGTCTATTCATTCTGTATATTAGGGCTTCTAGTTTGAATTGTTTCCAGTTTTATTTTGGTGAATGTTATAGTCTTTTGTTTTGCTCCTAGCTCCCTGACTCAGCTTAAATTTGGTTTTGTGCGTGGTGTGAGGTATGAGTCTGCTTCAGTGTTCTGCTGGTTGCCTCATTGTCAGCACCATTTGTTAAAGAAGCTGTCATTTCCCCACCTAATTAATTTCATCAAAGGCCAGTTGACCATAAGCAATAGGATAATTTCTGGGTTCTCAATTCTATTCCACTGAGCTCTGTTTCTGACTTTGTGCCAGAATTGTAAAAGGAAAATGGACAGCAACATGGAAATGGTTGAGTCCAACCTCCACTAACTCCAAAAAGGAAGACTGCCCCATCAACAACATCCATAGTATAAAACTGATCCCTATGAAGTCAAACCTAGCCTCCTGCAGTCTACACCTACTTCTATTAATCATTGTGTCTGCTATTTGTTGAAAATTGATTCATAATATTTACTTTTTTTACAGTTGTGAGATTTATTAAGGAGATAAGTTATGGGATGGGGAAGGCAAAGGAGATCATACAATGACAATCCCCTTCAGTCCAGCAATAGATGCAAGATGCAAGAAGATACAAGAAGAAGGCTCTGCTTTTCTCTGTCATCCAGAAAGCTTTGTGCTATGGCAATGAGTTCTTCCTTAAATTTTCTGGAAAGAGGCTTTTTTAACTTGGGCTTGTCTCCAAGGCTTTGACAGGATATACCTTGTCATGATCTCTCTACAATTGGATTAGCTCTTTTATATTGGCATCACAACTACTGGCAAAATTGAAGATGCTATGTGTCTGCAGTTGAGGCAGCTGGAGACCACATCCTCAGCAGGATCTAAGCCATTTTCTAAAGTTCCAACATCACAAGCACTATACTGTTTTGATTACTGTGATGGGAATATAAAACGGTACATCTACTATGGAAGTTTCAGTTAATAGTCTTTTCAATCACTTATGCATCTGCAAGCTGGACAGTGAATAAAAATGACAGAAGAAGAATTGGTGTCTTTAAATTGTGGTGTTGAAGAAGAGTACTGATTATCCCAAGGACTGTTAAAAGAACAAACTAGTATGTTTTGGAGAAGGTGCACCCAGAGTGCTCCTTGGAGACAAAGATGATGAAATTTCATCTCACATGCTTTGTGCCTGTTGCTAGGAGTGGCTATCCATTGGAGAAGAACATTATGTTTGGGAAAGTGGAAAGACAGTGAAATAGAGGAAGAATCTCAACCAGGTGGATTGACACAGTGACTGCAATAATAGGCTTACTGTCAGAGATTGTGAAGATGGCACAGAATAGGACAGGGTTCAGATCTGTTGTTGATAGGGTGTCTGTGGGTCATACTCAATAACAACAATGAGTCATGCTCAATTCGACAGCAGCTGAGAACAACAACATTCCTCTAACAAAATCTACAGTTGTATAATCAAGATATTATTTTGCTTTTGTTTCGTTTGCCTTATTAAAATTGTGCAGCCCTGGAAATCCTACTCTGTCCTATGAGTGTTAATTTGTTAATTGTACTTTTCAACAATAGGTTTGATTTTATTTTATTTTAAAAGTTACTGATGATATTTGAAATTAAGTTATTAATTAAAGTAGTATTTGACTCCTAGAATAAACTTAATGGTTTTGCAGAATTCTCTCATTTTTAGCTCACATATAACTGCATTTTGCCTGCAGTTTTTATTTGTTATCTAATTCTTTTTTTTAAATTTTTTGTTATCTAATTCTTGTTGGAACATCTCAGTAGAGTCATTCTCTAAAATTTTATGATCATTTTTTTCTCCTCTCTTCTTTTCAAGTAAAAGTAGAGTAAATTAGTTGTCAGCAATGAATTCTCTGTGGCAATCTCCTTCTTTTGCTTATTAAGTTTGGTTAGTTTCATTTTTCTAAGCACTACTATGATTTGACACGGATGTGTCAAATGCATTAATGGTTGGCTACGCAATGCGGACTGAGAGTGGGGTGGAGCTCCCCGATTAAACAAGCATGGAAGGAGGAGTGGCGTCTACTTCCGTAATAGCTTGCCTCTGGAAACCCTACGAACTTGGAGAGAGGATGAAAGGCACCCAAGGGTCAAGGTCTCTCCTTCATAGGGTCGCTATGAGTCGCCTGCGGTGTAGACGGCACTTAACAACAACAACTATAATTTTATTGAGACTTGCCCCCAGGAACTCTATGTATGAACAGTGCTCAGGCCTTTCGTTCATAGGGTCGCTATGAGTCGCCTGCGGTGTAGACGGCACTTAACAACAACAACTATAATTTTATTGAGACTTGCCCCCAGGAACTCTATGTATGAACAGTGCTCAGGCCTTTCGTTCAAAGGGTCGCTATGAGTCGTCTACGACTCAACAGCACCAAACAACAATAACAACAATGACATAGAGTTACGTTGGCCTAGTGGACAGAAAGTTATGTTACGAAGCTGAAGGCGGGTAATTTTAACCTGCGGCCTTCAGGTCTGGTTCAAATTGTTTTACTGTCAAACATTCTTCTAAGTGGTATAGCACTGGTCTGTGCATTGCTAAACAGAGGAAACTCATTGTTGTTGTGATGCTGAACACTGGGACACTGATGTGCCAAAGATGGTAATGGTTACCCATGGGAGACAGTGTTGCCTGGAGCTTCCCAACTAAAACAAGCCTGGAAGCAGGAGAGGCATCCACTTCTGAAATGGCTTGCCTCCGGAAACTCTGTGTATGAACAGTGCTCAGGCCTTTCGTTCATAAGCTCGCTATGAGTCGTCTACGACTCAATGGCACCTAACAACAACAACAGGAGGGGTCAGTCCTTGGCAATAGGGAACATGTTGTGAGGGTCAGAGAAAGGAATGAAAACCCTCGACAGGATGGATTGACACAGTGGGTCTCAAACATCTTGGGGATCAGAGGATGGTGGACAGTAGGGCAAGGTTCAGATCTGTTGTAATTGAGATCTCTAGGGGTTGTAATCAACTTGTTGGCACCTCAGAACAACATCAATAATCTCAAGATACCCACTTTTTTGAGATCATTTGAGAGTATGTGCTGAAGCTACATTTCCTTTCAATAATGAATTAAAATCTTATCAAAAATATCAATCTTTCATTTCTCTAGGAAATTATTAATTTGGAACAGAAATGTACAAGTTCCCGCTTTTTCTCTACTGCTGCTATAGTGAAAAGAATTCCCTTTTTGTTAGCTCTCCTGAGTTCACTCTGGTTGAAATTACAGTCTAAGGATTTTAATATCTTCAGAATGGCAGCCAATATTTAATTTATTGATTTTTCAAAACATTTTAAATAACAAAGAACCATAAGTAAGTGGTGAGCTGTGACTCCCAACTAGATTAATAAGCTTTTGTAATTTTCTTTTCTTTCTCATTACCTAAAAAAGAGATATGTGCCACCCCTGCATTTTCTGCTTCCCTTTAATTTAATTTTAATAATTTCACTTTCCTTATGATTTTCTTAAACCATTGTATATGATCGTTCCACTATGATTATGTTTCATTTTCTCTTTCTCTCACTTTCACAGTGAGCTTCCTATGAACTCTCAATTTATAGACTACTAAGCAAATGTAAGTTTTTGAAAACTATATATATTACATACATTACGTGAAAATCAAAATTAAGATATAATGACATGTATAATTCAATTAGACAATGAGAAATTTTTAACATGGAATGATTCTTTTTATAGGAAAAAAGAATGCATTTAAATGATTGTATAATATATTGAGCATTTAGCTATTTTTTATGCACTCACACAGGATGCATTTAAATGATTGCGTAATACATTGAGCATTTAGCTCTTTTTTATGCACTCACACAGGATATATGCTTTCAAACTTCCATGTAATTTTCTTGTTTAGATGTTTTTTCATAAATGTTTCAACTTGAAAATAGTACTTCAGTGAACCTTTGAAGACGTGAACATCAAGGGCATGTGGACAATATCTCCATAGTTTAAATTGCATTAAGTTTAACTTGCTTTGTTTCTCACTTGTAGTAGGCAAACTTTTTCTTTCTTTTAATGAACTTCATTGTAAAATATCTCTTGGCTTGGCATATGCGAAAGGTCACAGAATTTAACAAGAGAACATTCATAAATTTGAAATAACTTGTTAGTTTCCAGAACTTATCTTTCTTACTTTAGTTTCTATGCATTCTTCATTATTTTTTATCAACACAATTTTCTTTTAAAGTTAACTTATATCTTGAAATGAGTTTAATTTCTTTTTTTATTATATTATTAAATTGTCAGTTTATTTTATTATTTAATTTTCTTTAATAAGTTAGTCTAAGGTTTTCCTTTTAGACTTTATCATATTTTATAAGTCTAAGGAAAAAACTAAAAAAATGTATATATAAAATGAACATTGTTGTTGATTACTTTCAAGTCAAGCACAACTCGTAGGGACCCTATGAACAAAAGTCCCGAAGCCCCTCTACAACTATTGACAGTTATCAAATTCATAGAGTCTTGGAGGCAAGTTGTTTAGGAAGTTGATACCACTCCATAGCATATATAATATTTTTTGTTTTACATTCTATTTAATTTTCGTAATTAGTTTATATTTTTAACATATTTTTATTGGTCTGCATACAACCATTCATATACATTGTATTAAATGCATATACATTCTATTTTATGTAATTATGCTCATACATTATATTTTATATCAATAATTCCTATAGATCTAATCTTATTATCACCCCATCCTTTCAAGTCTCTATTGAAGCTTAGTTATTCCTTTACTCCTCATATGCCCAATAGCCTCTGCTGTATTTATGATTTTTTTTCTCCTACCTTTTTACCATTTCTTTCTCCCTTTTCCCTTTCCCTTTTGAACATTTATACACAATTTCCTCTGTTATTCTTCTATTTTCACAATAATGGTCTTATGCAGTGTTTAACCTTTTGAGACTGAATTATTTTCATCACCATTATACTCTCTAGACTCTCTGATATTACATTGTATTTTACAAAATCTTTGTTTCTTAGTGCTGTATAGTATCCCGTTGTGTGAATATATCATGATTCCTCAATCTGGTTTTTGATGGACATTTGTGCTGTTTCCATTTTCGTGATACTGTGAATAATGCTGCTATGAACATAGATGTCCTTGTCACAGTTCTGATTCCCTAGGTATTTTTCTGCTTTCATTGCTGGGTTACCAGTACTGTAGTTTTTTAATACTGATTGATTTATTAATTCATGCATTGTTGTATGACTCTATGTATGGCAGAAACAAAAATATTTTGACCAGTCCTCCACCATCTTCATGATTACTTGAACTCATTGTTTTAACAAATGTGTCAGTCTGTGTTTTGATAGTTTTTCTCTCTTTTGTAGACTATTTTACCACGTATGATCTCTGTCTCCAGGGTCCAGACCCTTCTAATAACTTAAGTAGGTGAGACAAAGTCATGTCATCCTCACCTCTATGGGACATGGCTGCACTTTTTTACACAACACGTTTGAGCTTTTGACAGTCCATGGTACATTCAAGATTGTTCACAAACACAAGAGTTCTATTTGGATATTCCATATTTTTTATGCATATGAGGGTATTAAAAAATATCATGACTTGGGTCAAGTACATTTTAGTACTGAACATGATATCCTTGCTATGTAAAACTTTAGAGAGAACCTTTTGCAACAGATTTGCTTTTCTTGATTTCTTGATTGTTGGTTATTCTTGGATCCAAGTAAAATAAAATCTTTGA
This sequence comes from Elephantulus edwardii, assembly GCF_000299155.1. Taxonomy (NCBI): domain Eukaryota; kingdom Metazoa; phylum Chordata; class Mammalia; order Macroscelidea; family Macroscelididae; genus Elephantulus; species Elephantulus edwardii. The sequence goes on along the minus strand of NW_006399806.1, from coordinate 11,930,531 downwards.
CAACTTCATTTTTTTTATTGACTGAACACAACATTGGTTATTCATCGACTTGTGAGTATGTAGTGTTTGATTTTCAGTAACACGTGCTCCAAACTTTGAAGCTAAGCCTTTGGCTCCTAAGACAGAGTGGTTCAAACTCACCAGGTACACCATATGAAAAAGATAAAGCTGTATACTATGATAAAGATTTAAAGCATTGGAAATTATGGGAGAGTTCTTTGCTATCTCACAATTTCTATAATTTGAAATAATCTTGATGGCAGTGTGGTTGGATTTTTAAAAAAATATTATTTCATTAGCACACTGTCACATATTTTTTAAAATAATAAGTAACTTGTAGATTTGAACTGCTAACCTTTCAGTCAGCACCCATTTAATTGTTATCGCAATACCATAATGAGATGTATGTATGTATCAAAAGAGAGGTAGATAGATTGCTGCTTTTAGGTGCCACTGAGTTGAGTTTAATGCATAGAGATCCTTAAATAACACATTTGATCCCTGTCCTATCCTGTGCCATCCTCACAATCTTCGACAAACTCAACCCCATTGTTGCAGTCACTATGTCAATCCATGTGGTAGAAGGTCTTCCTCCTTTTCACTGACCCTCTACCTTTTCAAGCATGATGCCCCTTTCTAAGAAACAGCCTCTCCTAGCAACCGGCTTAGGGTATGTGAGTTGAAGATTTCTTATTTTGTCTCCAAGGAGAACTCTGGCTGCACCTTCTCTTTTGGCATTTCAGGGATGTTTTGTATTCTTATTCAAATATACAGCTCAAATGCATCAATTTTTCTTCTGTCATCTTTATCCATTATGATTGAAAAGACATATCCTGAATCAAATGCACATTGGTTCACCTGAAATCATTGCTCCTGAATAACTTGGAGAGGTCACTGACTGCAGACTTTCCTAGTGTAATATAATCTCCTGACTTCTGGGTACCAAGAGTGTTGCTTGTGGATCCAAGTAAGATGAAATTATTGACATTTTCAATCTTTTATTCTTATCTATCAGTCAAGTAGTATTTTTATTTTCTTGTTGAAATACAATCCAAAGTGAAGTCTATATTATCTGATCTTGTGTAGCAAATGCTTGAAGTCCTCTTCATTTCCAGCAAGAAAGGTTGTGTCATCTGCATAATATTGGTTATTGATAAGTCAGTCTTCCTTAGATACTGATAACTTCTTCTTAATAGAGTCCAGCTTCTCAAATAATTTGCTCAGCATACAGATTGAATAGACATGGAAAAGGATAAAACACTGACACGTCTTTCTAAATTTTAAACCATGTTGTGTCCTTGACCTCTTTGCACAGCATTTTCTTCATCCAGGTATAGGTTTCACATGAGCATGAATAAACATTGTGGGATACCCAATATTTCAATGTTAGCCATAATTTGGAATGATGCACACAAATATTTTTGCATAGTCAATACAGCACAAATAGGCATTCTTCCAGTATTCTTTGCTTTCTACCAGGAAAACTGACATCAGCAATGATATCCATGGTGCCATGGCCTCTTCTAAACCTGGCTTTAACTTCTGGAAGATCTCTGATGATGCCTGTTCTAGCCATTTTTAAACGATCTTCAGCAGTATTTTGCTTACTACTTATATTAATATATAAATTATATCGTTTGATAATTTCTACAATCTCCTGGATCAATTTTCTTGGGTATAGGAACAAATATGGATCTTTTCCTTTAGGCAATTGTCCTACAAATTACCTAGCCTAGACTGGAGAACAGGCAGGGTTGCATCTATTACTTGAAACTTGTCAATTGTAATCCCTTAGATAACTGGGACCTTATTTTTGGCCAAAGCCTTTAGTTCAACTTAAATTCCTTCATTACAAATGGTTTTTGACTATATGCTATTTCCTGACATATTTCCGTATCAATCAGTTCTTTTTGTACAGTGCTTCTGTGTATTCCTTCTAGCATCTTTTTTTTTCTGCATTGTTATACTGGTTTGCATACAAAATTCATAAAGTTCATTTGCATTGCTTTTCACACTAGACCTTTCCCCTTTCTTTTACCAATCCCTCCCTCCACCCATTAAATTGTGCATCCCTCTATTTTCTTTTGATATTTCATGGTCATTCAAGATTTTGCCCATAGTATTTCTAAGTATTGCAACTTGAGGATTGATTTTGTTTTTCAATCCTTTCAGCTTGAGAAATTTCCCCCTTATAAACTAATAGTACAGCCTGCATTTATGTTTCTTTTTTTTCTTTCTTCCTTATTAATGATTTTTAATGCAACATATATAATTTTTTACAACATATTCTTTGCATTTAATTTTCCCCATTCATTCATTGTAGAACATTTTTCTCCCTGACAACCCCTCACCCCAGTTCATTTTTCTCTTTGAAGAAAAAAAATAATCTATCATTATTATACAATCCCCCCTCCCTGAAGCCCCAGTCCACTTTAATATGCATTTCTTTTACTGTACTCTTGTCATGAAAATAATACCAAGTTCTATATTCCTTTTAAACAGTTCTCTCCCTCATCTGTTTCAACGAAGTATACACTATTTATCCCCT
>NW_006399806.1:11910111-11926598 GCF_000299155.1 Elephantulus edwardii | reverse complement strand
TCACATTCCATATTCCAATAACTAGTGTCTACTTAGAAATGTTCCTCCTCAGGAACCATATTTTTTAGTCTAAGTGTACTCTTTTGTACAAAGGGTTTTGGAAGATCTGTTATTTCAGAAATGGGTGGACAATTCTTTCTAGGCTGTCTTAATTCAAATGCTCAGAGTTAGAATAGTATCTGACAAACAAGAATTTTGTAGAAAGGAACACGTGAAAGACATTTCTCCAATTATAGAAACAACCAATAGAATCAATGTTGTCCCCACCCTTGACACTTATGTCTTGATCCACCCCTTCCTTTGCCCCACCAACATTCCTTTCTACTCTTGCCTAAGCCATTCAGCACCTCTCTTTCCCCTCCAGCCCTTGAAATTATGGCTTATATATCAAATCTTGGGCATCTGTGATTCTGAACACCTCACTCTGCTGCAGCCAGTAACTCTTGAGTGTAGGAGTCTCTAAGTTCAAATACGAGGTACTAGTATTAGGGAAGGCTACCTATCTCAGATGGTTATGAGAAAAAGTCCTTTGCCTTGCACTTCTGCTCCAGGACTGACTTCTTGTGGTTTAGTGCCTCTTCTCTTTCATTTGCAGTGTGCTATTGCCATGAGGGAATAGTTTCCCAGAAGAGGGTGATATGCCCTATAGATCTGCTATATAAGTGTTGTTTTCTTGTGCTTCTGGGATTATGGGTGTACCTGCATTGTTTAGGGCCAATGTGAACTCTCCCACCTTCCACACTCCATCCCAAAACTATTTTAAGCACTCAGGCCTTGACCTGCTGGACTTCTGGGAAAGTGGGAGTACCTCCATTGTACGGGGCCCAAGTGGCTCTCCTGCCTTCCACACTCTACCCTAAAACTATTTAAGCACACAAGTTTTGACGCACTGGACTTCTGGGAATGTGGGTGTACCTGTGTTGTATTTCCACAGTCCCACAAGTCTGACAGGTTTTTCTTTACATCTTTTTATTTCACAACAGATTTCATAGGAATGCTCTTTCAGATAACAGTGAACTTTTTTATTTTTACTATTTCCAGAACCCTAACATGGCTTATTAAATCATTCTGCATAACATATAGAACCCAAGATAATTGTAAAAGCAGAAACTATATACTCACCCCATGTAAAGTGGAAATATAGTATATAGTGCACTTCTCAGAGAAACAGATGGGTGATGCGATCATTTTACTTAGAGTTTGCAGTGCTTCTTTAATAATGTGCTACAAACAAATGCTTGGCATTAGCTTTGCTATTTGGCTTTCATTATAAAAACACAGATCCTACTTTTTACTATCTACCCAAGATACAGCAATGCACAGACCAGTGCCATACCACCTAGAAGAATGTTTGACAGAAAAACAATTTGAACCAGGCCTGAGGGCCACAGATTAAAATTACCCACCTTGGCTTGGTAGCATAACTTTCTGTCCACTAGGCCAACATAGCTCTCTCTTTGTCGTTGTTGTTATTGTTGTTAGGTGCCGTAGAGTCATAGATGACTCATAGTGACCCTATGAATGAAAGTCCTGAGCACTGTTCATAGAGTTCCTGGAGGCAAGCCATTTCCGAAGTGGATGCCACTCCTGCTTCGAGGCTTGTGATGCTGAACACTGTGACAATGATGTGCCAAATGTGATAATGGTTACCCATGGTGGACAGTGTTTGCTGGAGCTTCCCGACTAAAACACGCCTGGGAGCAGGTGTGGCATCCATTTCTGAAATGGCTTGCCTCCGGAAACTCTATGAACAGTGCTCAGGCTTTTCATTCACAGGGTTGCTATGAGTCGTCTACAACTCGACGGCACCCAACAACAACAACCCAAGATACAAAAGTTAAATAAAACAGCAAACAATAAATTCTGTTGAAGATGTGGAGAGATTGAAACTCTCACACAGTATTTGTAGGAATGTAAAATAGTGCAAGATTTATGGAAAGCAGTTTGGTGTTTCCATTGAAAGTTGACAGAAATATTGTCTGTACAGCAATCCCGTTATTACGTACATACATCAAAGAAATAAGACTTGATGTATAATCATGTACCAACACTGCATGAATGCCTATGTTCATTACAACATTATTTATAATAGCAAAAAAGATGGAAATGAGTTAAGTGCCATGAGTGTATAGGTGGTTAAAGAAACTATGGTGAATTCACACAATGGGATACTATACAATAGTAAGTGATGATAAAGAATGTATGAAACATCATACAATGTACAAGGGTGGATGTAACTTGAGGGTGGCCGATTCTGACTTCTGTCTGCTTCTTAAAGAAGAACTGTCCCCATCAATAATAACCATAACACCAAACATAGTTGCTTGGTCAGACACATGTTCCTGCATCTCTTTCTAATAATCACCGGGTTCAATGTTCATCGTTGACTCATAGACTTTATGCACTATTATGGTACTGAGAGTAGAGTTTATTAGGGAAATAAACTGGGGAGTGAGAGAGGCAAAGAATGTCTCACAATGCAAGTTCAACTTAATTCTACAGTCATACACCAGATTAACAGCAAAACACAATTCCTCAATTAGTAATAGTCCAGATTCTGTTCAGCAGCACAAATGCAAAAATTCTCTGGTTCTATCAGTCATGCAGCAAACATTGTCTCAACATAGTTCAGCAGTCAGCTTTTCCTTTAATCATCCATCAAGCAAAATGTCTAACTGTGGGCTTTATCTCAGGGTTCCTCTGGTTACACTTTGCCACAATCTCTTCACAGCAGTCTTATAGTCTCTCGTCTCTTCACCACCATCTCCAGGATTTCACTCTAGTGTGGAAGGCACTCTCTCCTTTATAGCTGTCCCATAGCAGTTGATGATTTGCAATACCATGTGTCCGTGGTTAAGGTAGCTGGAGACCAATGGAGGCTAAGTTAATGGCTGTATCACACAACTTTGAAACACACATCACACACAAAGTGGATAAATTGAAAGGAAATTATGCTGAGTGACATAAGTCAGCTACAAAAGGTCAATAATGGTATAAAAATACACTAAAAAGCTAGGAAAAGATTTTCACACAGAATCATTCTTGGAAGGTTACCTAGAATAGAGATAAAGGAAGAAAGATGTAAAAATTAGTAAATAGGTAAGTTTTGGAACAATAATTAAACATTAGTAAATAGGTAAGTATTGGAAAAGCAATATAATATGATTTATCAGATATTATAAAACTTAGAATTAACATTATAAATAAAATATGTATGAATATAAAACAAGTTTCTTTCTAAACTTTAATTCATATAAATCTTTTAAATAGTATTTCTATTTCTATAATTAAGTAAAAATACTACACAAAATCAAGTCTTTTGTAAAGCAAAACAGCATAAAGTGAGATTTGGAAAACTGAAAAATATATTTGTGCTTTAAATGGAGGATAAAATATATGCATTGAAAATAGTTTGAAGGTAGTCAAACTTTTTTAAAAAATCAAACTCATTGCTAATTATTCTGAAGTAAACTACAGGGGAATATTCTACTTTTAAAACATAGCTATAGATATCAGTTACACTATTTAATAGAAACATTTGTATTTTACAGAGAAACCAATTAATCCATACATTATTGTACATTTAAATGGAAACCATTTTCTATATAATTTTTAAAAAATTCTTTTTGGTAGGCTTAAATTGTGTTTGGGATTTCTTTTATCCTCTGAACACTAAATTATTTGAATGAATATAGAAAATAGAATAAGACCCATTCATCAAGACAAAACTAATGCTAATGTTTTATATTAAAATGCAAAGAAACACATTATAATTTTTATGGGTTTTTTGGTCTCTGGACAAAATAGAGCATGAAAGGATCAACTGGTTTTACTTTCCTAGTTTTATAAATTATTTTTAATGAAATGATTTTTTAACAACATGCACAATAGTTAGAATGGAAACACAGTACATTTTATCTATGGAATTCAGAATGTCATTTGATCTTTTTTTATTTTATGCACATTGCCATCCAATCAATCCTGTAACCTTCTGTGTGGTTTCTGAGGCTATAGATCTCAAGGGGGAAATATTATTTGTTATGTGGTAGTAAAAAATTTACTTAATAATATCACTTGTATTAATTTACACTTTCAATTTAAGAAACCCTGGTGACACAATGTTTACATACTGCGCTTCTAAATTCAAAGACTGGTCCTTTGAACCCAGTAGCTGTCCATAAAAGAAAGATATGAAAATCTACTTCTATAAGCATTTACGTCCTTGGAAATCTGATAGGGCAGTTGCGCTCCATCCTGGAGGGTTGTGATGAGTCAGAATCTATTCTATGGTCATGTTGCTATTGTTGCTAGTTACTACAAATCAATTAGCACTCATATGAACAATAAATATATATGAACCTTGGCTTACCCTGCACCATTCTTATTATGATCTTTGTCGTGCTCCAGCCCATAGTTGTACTTACTATGTCAATCCATCCCATTGAAGGACTTCTCTTTAGCTGATACTCTATGATCACAGTATGATGCCTCTCTCCAAAGACTGGTTCCTCTTAAACGCACGCCAAAGGTAAATAAGATAAAGTTTCACCATCCTTGCATCTCAGAAACTCTTTGCCTGCACTTTATTAAAGAGAGATTTTGTTTTGTTTTGGTTTTCTTTCGGCAGTCCATGAGATTTTCATTACTCTTCTGCAACAACTTAATTCAAAGGCATTGATTCTTACTTTGTCATTCTTATTCATTTTCCAACTTTCACATGCATAGAAAGTAATTGAAAAGACCATGGTTTGGATCAAATCTGGTTTAGTCTTTAACTTATACAATTACTCTTATGCGCTTTACAGAAGTCCTTGACAGCACACTTTCCCAGTGGAACAAGTCTTTAGATTTGTTGACAGTTTTGATCATGGATATTAACTGTGTATTTAGGTAAAATAAAATAATTGACAGTTTCAATCTTTTCTATATCCCTCAAAATGCTGAATTTTGATCCAGCAGTGAAGATTTTAGTTTTCTTAATGTTGAGATGTATTTATATTGATGTCTGCAGTCTTTGATCTTCTGCAGTGTCTTAAGTCTACTTTTAAGTCTAATTTTCTGCAAGCAAAGTTTTATCATCTGTATAACACAAGATGTCAATGAGCTTTTCTTCAATCTTGCTGTCACATTGATATTGATAGTCTGTTGTTGTTATGTGCCGTGGAGTCACCTGAGACTAAAAACAACCTATACAGAATAGTCTTAAATCCTCCTCAATCCTTTTCCAATCTTATCACCTCTGACACATTTACCTTCATTATCCCAGTTAGTGAATCAATTCACCTCATCAAGGGTCTTCCTCTCTTACGCTGTCCTGCCACCCTCCCAAACATGATGGCCCTCTCCAAGGACTGATCTCTGCCTGCAACATGTCCAAAGTATGTCAGACAAAGCTTCAGAATCCTTGTTTTCAAGGAGCAGCCTGGTATCACCTCCTCTAGGGTGAGCCTGTTGGTTCTTCTAACAGTCCATGGTATGCTTAATACTCTTCTCCAGCACCACAGCTCAAAGGCATCAATTCTCCTTCTATCAACCCTAGTCATTGTCCAGCTTTCTGATGCATAGCAAGCAATTGCAAAGACTATGGCCTGGATCAGGTGAACCTTAGTCTCCAGAGTGGCAGTGTTGTTCCTCAGTACTTTGGAGAGGTCTCTGACAGCAGACCTTCCCAACATAATACACTTTTTAATTTCCTGGATGCTGGTACCAAAAAGATTAATTGTGGAAACAAGCAAACTAAAGCTGTTTACAATCTCAGTCTCTACACCATCTATCATTGTGCTGCCAATTGGCTCAATGGTGAGAATATTTGTTTTTTTGATGTTGAGCTTTAATCCATATTGAAGGCAATAGTACTTGATCTTCCACAGCAAGTGCTTCAGATCCTCCTCTGTTGCAGCAAGCAAGGTGGTGTCATCTGCATAATGCAGATTATTGGCAAATCTTCTTCCAATCCTGATACCACATTTCTCCTCAAAGAGCCCAGCCTCCCTGATAATCTATTCTCCATATTGAGTGAAAAGATATGGATATAGTACACATTCCTGGTACACACACCCTTCCTAGTTTTGAACCATGCAGTGTTTCCTTTCTCTGTTCTGGCTACTGCCTCCTGGTCCAAGTATAGGTTTCACATAAGCACTATCAAGTGTTCTAGGATTCTCATTCTTTTCAGAGTCCACCACAGTTTGTTGTAATCCACATAATCAAATGTCTTTGTACGGCTAATGAAACACAGATAGACATTCCTCTGGTACTCTCTGCTTTCAACCACAATCCATCTAACATCAGCTATAATATGCCTAGAACCATGGCCTCTTCTAAACCCAGCCTAAACTTCAGGCAGTTCTCTGTTGATGTGCTGTTCCAGTCCTTTTTGGATAATCTTAAGCAGAATTTTGCTTGCATGTGATATCAATGATATTGCTTGATAATTTCTGCACACTGTCAGGTCACCTTTCTTTGGAATGGGAACAAATATAGATTTCTTCCAGTCAGTTGGCTGGGTGGTTTGTACTCCAGATATCTTGGCACAACTTGGTGAGCACATCCAGGATAGCGTCTGCTTTTTGAAATATGTCAATTGACATCACATCAATTCCTGGGGCCTTTTTTTTGCAATTTTTTCAGAGTAATTTGAACTTCTTCCTTCATCATCACAGACTCTTGCTTATGTTTCATGAAATTCTTTTGTGTCCACCAATTCATTTTGGTGTAATGACTCTATCCTCTTTCCTTTTTATTTTAATGCTTCCTGCATCATTGAATTTTCAGCCCAAAACATCTTCAAGTTTTGTAACTTGAGGCTTGAATTTGTACTTCAATTTCTTCTGCTTAAGAATTGCCAAGCAAGTCTGGCTCCTTGATATCTGACTTCAGCTCTTTGCACATTTCATTACAATACTTTGTCTTCCTGTGCTACCCTTTGTAATCTTCTGTTCACCTCCTTGATATCTTGATTTCTTCCCTTTGCTTTGGCTTCTCAATGCTCTAGTGCAATATAGAGAGTCTCTTCTGACATCCATCTTGGTCTTTTCTTCCTCCTCTGTCCTTTGTAAGGACTTTTTGCATTCTTTCTGGGTTGTATAGTTTAGCTTCTCAAATTATTTTCTTAACTTCAGATTCAATAGGATTATATAAAACATGCAACCCTGACACAGTTCTCTTGAAATTAAATCATACAGTATTTCGTTGTTCTGTTGAGCTTCATGATCTAGATATAAAATAATAAAATTTAAAACATAGCATGGAATCATGATTTTTCTTGAAAGCCAATTTTTAATATATGTATACATACAGATGTTGTTGTTGATTGTCTTTGAGTTGAGCATGACTCATAGCAATCCTATGTACAAAAGGACTGAAGCTCCTCTACAACTATCGACATTTATTAAAGTTCATAGAGTTTCCAGAGGCATGTTGTATAGGAAGTGGATGCCACTCTTGCTTCTAAATCTGTCACAGTATATTATTGTTATGTACCATTGAGTCACCTGAGATGTATAGTGATATTATGTATAGCAGTTCTGAACACTTCCCTGTCCTGAGCCAGTCTCTCTAATTCCACCAAACCAACCCCTATCGCCCCAGTTACTGTATCAATCCGTCTCATCCAGGGTCTTCCACACCTGTGTTGTCTACCCTTCTGAGCATGATGTCCTTCTCCAAGAACTGATCTGTCCTGGCCATGTGCTCAAAGCAAATGAGACAGAGCTTCAAAATCCTAGCCTCCAAGGAGAGACTTGGTTTCACCCTCTCCCAAACAGACTTATTTTTTTCTGGGCAGTCCATCATATGGTCAAGACTCTTCTCCATATGTGTGTGTGTATGTGTGTGTGTGTGTGTGTGTGTGTGTGTACATGATCAATGATCTGAGTAGATATGCTTAATCCTCATTTAAAAATTGTAGTATATAACATTCCATATTTATAACAATGTTAAAAATTCTGCAATCTATTTTGCATGTCTTTGACATATGTTAAGTCACAACAAAGTCTTAGGTGTGAGATAAGAGTACATTGGCTATGATGATTAAAGCTATGTGTCAGCTTGGCTGAACAATAAGTATAAGTGGTCAAACAATATTATGATGTAATTTTGAAACTATACAATGATCTGCCATGGACACCATCCAGTTCTGTATGATACTCATTTTCAAAGAAAAACTGAATCTTTAGTGCCTATGCATTTTAGTAAATGAGAATTATTTGAATAAGCAATGGCCATATATATTTTTTGTCTTTAAAATTTTAATACAATATGGCACAAAGATATAAAAATATCAACTTTAATGTTTTGTACTCCTCCAACTTAAAAATGTTAAGAAACGGAATGAGATGTATCAATAAATATTTATAATAGTACCCTACTTAATTTAATCTACAGGCTGCAGTAGTAGCACATGCATATATATTTTGAGATAAAGAGGAAAAGAAATCATTAGTTAGTTGTGTACAATATTTTAGTTGACTGTCACATTGAGTCTTCCTGACAGCTGTACATTTTCTCTTCTTTATTTGTTTTTGGGGTTTTTTTGTCAACTTAGTTTATCTTACTTATCTAAGCTGGGTAAAGACCTATTAGGTTGGGTTCCTTCCCAGAGGCAAGGAACAAGCTAAGCCATTTATTAAGTGGACACAAAACTTTCATTTGGCTAAAAGGAGAAATACAGCCTAAGGCTAGGAATATAGATACAGATGACATTTAAAGCTGTTTCTAATCTAACTTAATCAGATTTGAGATATCTTTGACCTTGGTTGTGTTTATTTTAGCCTTGCATTTTTTAGCACCCTTAATTATATGATGAAATATGAGCTGTGCACAGATATTTATTTATTGATACAAAGTATATTCTACAGGTATAGCCCTTTAAAACCCAAGTTATTTTCTCTTTGTTTTTTTAAATGACATATTAAATAATGGGAGACATTCTGAATGAAATCTTAAAATAGACTTTGGCATATATATTTTGATTCGAAGAGTGCTATACATGTGTTCGAAGGGATCTCTAGACCTAGAGTTAGTGGAATGAGTCAGATTTCTTAAGATTCATGACTCTACATGCCCCACTAAGATGGTATCACACAATATCATGAAATAGAAACTTCCCAAGAAACCCCAGAGGCAGAAAATATTCCACAGGCTGTGAAAGGATCAGAATTGCTCTTCCTCTTGCTTTTACTCTCTCCCACCCTTCTACCTTCCCTCCTTTCTTCTCTCCTTCCTTCTCTTTCCCCTTCCTATTAACATAATTTTCACTACTTGAAATGGAGAATATTCCCTCCACTAAAACAATTGGTATATGTATTTGCCTTATAGAGATTAAAAGTATGGTACCACATAGTTGTTTCACTTGTTTTCTCTTTTATATTTGACAGGTATTTGGCAATTTACTGCCTCAATGTGCTCATATTCCAAATAAAATACTTCAAATAGATGACTTTAAGAAACAAACATTTATTGCCTCACAGTTTTGGAGAGTAAAAATATAAATCAAGACTGTTGTTGTTGTTCACTACTTTCAAGTTGAGCATGACTCATAGCAATCCTATGAATAAAAGGCCTGAAGCCCCTCTACAACTATCGACAATTCTCAAAGTTCATAGTTTCCAAAGGCAGGTTATTTAGTAAGTGGCTGCCAGTCCTGCTTCCAAACAATCCATAATAGACTTAGACTATAAACCATAGCTACCCATGAACAACAGATCAACACTTTGCTGTATTCTACCCCATCCTCACAGTCTCCACTGTACTCAAAGCCATTGCTGCAGTCACAGTGCCAAATCATTTAAGGGTCTGCTTCTTTCTCATTGATCTTCTGCTCTCCTAGAATAATGTTCTATAATTTCCCAAAAACTAGAATCTCCTGTCAACATGTCTAAATTTTGTGAGGCCAAGTTTCACCATCCTTACCTCTAAGGAGCACCCTAGTTGCACCTTTTCCTGGACAAATTAGTTTGTTTACTTGGTTTCTTGTTGTTGTTGTTGTTAAATGCCATTGAGTCACAGGCGACGCATAGCGACCCTATGAAGGAGAGTCCTTGACGCTTGGGTGCCTCTCATCCTCTCTCCAGGTTCATAGGGTTTCCGGAGGCAAGCTATTATGGAAGTGGACGCCACTCCTCCTTCCAAGCTTGTTTTCATCGGGGAGCTCCACCCCACTCTCTGTCCCCATTGAGTAGACAATCATTAACGCATTTGACATATCAGTGTCACAGTGTTCAGCCTCACAGCAACTACAAGTTACCACTGTACGGCAACTTGTATACCAGGGCTATACGACGTAGAGGGATGTCTGAACAAAAACAATGAAAGACAGGTACCTGGTAGACTCAATATTCTTCTATTATTGTTGTTGTTGTTATGTAGTCATTGCTGATTCATAGCTGGCCCTCTAGTGGTTATTCACACTTTACGTGGGAAAAGCGTTCTCACCTTTCTCCCAAGGAACAGCTGGTGGATTTAAAATACCTTTCTTTGGGATGACAGCACAATTCCTTGCCCACTAAGCCACCAGCCCTTCCTGTTCTTCTCTTTTGTTGTTATGATTAGGTGTCATTGAGAGGAATACAACTCTTAGTGACCCTATGAACAACAGATCTGATGATGCCAATCATTGAATTCCATTTGTTGATTGTAAATGTAATTTCATATACTTACCACTGTGAAACACAGTTTCTCTGTCTTTTCTTCCCTATACAAAATACCAACATTGTTGTTGTGTGTCATTGATTCAGAAATAACCCATAGCTGACCCTCCAGCAGGTTTTCAGAGGGAGTAAATTGCAAAGGAAGAGACTGAGCTGTCTGATTTTATCTTGCTTGGATTAAGAATCAACATCCTTGATACCAGCAATCAGGACTTCAGGAGATGCGTTGCATTGGGCAAATCTACTGTCAGGGTCCTCTCCAAAATACTGAAGAGCAATGATGAAAATTTGAAGACTATGATTATTTATGAAATTTCATAGAGTTTCCAGAGGCTTGTTGTTTAGGAAGTGGATGCCACTCCTGTTTCCAAACAATTCATAATAGACTTATAAACCATACAGAACAAACTTGACATCTTTATAACTATTATTTATATTACATAATTATTGATGTTTTCTTATTCTTGTTGTTCTTTAAATGTCTGCTATTTAAACTTGGCTTAAGATTTATTTCCATGGTATATAACAAAGTTCTAAAATCTGTTAATGTCAGAGTCTTAAACCTTAAATGTGCTGTTAGGTGCCATCAGGTCAACTCTACTCAAAGCATCCTTATGAACAGAAGATTGAAATCTTTCCCTATTCTACTTCAGATTCTCTGCCATGTTCGATCTCACTGTCTCCAGTACTCTATCTCCATAACCCTAGTTATCAGGTCAATCCATTTCTTCCAGGTTATTTCCTGTGCTGTCCCTAACCTGTACTAAACTGACAAAATGAAATTTTTAAAAATTACTTCTTTATTTTTAACTACCTGATGCTATTAGGTTTCTCTCCGGTAGCCTCTTATTTGGTGACTGTGGGCTTCTGACTTGTATCGCCATGTGGATTAAACTTTTAGAATTTTTTTTCAGCCATTAGGATGAAAATTCAAATATTAGCCATGCATTGTGCAAGGTATTTTAGGAGGCAAACAGAGATGTTCTACTTCCCATATTGCATTATGGGGAGATCTGGTGGCCCAGTGGCAAGAAGTTGCACTACAATTTTGAATGCACAAAGTCTGAGGCCACCAGCTTCTCTATGGCAGAAAGATGGGCAATCTTCTCCCATGCGATTAATTGCCTCTGAAAACTTGCTGGAGAGTAAGCTACGGGTCAGTTCCAACTTAAAATAACAACAACAATCCATATTTAGTTGCACTACTTACTCAAAGGCTGCACCTCTTTGTTGAGTCTCCAGCAATTCTGAAGAGAATGATGGACAATTGCCTCCATTATAATTTACAGCCTTAGAAACCCACTGAAAGGTCAACTGTAAGTCAGTTCCCACTTCAGGACAATGAGAAACATACATCAATTAATTGCATGAACTTGTGGAAATCGTAGTTTTCTGGTAAACATTACCAGAGGAAAAAAGATTGTGAAGCTGCAGTCAGTCATGTTACCAAAACTCTACACATTCTGATTAATGGTAACTTCCACGTCTGGGTGGACAGACTGCTTTTCCTTGGAAGATCAGTCACACAATAAACTACAAAACATGTGGAGAGTAGTAGGAAATATACTGGGGGAATAAAAAGGAACTGTTATTTTGAAAACTGCTAGTCTAGATAGCAAATAAAACAAGATGTTAGAATGATATTTGTAAAGATCAGTAGAAAGTCATGTGATATTAGCTAAGCCAAACAAGAGCACTAAGTCTTAGAAATATGCTACAGGACTCACCAAGGGGAAAGCACATTTTATTTATTCATATATAAAAAAACAAATTACTGTGTTTTTCCCATTTAACATATTCATCTATTTAAACTCTTTTCACTTGGGTTTCTTCAGATTTAGATGTTTCTTTGGGGTACATTTGATGCCAATCAAAGAAATGTTATTTATTTGTGTAAATGCCTTACTTGCAAAAGCACAGGCAAGTAATCCAGGAAGTACCTTAAATGACGTTCAGGTGAGTTTTCATTACTCTAGAGAGTCATGCAACAGAATAAAAATGAGTCCTCAAAGCAATAAAGCATTATTTATTTTGGTGTATAAGCATGTAAACATGACAAAGTGAAGCTGCTAAAACAATGAAATATTATTCCTCTGAAGATTTAGAGCACAATTTAATATTTTAAAGCATCAAGCTTAACTTTAAGTATATCTTGATTTTGTCATATATATCTTTTAACTTCTTATTCTCTCTAATGACTTCTGGCTTTAGGGAAGCTCAATGTTGCTTTATTTACTAGTGTTGACACATATGATTAATGAAAGCTTATCACCTAAGTTATTCTGCTCCCTCTTGAATTTCCTTAAAGTTTTAGAGTTTATACATACTTCATGAGCTGTATTATTTTGCCATAGTGAACTAACTAAGAGAACGTTTATATGAATTATGGAACAAGGCATCTCTTCTGTAACATGGAGTCTGGCAAGAGATGCTACAACTAATAAAAAGGATCTGGGAAGATTCAGATGTCCTATTTCTGTTGCAGAAATTTTGTGTGTGTGTTAGTGAAGGAGTAGAATTGAGAGAGCAATAGTAAGTGAGAGAGATGGAGACAGAGGAGGAGAGAGGGAGAGAGGAAAGACGGAGAGAGGGAGAGCAAGAGGGAGAAAGCAGGGAGGGAGAGGGAGAAAGCAGAGAAGGAGAGGGAGGGAGAGAGGGACAGAGAGAGAGAGAGAATAAAGCCTGAGAAAACAGATGTGTAAGAGAAAATATTTGCATTAAATGAATTGAAACAATTGTTTTGCTCTATTCTTCATTTAAGTAATGATTATATGTGAGTATTTTCATTTCCAAACATAGGCTAATTATTTCACTCTAAATTTCTAGCTTTGTAGTAGATTACTTGGAAAGACTAGAAATTACTTAGCTTTTCACTCAAAAATGTATTGAAAGGCATATTAAAATGTTCATAGTATTATAAGTAATAATCATTTCCAGATGATAGTTAATCTTTAAAATATCATTCTAAAATTTAGGGCTAGTTTTAGCCCTCATTCATGGATCTCTACCAGTTAGCATAATTGGTAGAAATGGGTATTCACTACTTGAACTGGAAGTTTTATAAAGTAATAAAAGGAGATGAACCATAAGAGTTTCTTTGCAGGGACATTGTTGATCTGAGCTTAAAGTAATTTTGTAGAGAAGGGTTCACTGATGGTTCAACTTTGGATCTTGTCTGCCAGGCAACAGCATCCGGGAGCTGCCCTCTGGACTTTTGGGGACTAGAGCTTTATACCTACATCTTCTAGGTGACAGAGTAGCCAGCAAGCTTTCTGGGGCCCCAGGCCCCTCCACAAGTGACAGCAATGGCCCAGCTCCTGGACGACCAGGACAGGAGTACCTTAAGATAGTGACTGAAGCTGGTAGTCAGCAGCTTGTAAGGGGATGACCTCCAGGAGGCCGTGTAGTGCCTTGGGGCTAGTGTTGGCCTACTGGATGAGCTACTGGGCATCCTGCTGTCAGGTGTACACACCTTGCTTTGTCAGACCCTGTGGCCGTCCTGTCCATGGCCAGCATGAAACCTGAAGCCTTCTAGAGACAGCTCCAGGAACTTTGCACCTCCCAGGATCTGGCTGAAGACCTGTCCAGCGTAGTGTTTGGGAGCCAGTGGCCCTTTCTGGATTCTGAGGCCAGGCAGCAGGGTGGCTGATTGCCCCAAGAGACCAATTTCTGGTGGCGAGTGAATGCGGCCTTCTCCACAAGCTCCCTGGCCTGCTCCCTATGACCAAGAATCCTGATGCAGTCGGAGCTCTCTGATGTGTCAAAACACTTCTTCAAGGTCCCCATAGCCAAATTCGAGGAGATAAAGTATAGCATGGCCCTGGTCCTGAAGGCGATGGCAGATCTGGAGAAGTATGACTGAAAACTCTAGGACAGCCCATTGGCACATGTGCATAGACACACCCAGATGCATTCTGCTGGTCCTTGTAGGGAAGTGGATGCTTGTGGGTGTGGCAATGCTGATATTTTCTTCTTTATTGAAAAAGGCAGCTGTGTCTAGTTTGTTTTGAAGTAAAACAGCTCAGGGGGAAAAACAAATGTAAAGAAGGCCAGTGCTTTTCTATTTTTTTTCAAATTATATGTTATTCTTATCATCAAAATATAGTCTAACATAGTGTTATTGTTTAGTTTTGTTTTATGTGCCATCCAGTTGTTTGAAACTCATAGCGACCCTACATATAATAACTCTGAACTCTACTCTATCCTGAGCCAATTTCACTGTCGCTGACAGACCTAGCCCCATTACTCCAGTTACTATGTCAATCCATCTCATCTGGGGTTTTCTTCTCCTGCACTATCCCTGCACTCTTCTAAGCATGATATCCTTCCCCAAGGACTGGTCCCTCTTGGCCACAAGTATGTAAGACAGAGCTTCAAAATCATTACATCTAAGGAGCAGCTTGGTTTCATTCTCCAGGACATATCTATTTATTCATTTGGCCTGTGCATGGCATACTCAGTACTTTTGCCCAATATCACAACTCAAAGGCATATATTCTTCTTCTGTCATCCATATTTATTGTCCAGGTCTCCAATGCTTAGCCAGTAATTGAGAAGACCATGGCTTGGATCAGGAGCATCTTAGTCTCTAGGCTGACACTGTATTCTGGAGAGGTCCCTGACAGCAAGATTTTCCAATGAAATTCATCATTTTAGTTCCTGGCTACTGCGACAGAGAGTATTGATATTTTGGAGTCAAACTATATAGTATAGTGTCATATACTTAAGAAAAGGGAGATTTTTCTCCTTCTTGATTTCTCAGAATCCATAACCTAAAACAAAATATTTAGCTCACTTTCTTCTCTAGGAATTATAATCCCAGGTAGAAGCAGTAAATGGTAGGATAATGGAGTGAAGTCAGACAAAGAGCCTACATAAAGAAATGTTAAGAAACTGCATGCTTTAGTTTGCTTGGCTCCATAGTCAACACTCTTGGCAACAGCAGCCAGGAAATTAAAAGACGTATTGTGATGGGAAAGGTTGCTTTAAGGGACCTCTCCAAAGTACTGAACAGCAATTTTGTCACTCTGGAGACTAAGGTGCATCTGATATAGGCCATGGTCTTTGCAATCACTTGTTATGCATAAGAGAGCTGGACAATGACTAGGGAGGATAGAAGGAGAACTGATGCCTTTGAGCTTTGGTTCTGGAGAAGAGTATTGAGGATACCATGGACTGCTAGGAAAACAAACAGATTCATCCTGGAGATGGTTAAAAAAGGCTATTCCTTGGAGGCAAGGATTCTGAGGCTCCGTCTAACATACTCTGGACATGTTGTAAGGAGGGACCGGTCCTTGGAGAGGGACATCGTGCTTCGTAGGGTAGTAGGACAGTGCAGGAGGGGAAAGCCCTCTATGAGGTGGATTGATTGATTGGCTGGGATGATCGGGATAGGTATATTGGAGACAGTGCAATTGGCACAGTACAGAGGACAGTTTAGAGCTGTTGTATATAGGGTTGCTATGAGTCACAAGCAACTCGACGTCATATAACAACAACAACATGACAAGATGATACTTAACAACAACAACAGCACAGAGAGAGATAAATTGGCTTAGTGGACAGAAAGTGATGCTACCAAGCCAAAGATGGGTGACTTTAATCTGTGGCACTCAGGACTGTTTTTAATGGATTATGTTCAAACATTCTTCTAGGTTGTAAAGCCCTCTTATGTTCACTGGATATATAGAGGTAACTTGTGGTTGCCGTGTAGCTGAACACTGTGACATTGATGCATCAAATGCGATAATGGTTACTCATCATGGAAACTGTTTAGTGGAGCTCCTCAATTAAAACAAACTTGGAAGCAGGAGTGGCATCTACTTCCGAAATAGCTTG
>NW_006399806.1:11908320-11910011 GCF_000299155.1 Elephantulus edwardii | reverse complement strand
GAATACCATGGACTGCTAGGAAAACAAATAGATTTGTCCTGGAGAGGGTTAAACCGGGTGTCTCCTTGGAGGGAAGGATTCTGAGGCTTTGTCTAACTTACTTTGGACATGTAGTGAGGAGAGACTGGTCCTTAGAGAGGGACATCATGCTTGGGAGGGTGGACGGACGGCACAGGAGAGGAAGGCCCTCTATGAGGTGGATTGATTCAGTGACTGGGATAATTGGGATGGGAGTGTCAGAGACAATGCGATTGGCACAGGACAGAGCAGAGTTTAGGGCTGTTGTACATAGGGTCGCTATGAGTCGCAGGCGACTCGACGGCACATAACCACCACAACAACATGCATATATAATAGGTATATACAAAAAACAAGGCTCCAGGAGTTGACAGCACACCAATTGATTTATTTTGACAAACAGATTCTTCCCTGGATGTGCTCACTACATTGTGCTAGGAAATCTGGAGGACAGCCAGCTGGCCAACTGACTGGAAGGGATCGATATTTGTTTCCATTCCGAAGAAAGGTGACCAAACAGAGTGTGGAAATTATCGAACAATATCATCGATATCACATGCAAGCAAGATTCTGCTGAAAAATATTCAAAAATTTGGAGCAATATATCAACTGAGAACTGCCAGATGTTCAGGCTGGATTTAGAAGCGGTCGTGATACTAGGGATATTATAGCTAATGTTAGATGGATCTTGGCATAAGAAGAGAATACCAGAAGAATTTCCATCTGTGCTTCATTGACTATGCAAAAGCTTTTGACTGTGTGGATCACAACAAGGTATGGCTGACTCTGAGAAGAATGAGAATCCCAGAACATTTGATTGTGCTAATGTGAAACGTATACTTGAACCAAGAGGCAGTCATCAAAACAGAGCAGAGAGACATTGAATGGTTCAAAATCAAGAAAGGGGTCCATCAGAGACGTATTTTGTCTCCATACCTTTTTAATCTGTATGCAGAACAGATCATCTGAGATGCTGGGCTATACGAGGAGGAATGTGGCATCAGGATTGGCAGAAGAATCCTCAAGAACCTGCGTTATGCGGATGACACAGCCCTGCTTGCTGAAACTGAGGAGGACCTGAAGCGCTTGCTGCAGAAGGACAAGGACTGCAGTCTTCAATATATATTGAAGCCCAACGTCAAGAAAACAAAGATTTTCACGACTGGCCTGATTGGCAGCATCAGTACGGATGGTGAAGAGATTGAGATAGTTAACAGCTTTAGTTTACTTGGCTCCACAGTCAACACTCTTGGTAACAGCAGCCAGGAAATCAAGAGATGAATTGAATTGGGAAAGTCAGCTTTGAGGAACCTCTCAAGAGTACTGAAGTGCAACGATGTCAGGCTGGAGACTAAGGTGCACCTGATCCAGGCTATAGTCTCTGCAATTACGTGCTATGCAACACAGAGTTGGACAGTTAATAGGGTTGTTGTAAAGAGAATTGATGTCTCTGAGCTGTGGTGCCGGAGAAGACTGTTGAATATACCATGAACTGCTAGGAGAACAACCAGGTTTGTCCTGGAGAGGAGGGTGAAGCCAGATTGCTTCTTGGAGTCAAGGATTTCGAAGCTTCATCTGACATATTTTGAGCATGTTGCAATGAGGGACTGGTCCTTGCAGAGGGACATCATGTTTGGGAGACTGGAGGGACGGCGCAGAAGAGGAAGACCCTC
>NW_006399806.1:11894351-11907940 GCF_000299155.1 Elephantulus edwardii | reverse complement strand
ATATAGTTGATGTAATGTGCCATCGAGACTCATAGTAACACTAAGTACAACAGGCATAAACCTTGCTCTTTCCAGTGCCAATCTTACTGTCTCTGATATATTTGCCTTCATTGCACCAGTCACTGAATCAATCCATCTTATTAAGGGTCTTCCTCCTCTCTTGCTCTGTCCTTCCCTCCACCCAAGCATGATGTTCCTCTTGCAAATAATTGCAAAGACCATGGCTTGAATCAGGCACACTTTAGTAACCAGGCTGACATTGTTGCTCTGCAGTACTTCAAAGAACTCTCTGACAGCCGACTTTCCCAATGTAGTTCATGTTTTAATTTCTGGGCTGGTGGACACAAGAATGTTGATTATAGAGCGAAGCAAATTGAAACTGTTAACAATCTCAATCTTTTCACCATCTATCATGATACTGCCAGTCGGCCCACTGGTGAGAATCTTTGTCTTCTTGATATTGAGCTTCAATCCATATTGAATGCTGCAGTCCTTGACCTCTGCAACAAGTACTTCAGGTCCTCCTCAGTTTCAGCAAGCAGGGTTGTGTCATCTACATAACCCAGATTGTTGATGAATTTATCTCCAATCCTGATGCTACATCTCTCCTTTTCGAGCCCAGCTTCCTGGATAATCTATTCTACATAGCGATTGAAATGATGGGAGTTATATGTATATAAATTTATATCTATCTATCTATCTATCTATAATATATATATATATCAGAGAGAGAGTTGTTTGCTATTTGTGATTTGGAAGATACACAGTTTTTAATACATTTTCTAGTGGTTACAGGAAATTTATAAAAAATAGAGGAGAAATATTATGGGATGCTATTTTTCCGAGAATTAAAATCCATAGAGATGCCTGCAGACGTATTTAATTTTGACGTAGCACCATTCTGAGACATTTAAATCACTCTACAGGATTTCATCAAATTTGGAAGCACTCAACTCCATGTGGCAAACCAAGGACTAAAGGAAACACCTCTTAATCTTTGGAGGAATGTGTTTGAGGTTTAACTCCAAAATAATGGAATTGCAGTACCCTTTTGCCTTCCCACCAGGCTGTATCACACTAGAAGAGCTTAAGTAGACGTAATCCTAAAATATATCCATTTGTCTAACATATTTAATAGCAATTGTAAATCCTTTGAACTGTATACCTTTTATCTTAATTGGAATAAATAATTGCTTCCTGATATACTAACATTCCTTAGATCTTGAGTTTAAAAGGTGAAGAAAATCTTTTACTTGCCAGTAATGGGGTCCAAGAAACTGATATAACTTTAATAGCTTCAAGAAAAACACTTTAGTGAATCTAGAGGAGGGGAAAAGGAAAGCAACTACTGTGTAAAAATAGAAGTTTTACACTAAGTTTTCCAGTTTGTTAGCCTTTGACAGTCTAGGAGAAGTCGGTTTCCATAAACAACCATAATAAAGAGTTACATACTCCCTTTTATTTTCAGACTAATGTAGGGTACATGGTTGATTATGTGTTTTTATCTCCAGCTCAGGTAAACGTGTTCCTTCATTTTCCGGTGTATCATAACATATTTATTTTATAGACAATATAGGATATATTCATCCGTACCTTTCAAAACTCTTTAAAAATTCGGCATGTTGTTGAGTCAGAAGCAATTCTTAGCCGACTGAAATTGTAAATTGCTCTAAATTTTAAAATGTGAAATGGTCTAAATTGCTTGGGAGGAGACTGACCATCTTTCTTTCCACGATGGAGCTGTGGGTGATTTGAAACTACCAGAGAAACTTAATCTTTTTCCTGATAGTTAATAAAGGCCTACTTTCAAAAGTTAAAGAAAATGATGGAAAAGAGTGCTGTATATCGATGGCCTGCCATAAAAACAAACAAATAAATCTTGAAGTAGGTGCAGCCAGGATGCCCCTTGGAGACAAAGATGGTGAAGCTTCATCTCACATACTTCTGACATGTTGCTGTGGAGCACCTATCAACAAACGAATTGATTGAGAAACTATGGTATATTCACACAGTGGAATATTATGCAGCACTGAAAAACAAAGAACTCATGAAATTTTATACAAAATGGGTGATCATGGAGGATATTATTCTGAGTGAAATATCTCAGTCACAAAAATACAAATACTGCATAATGCCAGGACTGATTTGGGGGTTGGGGGCAAACTAAGAAAAGAAGGGATGAATAATGTACATGACATTGAAATAGACAAGGGAGAGAACTGCATAAAAGGAATATATGTTTAGGTTATATTTGTTTGGCTTAATGATAAGGAAATATGAAGCCAACTCAAAGATATGTGGTTCAGATCCACCAACAGCTCCACAGGAGAAAGATGAGCAGTCCCCTTCCATGCAATTTACTGCCTATAAAGAACTATGAGTTGGTATGATCTGATATCACATTACAGCAGCAGTCTTTTATTATTTGAAATAGTTTCTATGATTGTAAAATAAGGAGGCATCTTAAAGATTGTTGTTGTTATGTGCCCTCGACTCATAGCTGTGTTTTCAGAGGCTGTAAATTGAACTGGAGGAGATGTTCAATCTTTCTTCCATTAAAAGGCTATAGTTACAGTAGAAAGGTGAGGAAAGTAAATAATTGAATAGGTGAAAATGAGGGAATTAGGAATACTGAAGTTTTTCTATTGGGAAACTCCTTTAAAAATTAATAAGTAACCTAGTGTAATTAAAAAAAAGAATAGTAGAAAATCTCAGTAAAAAAAGAAATTTCCAATAAGAACTTCAGAAACTTAGCAGAAGATTAGATTGGCAAAAGAACCAAATGTTTGTTTAGACTTTTATTTAGCGACTATTTCATGCTTTCCCAGTGGGCACTAAGCTCTATACACAAGACAATTTTCCTAGAGTTGGTTTAACTAGAAAAGTTTTTGCAGATATTGTTAGCTGCTGGGTATTCAGGTTGATAGTCATGGCCACTTCACACTTTCTGCTCCAGTAACATTTTTCTAGTCTCTTAATGAGTCCCTGTAGAGTCATAATGAGTTTAGAATTGAAAGATAATGACTGATATTTCCAAGCCTTTTTGTAACTCTAGCTACTTTTTGTAAATTTTCTTAAATTGTGAACTCTACATAATACCACTTTTAAAAGGTATTATAAGGTTGTTAAGTGCCGTCGAGTTGTGGGCAACTCATAGTGACCCTATGAACGAAAGACTTGAACACCTACCTGTATAACTTTCATCATTTCTCCAAGTTCTTAGGGTTTCTGGAGGCAAGCTATTCCAAAAGTGGATGCCACTCCTGCTTCCAAGCTTGTTTTAATTGGGGAGCTCCACCAGACACTGTCCACCATGGGTAACCATTATCGCCTTTGACACATCAGTGTCACAGTGTTCAGCATCATAGTAACCACGAGTTACCTCTGCACAGCAAATAATAGTAGGCATAGATCAGCTAATTAATTGTAGAGAATACAAAAGATGAATCATGGTATGACACACAATATAAATGACTGTATGGAGCTTAATGAGTTATAATGGGCAATAACTATGCTGTTTCCTATAGCTCTTAAGGATAATATTGCAGTTCAATATAGGATCAATTTATCATTTATTGTTATAGCTCCCTCCTATACCTGTTTTTTTAAATTTTGTTTGTTTGTTTTTCTCTTCATTAGCATAATTATTTTGCTGGTCAGCGCTTTCATCTTTTCAGTTGTGTGTGTGGGAGGAGGATGTTTTTTGTACAGTAAAGTCAGAAATGACTCATAGCTGACCTTCCCATGGATTTTCAGAGGCCATAAATCTCACCTGAGGACATTACCATCTTTCTTCTGTGGAGCTGCTGATGGATTAGAACGGAGTGCCTTTGAATTTGGCAGTGAGATTATTTACCGATTAAGCTATTAAAGGCCTTTTTCAGGTCTGGGATTTTCTAATTTTCTTCTACCTTTGTGTTCCTGTTTTTCTATTATAGCCTATTCTGGAACTTTGATGACTTAGTAGTAAAGAGTTGTGCTGCCAGTCCAAAGGCTGGTGATTTGAGTCCACTAACTGCTTTTCAAGAGAAAGATGGACAATATCCATCTTTGAGAGGATATCCCACTGGAGGATCAACTATGTGTTGGGTGTCATTACACTTATTTCTTCAATTTCATTCCTCCTAATAACACTCATTTATCCCTTTATCAGATTTTCTTTTAGGAAACTACAAGACGAAGTCACGTGGACCAACAAAAAAAACTTACTTTTACTGCAAAAGGTGAGAAGTAGGGTCTCCTTTGGTAACGTCACCTCAGTCTATCTCATACCTGTAGTCCCAGTGATAGAATCTGTGCATTGCAATATTGCACAAGGAGAGACAATGAAATATTATATTCTTTTAGAACTTATTTTTTTTCTTTAATTAGAAGAAAAAGAAGCAGAGAAATAACTTTCCTTGTTTGAGATAGTGTAGGGAGACTGAACAGGCCAGGAAACCATATCAGTTATTTTATGTTATCCGAATTCCTTTTAGGACATAACTGACACATAGGAGTATGAGATGATAAGAAATGGTACTTTAGTGGCAACACAAATGACTAATCATGCCAGACTGAAAGCAAACCCTATGCCTAGACTTCATAATTATATAAACCAATAAATTCTCTGTTGCCTTACAACATTGCCTTTTCTGGATTCCTTAGAAATCAAAAGCATGCCATCTGTAGAGGATGCTTTCGGTCAATAATTTTCCATCTAAAATAGTGGGAATAGATAATTGGTGATGTATTTTACAAGACCAACTGAATGGAAATGATCATGAGAAACACTATGTAAATGAAACAAAGAATTATAAAAAAGGAAATGTAGTAATATAAATAAAGGGTAAATGAGTCTTATTGGAAAAAAAAAAAAAGAACATGGACCCAAAAGCTTATTATATCTACTGAAAGGAAAAAATGTATAATGTTCTTGTTGTTATGTGTCTTAGAGTCAATTGTGATTCACAGTGACTCTATGCACAATACCTCTGAACTCTGCCTTACCGCGTAAGCCAGTTTCACTATCTCTGACACTTCTATTCCTGTTACCCTAGTTGTGGTGTCAATCCATTTCGCCCAAAATTTTCCTCTTTCGCGCTGTCCCTCCACCCTTCCAAGAATAATTAATGTCCTTCTCCAAGGATTTTTTCCTCCTAGTCTCATGTTCAAAGTGTGTCAGAATAAGCACCAAAATCCTTGCTTCCAAGGTGCAATCTTGCTTCACTCTTTAAGTACAGACTTGTTTATTTTCCTGGAAGTCCATGGTATGTTCAGTGCTGTTCCCCATCACTACAACTCAAATACATTGATTCTTCTTCTGTCATTCTTATTCATAGTCCAGGTCTCAGATGTGTAGCAAGTAATTGCAAAGACCATGACCTGAATCACATGCACTGATATCATTGCTACTGAGCACTCCGGAGAGGTCCCTGACAGCAGATTTTTCCAGTACAATTAATTCATCTTTTGATTTCTGTTTCCTGGTGGAAAGGGCATTGATTGTGAAAGAGAACAAGCTGAAATTTTTAATGAACTCAATTTCTTCTCCATCTAATATGGTGCTGTAATTGGCCTAGTGGTGAGAGTCTTTGTTTTCTTGATGTTTTGCTTTAATCTATATCAATGAGTACAGTCCTTGACCTGCTGCAGCAAACATCTTAGGTCCTCCTTGGTTTCACCAAGCAAGGTTGAGTCATCTGCATAATACAGGTTGTTGATGAATCTTCCTCCAATCCTGATACCACATCCCTCCTGATAAAGTTCAGGCTTCTGAATGATCTGTTCTGCTTTTAAATTGCAAAGGTATGGAGAAAGGACACATCTCTGATGTAGTCCTTTCCCAGTTTTGAACCACATAATGTTTCTTTGTACTGTTCTAACAATTGTCACTTGTCCAAGTAAAGGGTTCACCGGAACCCAATCACGTATTCTTGGATTCTCAGTCTTCTCAATGTTAGCCACAATATATATTCTATAAAATAAGAGAAAAATTCCCTCTGCAAAGTCAAATACATACATACATACATACATACATACATACAAATTGTAAATTTTACTTTGAATTCCATTTCCACTGAGAGGTTACTACAGTGTCATTTTAAAAATTCAAATAAATGTGCAGGTGTTGTTGGACACCTTTTTTATCTCATTGCAATCTCGTGTGACAAAGTATAACTGACTTAACAAATTTTCTTAGCTGTGATTTTTAATCTGTGACTCTCAGGCCACGTTCAAATTGTTTTTTTGGGGGGTTTTTTGTCAAACATTCTTCTAGGTGCTATAGCACTGGTCTGTGCATTGCTGTACAGCGGTAACTCGTGGTTGCTGTGATGCTAAACCCTGTAACACTGATGTGCCAAATGTGATAATTGTTACCCATGGTGGACAGTGTTTGATGAAGCTTCCTAATTAAAACAAGCCTGGAAGCAGGAGTGTCATCCACTTCCAAAATGGCTTGTTTCTGGAAACTCTATGAACAGTGCTCAGGTCTTTCATTCATAGGGTCACTATGAGTCAGTCGTCTGTGACTCGACAGCACCTAACAACACAAGAACATAAAATTTAAGGAAATGCAATGCTAAATCTGTCTTAATGTTACTGTATGGGTTTGATTTGCTAGCTTTATGATTAACAGTCATATACCCATTTGTGCCATCTAAATTTAGACTTGTTGCTGATGTTATGTTCCATTGAGGTGACTATGACTCATAGAAAACCTATGAACAATGACTCTGAACATTGGCCTATCTTGAGCGAACCTCACTATCTCTCAAACAGCTGACCCCATTGCTACAGTCACTGTGTAAATCCATGTCATCTAAAATATTCCTCCACTGGACCAATTGGTAGCATCAGGATGGATGGTGAAGAGATTGAGATTGTACACAGCTTTAGTTTGCTTGGCTCCATAGTCAGCAGTCTTGGAACCAGCAGCCAGGAAATTAAAGGGCGCATTGCCATAGGAAAGTCTGCTGTCAGGGACCTCTCCAAAGTACTGAAGAGCAATGGTGTCTCTCTGGAGACTAAGGTGCGTCTGATACAGGCCATGGTCTTCACAATCACTTGTTATGCATCAGAGAGTTGAACAATGACCAGGGAGGATAGAAGGAGAATTGATGTCTTTGAGCTGTGGTGTTGGAGAAGATTATTGAGAATACCATGGACTGCTAGGAAAACAAACCGATTTGTCCTGGAAAGGGTTAAACCGGGTGGCTCCTTGGAGGCAAGGATTCTCTGAGGCTCCGTCTAACATACTTTGGACATGTTGTGAGAAGAGACCGGTCCTTGGAGAAGGACATCATGCTTGGGAGGGAGGAGGGACAGCGCAGGAGGGGAAGGCCCTCTATGAGGTGGATTGATTCAGTGACTGGGATAATCCGGATGGGAGTGTTAGAGACAGTGCGATTGGCACAGGACAGAGAAGAGTTTAGGGCTGTTGTACACAGGGTCGCTATGAGTCGCAAGCGACTCGACGGCACATAACAATAACAACAAACAACAACCTTCACGTTATACCCTTCTATGAGTGATGACCTTCACCGTAGACTTGTTCCTCCTGGCAACTTACACAAAATATATGACTAGTTCCCAGTTATTTAGATTGTTCTAATTGTTTTATTCTGAGTTAGTGTCAGTAGCATTGAATATAAAATCTTTATTTGAATTTTTGTTAAGGAATTATGAATTATAACAACTAATCTGTCCTTATGAATCAGAATTGACTCAATTAACAATAATGTGAAGATGTTAAGCATTAACTTAATTTTAACATTTATATTGTTATATTACTGGCAATAAATTAATCTTTTAAATTCTTTACTCAGTTACATATTCACATATTTTATATGTTAAATATTTTTTTAAAGTTGCTGTAAGCATAATTAAACTGTTCCTCTCTTTTAACATTTGGCAAGAATAGAAAGTTAGATATTCTAAAAAATATACTTTACCAGAGAATTTGTGATAGCTACTCCATGTCAGATATTTTTTCTGTTTGTTTTGCATTTTAAAAGTTTCTAATTTATTAGTAAAATTAGCTGATATGAAGTATTTCACCATGGTGAGTTCTGGGTTGCTGTTTTTAAAGAGAGAAGTTTGAGAATTGCAAGAGTAAAAATAGATAAATGAGGAGTTGTTGTGTACATCGAAAGGAAACTGACTCATAGCTGACCGTCCAGTGGGTTTTCAGAGGCATTTAAATGCAGGGGAGGAGATTGACTATCCTTTTCCCACAGAGCAGCTTCTTGGTTCCACCATGACTTCAGAATTGCAACTCAGTTTCTTACCTCTAGGCCACCAAAGCTCCCTATAAATAAGTAGAGTTCTTTGATTTTTTTAATAATACACATAACATCAAAATAGAACTTTCATATCAATTTTCCTGAATAAAATCTCATCATCTATTCCTTTAAACTATAAGTAATATTTCACTAAAAAACTCTTAAGCTTATGCTATTTTCAATTCATTCCATTTGAATAATACTGAGAGAAAGCACCCTCTTTGTGGCAAAGCCGCTACCTGACTGGAACAATTTGTTCTCCTTAAATGTCACCTGGCTGGTAGGAGGTGAAGGAGACTCTCTGTTTCCTCTGCTCTTACAGGTGTAACCCTGTGATTCACAGATATAACTTGGAGATACCATAGGTTACATTCCAGTTTACTGCAATGAAATAATACAGTAATGCGAGTCAGATGTTAATTTTGTTTTCTTAGTGTTAATGAAAGTTGAGACAATATTATAGTCTATTAAGTATGAATTAATATTATAAAATGTTTGAAATATTATGAGAATTACAAAAGTTTAATTCTCAAGACACAAAATTAGCATATTCTGTGGCCTGAAAGACTTGCATAAAACAAGGTTGTCACATACATATCTTAATTTGTAAAAAGACAATTTCTGGGATACGTAATAAAACAAAGCCAAGACAACGAGGAATGCTGATAGCTTTACACATGGGATGAATGAGTATATGGGTATCAATCCCTAGCCAGAGTTCTTTTACAAACCAGGTGTGTACTGTTACATTCTCTGTCTTCCATTTCCATGGGATAGGTCAGAACGCTGATAACACCTTAGGAGAAACTGTGATGTGTGGGGTTGCCATGAATCAAGTGCTGAACAGATGGTGCCTAATAATGACACCTAGAACTATGACTCTTTCAATTGCCTATTTTAAAATATCTGTATGTGATTATAGCAGCTTTATTTGAAGCTAATCAGAATAGACTTTGGAAGAAAATATGATCATATTAATGAGCAACATCATTTTGTGGAGATATTATTGCGTGCCTTCACGTTGTCTTAGACTCTTAATTACCTTATCACAAAAGAATGAAACCCTACCGATCTCATATTATCCTTATGATGAGCCATTGTTACCATCTCATTGAGAGGAGACCTCTGTTTTAACAAACATCATTCTCCAGTGACTGTCCACTCCTGGTAACACGCGCAAAGTATGTTGAATGATGCACATCATCTTCACTTCCGAGGAATATTCAGGTCACATTTCTTGTAAGACAGATTTGTTTGTTTTTTTTTTTCTTCTTCTTTTTTTAGCAGTTCACAGTATATTCAGTGTTCTTCAACACCACAGTTCAAAGGCATCCATTCTGCTTTGATCTTCCTTATTCATTTTCCAAATTTCACATGCTTATGAGACAATTGGAAATGCCATGATTTGGATCATCTTTCCTCTGTAGCACTTTTGCTGTAAATTTGCCCAGTGCATTTCATCATTTGGAGTCATTCATTACAATAATTAGAAAGGAACAAAGTTTTTGGTATCAGAAACAATTAGAGAGAAAGCCATCAATTGTCTCTCAGATTATTGATTTTCTAAAATAAATTAACATCCTTCCAGGTTTAGAAACACCATGTTTTCTTTAGTAGAAGCATTAATTTTATTTTAAGGTGATACAGCTATACAATTTGTTAGTAAAGGCTTACTTCGAGACATAAAAATTAAAAAAATTGCTAAAGGTCTTGTAGGAGGCAAAGGTGCTGATGAGAAGAAATCAAAATAAAGACAAACAAAATTGACTACACATTTTTGAGAATTTAATTTTTCAAAGTTGCAGAAGCTAATTCATTAAACCATGGGTTTATTTATTTGCATTAATGAGAAGGCCACTAAAACTCGAACTTTTTTAATTTTTTTTTATTAATTTTAGTGAATGTTTACAGAGACTTTGGATTTCCACTTATTAATTGTTGTACTTTTCTCCCTGCCCAACCTACACCCCCACCAGTTTGTTCTTCTCTTTGAAGTCTAAAAGAAAAAATTTTTATTGTTATAGAGTCTCTCCCCCCAAGTCCACTCCACTATGCAGCCTTCGTTCTGGACTCCTGTCATGACAATAATACCTAATCATATATCCTATTTAAACAGTTATCGCCCTCATGTGTTTAAATGCAGTATACATAATTTATCCCATATTTCTAAGTCTCCCCCAGCCCAATGTCAGTCCCGTTTTAAAACAGTGGCACTATGCAGTATTTGTCCTTTGGTGACTGAGATATTTCACTCAGCATAATGTCCTCAAGAGTCACCCGTTTTGTGTAACAAACAAGAACAGCAAAACAGAACATGCCTTCTTGGATAAATAAAGCCTTCACTGAATGGAGAGATTTTTTTAGTGGGTAGAGGATAAGGCCTGACTATAAAAAATGGAAAGATATGAAAGTAGTTTTTACAGCCAATTAAAGTCACAAAAAATAAGTCCTTTTTTGTTCTTACATTAAAACACTAAGTAAATTTGTTCATATGTAGTGATAGTGAATTGAACAGTATGTATTGAGATAGGTATGACTGAGGCATACATACTGAGCTACCTTTTAAGTCACTTGAATCAGTAATAATGATTTATCTTAAAAGGAGAAATAAAAAGCAAACAATCCAACCCTTCAGTTTTTTATTGGAAAGCAGTACAGGTTCATTGTAATTATGGATAAAAGGGAAACAATATTTAGAGAGTTTAAAACGGGGTGGGGGCCCTTTTATCCTCAACAGGGAGCTCTGTGCAGCAATCCCAAAAGCCTCAGGAAACCCACTGGAGGGTCAACCATGAGTCAGTTTCAATTTAATGAAACACAACAGAAATAACAACATATACATAAAAATACATCGTTTCCCCTTCTCACTTTTCATAAACATTGTTTTCTGTGTCAACTCAGACTATATATGGGAAATCAAACTGTATTAATGCTAGAATTTATTTAATCACTCTGTAGTACTCTATGCATATAATCCTATATTCAAATATTTTAAAATTTAAAGATATATTTTAAAAGTAAGTTCATATAAACACTATAGCAATGAATATGTTCATATTTTTTCATGTGCTTTATACTGATGCCGCTTGTTATATACTACTATGTTTAAATTTATTTTCACTCATTTTTTCTTTCATATGAACAAATTCTCACCATGAAAACTATACAAATTTAAACTCCTAGCAGAGGAATATAATTATACTTAATTTGTCTATATAATGGTATAATACTTTTTTGTGGGCCAAAAGCCTTGAACGATTTTTTGTGAATGCACTGTTAAAATCCAGTATAGGTATATATATACATGTTTATATTGAGTCCCAGTGACATAGTAGCATAATATTGGCAATGAATAAATAGCAATGATGTAAGCTTGAAGGATAAGATGCACCTGATCCAATCCATGGTTTTCTCAGTGTCTTATTGTGCATCTGAAAGTTGGACAATGACTAAGAATGAGAGAACAATCAATGTCTTTGAGTTGTGGCCTTGAAGATGAGTAATGACTATCCTATGGACTACCATAAGAACAAGCAGGTCTTTCTTGGAGCAAGTGAAACTGGAATACTCCTTGGAAGCAAGGATGGTGAAACGTCTCACATAGTTGGGCACAATGTCAGGAGCACGAGTACTTGGAGAAGGATGTCATGCTTGGAGAGGACCCTCAATAACATGGATTGGCACAGTGTCTGCGGCAATGTACTCAAGTGTGTCAAGGATGGTAGAGGATCAGGTAGTTGACTAACAACTAATATAAACGAAACAAATGATGATGTTGTTATTGATGGCCTTCAAGTCGAGCACAACTCATAGAGACCCTATGAACAAAAAGCCCGAGGTCTCTCTACAACTATCGACATTTATCAAAGTTCTGAAGGCAAGTTGTTTAGGAAGTGGATGCCACTCCTCCTTCCAAATCTGTGATAGAATGTTATTGGTTGTGTCACCTGCAATGCATAGTGACCTTACGTACAGCAGCTCTGAACCCCTGCCCCTTTCCTGAGCCAGTCTCACTAATTCTGACACACCAACCCCCATCATCCCATTACTGTATCAATCCATCTCATCAGGGGTCTACCTGTCATGTACTGGCCTCCAAGCATGATGTCCTTCTCTTAGGACCAATCTCTCCTGGCCATGTGCCCAAAGCAAGTGAGGCAAAGCTTGAAAATGCTAGCTTCCAATGAGACTTGTTTTCACCCTCTCCAAGACAGACTGATTTGTTTTCTTGGTAGTCATGGGCATGTTCAAGACTCTTCCCCAGCACCATAACTCTAAAGCATCTATTCTTCTTCTGTCATCCTTAGTCATTGACCAACTTCCTGAAGCATAACAAGTAATTGAGAAAACCATGATCTGAATTAAATGCACCTTAATATCTAGACTGACATTGTTACTCCTCAGCATTCTGGAAAGGTCCATGACAGTAGATTTTTCCCAATGCAATTTGTATTTTGATTTCCTGACTGCTGAAAAATGTTGATTGTGGATCTGAGAAAATTGTAATTGCTAACACCTTCAATCTTTTCTCCATCTATTATGGTGCTGCCAATTGGCCCAATGGTGAGAATCTTTGTATCCTTGATGTTGAGCTTCAAATCATATTGAAGAGTACAGTCCTTGACCTTTTGCAGCAAGTGCTTCAGGTCTTCTTCAGTTTCAGCAAGCAAAGTTGTGTCATCTGCATATTACAGGTTGTTAATGAGTCTCCCTCCAATCTTGATGCGACTCTTCTCGTCATAAAGCCTTGCTTTCCAAATGATTTGTTCTGCATACAGATCGAAAAGGTATGGGGACAAGATGTATCCCTGATGCACTCCTTTCCTGATTTTGAACCATGCAGTGTTTCCTTGCTCTGTTCTGAGGAATGCTTCCTTGTCCAGTTATAGGTTTCGTATAAAGACTATTAATTGTTTTGAGATTCCCATTTTCCTAAATGTTAGCCACATTTATTGTGATCCACTTAGTCAGTAAAACACGATAGACATTCTTCTGGTACTCTATTTTCTGCCAAGATCCATCTGACATTGACAATAACGTCCTCAGTGCCACAACCTCTTCTAAACCCATTCTAAACTGTATTTCTTGTAGATCTCTGTCAATCTACTGCTCAAGTTTTTTCTGGATAATCTTCAGCAGGATTTTGCTAGTGTATGATATTAGTGATAGTGTATGATAATTTCCACATTCTGGCAGGTCACTTTTTTTTTAGAATGGAAATAAATATGATCTGAATGATTATGGTATTTACTGGGCTTCCTTGTAAGCGTATGGATATAATCCTGTCACTCACAATGTTGTACTTCAAGATGGATCTAGAAATTA
>NW_006399806.1:11885968-11892911 GCF_000299155.1 Elephantulus edwardii | reverse complement strand
GGTTTAGGGCTGTTATGCATAGGGTCGCTATGAGTCAGAAACGACTCGATGGCACATAACAACAACAACAACAGTGTATAATATCTCAGGCTGCTGACATTTAGGTCAGAAGTCTGAATCCACTTCAGAAGAAATATGGGTGATCCTCTCCAAGAAAGATTTACTATTTTGTATACTAAATGGAGAGTTAAAATGAGTTTAAATCTATTAGACACATGTTATGAATGAGAGGATAATATAATTACACATATAAGGAAGATCTGTTGATACCACTGTAATTAAAATTTATATGCCAACAACCATAACCAAAGAGGAGAAAGTAGATGATTTCTACCAACTGTTGTAGTCAGAGAACAAACATGCAACCAAGATTTATTAGCAAAAGCTGAGAACAGGGAAGAAGGATAGGTAATCGGGAAACATGGACTTGGTGACAGAAATGAGGCTGGAGACAGAATGATAGAATTCTGTAATGTCAGTAATTTAATCATTGCAAATAGCTTTTATAAGAAACACAAACATCAAATATACACATGAACCTCCCCTTCACAGGAATCTGATTGATTATTCTGTGTGTGTGTGTGTGTGTGGGCGGGGGGGAAGCAATGGAGAAGCTCAATATTAGCTGTAAAACTTAAGCCAGGTGCTGATTGTGGTACAGATCATCAACTACTCATATGCAAGTTCAAGCTAAAGCTAAAGAAAATAAAATCAAATTCATAAGAAACAAAGGTTAACCTTGAATCTAACCCTTCTGAATTTAAAGACCATCTCAGGAACAGGTTTGAGCCCTTGAACAAAACATGAGTTGTGGGATTATATCAAGAATATCATCAATGAAGAATACAAAATGTCATTGCAAAGATGGAGGAAGAAAAAAAAATACCAAGATGGATGTCAGAAGAGACTCTGAATATTGCACCAGAATTTGGAAAACCCAAAGCAAAGAGAAGATATCAAGATATTAAGGAGCTGAACAGAAGAGTTCAAAGGGCAACATAGGAAGACAAAGTAAAGTATTATAATGAAATGTGCAAAGACCTGGAGTTGGGAAATTGAAAGAGATTAACTTCGTCAGCTTTTCTTAAGCTGAAGGAATTGAAGAAGAAATGCAAGCCTCAAGTTTCAATACTTAAGGATCCTACAGGCAGAATATTAAATGATTCAGGAAACATCAAGGGAAGATGGAAGTAGTACACAAAGTCACTATACCAAAAAGAATTATCTGACACAGAAGAATTTCATGAAACAACATATGATAAAGAGACAATGGTGATGGAGGAAGTTCAGGTTGCTCTGAAGGAGTTGGCAAAAAACAAGACCTCAGGAATTGAAAGCATACCAATCGGCATATTTCAACAAGGAGATGCTGCCATGAACGTGCTCACCAGGTGTGCCAAGAAATCTAGAAGACAACTACCGGACCAACTACTGGAAGAGATCTGTATTTATTCCAATTCTGAAAAAAAAAGTTGATCTGAAAGAGGATGGAAACTATTGAACACTATTAACAATGCTATCATATGCAAGCAAAATCCTGCTGAAGATTATCCAAAACCTACTGGAACAGCACATCAACTGTGAACCTCCAGATATGCAAGCTGAGTTTAGAAGAGGCCGTGGCACTAGGGACATTATAACAAATGTTAGATGAATCTTAGCTGAAATCAGACTATCAAAAGAATGTCTATCTGTGATTCATTGTCTATGCAAAAGCATTTGACAGTGCGCATCATAATAAGTTGTGGCTAACTTTGAGAAGAATGGGACTCCTAGAATATTTTACTTTGCTTATATGAAATATACACATGGACCAACAAGTAGTCTTCAGAACAGGCCAAGAAAACATTGTATGGTTCAAAATCAGGAAAGGAGTGCATCAGGGATGTGTTCTGTCTCCATACCTTTTCAATCTACGTGTGAAACAGATCATTCAGAAGGCTGGGTTTTATGAGGAGGAATGTGGCATCAGGATTAGAGGAAGATTCATCAACAACCTCTTTTATGCAGATAACACAATCTTTCTTGCTGAAACTGAGGAGGGTCTGTGGTATTTGCTTCAGAAGGTCAAGTGCTACAGCTTTCAATATAGATGGATGCTCAACATCAAGAAAACAAAGATTACCCCCACTGAGCCAACAGACAGCACCATAGTAGACAGAGAAGTAAATGTTAACAGCTTCAGCTGACGACAATCAACTCTCTTTGTACCAGCAACAGAAAAGATAAAAGAGATTTGCTTTGGAAAAATCTGCTGTCAGGGACTTCTCCAGAGAACTGAAGAGCAACTATGTCAGTCTAGAGACTTAGGTCCATCTGAACCAAACCATGGTCTTCATGATTACTAGAAGAAGAATTGAAGTCTTTGAATTGTGGTGCTGGAGAAGAGTTTTGAACATACTATGGACTGATAAGAGAACAAACAAGTTTGTCCTGGAGACGGTGAACCCAGGCTACTTCTTTGAGGAAAGGATTTTGAAGCTCTAGCTGACATACTTTGGACATGTTGTCAGGAGATACTAGTCCTTGGAGAAGAAAATCATGCTTGGAAGGGTGGAGCAACAACACAAGAGAGGAAGACCTGGATAGAATGGATTGACTCAGTGACTGAGGTAATGGTGGTAGGTGTGTTGTGTTGAAGACAATGAAATTGGATCAAGATAGAACAGGCTTCAGAGCTATTGTTCTGAGTCTATAGTGTTTCTCTAAGTCTGCAGGCAATCTGATGGCACGTAACAATTATATGTATGTGTGTGCACATGTGTGTTTGTATGCACTATTTGTGCATGTGTCAGTAAATGTGTATGCGTATGTATGTGCATATATTTTGTTTTTCTATTCTGGTCATAGAATTTAGAGTAGAAGTTCCCTCTTGAATCTATTATTCAGCTGGACTGTAATTGGAGCACTCAGTGACAAGCTTCTCAGCAATTTGCTTTTGCAGTAATGATTGTTCTTCTGCTCCTGCATGAGATGAATGAGGTCCAGGTCAAGTCAATTATGAAGGGGATAAACATTGAAATTAATGCAAATCATCCCAGATAGGTTTAAATAACCCCAGATTTGTTTAACTAACACCCGTTTAAAGATTTTTGAAATTCCACTTCCTCAACAAGGCCTTTTTCAACTAAATAAATCTGCAGTGTAGATGCAGTCTTCAAAAAACCACTGACACAGCAATACTCTTTCCTGGCATCAAGCAAGATACTATAGTTGCAAAATAACTGATTTGCATCTTTACCAGTACAAGAGTTTATTCCTAAATCAACAACTTCTCAATTTTGAATGCAAGTAAAAGATGTTCTGATTACCAGGGAGTCCAAGACTCACTAATTCATTCAATAATTCTCTTGGTAAATCTTTATAGTTCCTTGTTTCTAAGAGAATTCCTTTATCCTCTTTTAGAAATAAGGCACACCTAAGCTTAGAGTATAATTTTGCCCCTGGCTGTTTGACTTTGAGGGTAACATTTTTGTCTGTAAAATGGATACAGAATAACACCTCTGCAGTAGTATTGACAGTATTAAGGGTGTGTGTATAAGCCCTGAAAACAGGACATTTTATTACTATTCTGTTTTATTTCTTTACTTCACTTTATTAATATAAGTAATTGTACTGACAATCTGTACTTTAACCATAACTTATGGTTTATAAGAATCTATAGGTGCAACACTGTTGTATCTTATGAAGTTTTCTTTGCACAATTCAATCTGCAGGCTGAAGCTGTACCTTAAATTCCCCAATGCTTAACACTATTGCTGTCTGAATACTTCATTATTTCTTCCTCTAATGTCTACATACGTAACAGACAGCTCCATTACATTTGCTGTCCACTGCTGGAAACCAAGTTTGATGTTAAAAAGGTATAAGCCACTTCTGTAAAGAGAGAAAAGCAGTACATGAAGCAGTTTTCTTGGTTTTGTCCCATTCTTTTTTTAGGGAGTCTTGTTTTTTCAAAAAGTCACTCTTTTTGAATCTTCAAAATTATATCACTTATTTCTCTTCATCATAAACTGAGAAGGGACTTACTTCCCTGTCTTTCTTAATCCATATACCTTCCTAGAGATTAACCAAAACAAAGATGTACACACATCCACTTCTACCTTTATTAGCCAACTGATGTCAAAACTACATGCCCAGTATTGTATTATATCTTCAGGAGCTGTCTTGATTGTATTTTGTTATTAATCTGAATTATAAACTTTTAACTCCCTCAATATGGATCTGTGTGGTCTATGAGCTATCACATCACATCTTGGACCCAACCAAGAAGTAAGATTAGTGTTAAGATGAGTAGAAGGAGGCATGGAGTTTGGGGGACATGTCTGACTTCAAGAGAATAGATTTTCAGTTATTGATGCTCTGGGCAGGGATAGTTTCCGGCTGTGAATTTGGTAAAGGTCAGATATGGTGCTCCACATAAGGTCTTTGCTTTTTTCCCAGATTCATTACTCCAAACTCATGGAAACATGATTCAGTTTTATAAACGTAAGGATTGAGAAGATGTAAAGTTGAAATGGTCATTGTTAATTTCTACAAAATAAGGGAGTAAAACCCAAAAGCTTACTTTTATTCCTACCTAGATATAAAGAAAAGTTGAGAAGCTATTTTATGGCCTGAGACAAAAAGGTAGAGAATGAAGTTGAAACAATTCATTCCTTGAAAGGCATTTATTTTTTCATTCCGTGAAAGTTATTTAACTTTATGATCATTGCTGTTTCTGAGTTGGTCTTTTTTTCTCTCTCATATAATCATGTTTAGATACATTTCTAAAATTGTTGAAGTTTTTGTTGATTTAACTATATTGAATCTTATTACATTGAGATGTAGATTGTGAAAAGTATAATGTACTTAATGGATATTCACGTAGCTTTAGAGGGAAAATGTAAGCCAGTTGGATATTAATTGTGTAGTCCAAAAGGGAAAATTTACCCTAAAAGAATGCCTGTAGTAAGTAGTGGGATTTGGTGCAGAGTGTGAAGCTTAGCCTAACAAAGATTAAGCACTACTCAGTTCTCTGAGGAGAGTTACATTTGAAAGAAGACAAATAGAAAAAAAGAGACT
The DNA here is from genome assembly GCF_000299155.1 of Elephantulus edwardii. Classification (NCBI taxonomy): domain Eukaryota; kingdom Metazoa; phylum Chordata; class Mammalia; order Macroscelidea; family Macroscelididae; genus Elephantulus; species Elephantulus edwardii. The sequence goes on along the minus strand of NW_006399806.1, from coordinate 11,887,847 downwards.
GCCAATAAACAGAGACAAGGTAAAAACTGAAAAAAATAGCTTAACTCCTAATGACCGCCTGGATCTACTTGATCTAGCCATTATTTACCCTTGCTGGTAATCCAATTACATTAACTGCAGACGCATAATCTTGCAAGTCAAAAGCCATAAGACTAGGATAAAAGAGAGAGCGCTTCCCACACTCTAGAGCACAACCTGTTGAGAATGAGACCCTAGTGAGAATGAGATCCTGGTGACATCAGTGATGGAGAGGCTGTGTCATTGTGGAGAGATGTTGGCAAGGTGTAACCTAAGGCTTGCATCTGTGCTGGCCATAATTAAAGGTTTTGTTTGCCAGATGATTGAAGGCGAAGCTGACTTACAATTGCTCCCAGACAAACTTTGCTGGATGATTGAGGAAACCTTAGGTTTTTTTGAACTTGTGTTCCTGAACTGAAACCAGGACTTTTACTAATTGAGGAATTGTGTTTTGCTACTAATCTTGCTTGGGACTACTGGACTAAACCTGGAATTGCATTGTGAAATATTCTTTGCCTCTCCCACTCCACAACCTATTTCTATAGTAAAACCTACTCTTGCTACCACAACTGTGAATAAAGTCTGTGAGTCAGCGACAAATATCAACCCATATGCTTGGTGGAAATTTGTGCAGGAGCATAGAGGTGACATGTCTGACTAGAAGTTATATATTTGCCACAATGGACATTATTAATGAAGCAGATGGAAGTCAGACATGCCATCCCCATATTTCATACACTCTTTCACAATTTCTCTTCCCACTTTTGTGGAAAAGTTTACCTAAATCTCTCAAATTTATCCCCTAGATGTCTGTTAAGCTATCCTAACTTCTCTAGTCTTACTAATACTTCTTATATTCATGTTTGGTTTATTTGTTCCCTAGAATTTAACAAATATGGTTATAGCCTAAGGCATGATTTTTAAATATCATAATATTATTTCCCTGTGCAAATTTGTGTTCTTTTTTTCACACCCTTCATTTCTTTATTGTCAGTTGTCATGTTATGGACCCCACATTTGCACTGACTAACTTGAATGTGAACACAATCTCATTCTAATACATAACTGCTTTTGTTTGCAAAACCAAGTGATCTTTATTCATTCCTACACTATAATAAATAAACTTTCTTCCTAGAAACAGATGGGATCTGACCCAGATAAATGAGTACTAATATTTTTCTATATAAAATGTACTGACTCCTCAATCTCAAACATTCATACATTCTTATCCATTTAAAAATCAGTCCATCTTTCAAAGCACAGTCCAGGCATAAACACATCTAGAAAGCTTACCATAGGTTTGGAGATTTTAAATAAGAGCCTTTTCTAGTGTGGAATAGACATTACTAGTTATAGTATGTGATTTATAGTTTGTCTATCACCTTTGCTACCTTGCAGTGTTTTATTTCTTTCTCCAACCTGTATTAACTTTGTACCTAGTATATACTGCTTCTTGGCATTGAGCCTCAGTCCATACTGAAGGCTGCAGTCCTTGACCCTCTGTACTAAGTGCACGAGGTCCCCTTCAGTTTCAGCGAACAGGGTTGTGTCATCTGCATAACGCTGATTGTTGATAGATCTTTCACCAATCCTAACGCCAAGCTTCTCCTCATAGAGCCCAGCCTCTCGGATAATCTGCTCTGCATACAGGTTGAAAAGACATGGAGATAGGACACATCCCTGGCATACGCCCTTCCCAATTTTGAACCATGCAGTGTTGCCCTGCTCTGTTCTGACAACTGCCTCTTGGTCCAAGTATAGGTTTCACATTAGCACGATTAAATGTTCTGGGATTCCCATTCTTCTCAGAGTCAGCCACAATTTGTTACGATCCACATAGTCAAATGCCAGTATGGACTGA
>NW_006399806.1:11884568-11885288 GCF_000299155.1 Elephantulus edwardii | reverse complement strand
TGTCAGAGGCGATGTGATTGGCACAGGATAGAGCAGGGTTTAGGGCTGTTGTACATAGGGTCGCTGCTATAAGTCGCAAACGACTCTGCGGCACATAACAACAACAGTATATAATGCATACTTGGTGGTACATATATAGATATATCGTGGGGGAAAGCCTTCGTTATGAATAAATGCACATGTGTTGAATGGCAGAATAGCCTAGTGGTAAAGAAGCCGTGCTGTAATACCAATGGCACATGTTTCAATTCGAGCAGCTGCTCTGTGGGAAAGGATGGACCTTCTCCTCTCATGTGATTTACTGACTCTGAAAATCTGCGGGAGAGTAAACTATGAGTTGGGTCCAAGTCAATAGCACACAACAACAATAACAACAATAATATGTGTGTTGGAGTGGGGAGTTATGTATGTGGCCTTGTGCCAAGAAGCTGCACTGCTTATCCAAAAGCATGAGGTTTGAATTTTCAATTAATCTGCTGGGGAAAGATACTATCCTCCACTTGTGAGATATATTGCCTCTGAAAACCCTGGAGGATAAGCTATGGTACTGTTCTGACTCAACAGTATATGTTGTTGTTATGTGCCGTCGAGTTCTTCTCAACTCATAGTGACCCTATTCACAACAGCCCTAAACCCTGCTCTATCCTGCGCCAACCGCAATGCCTCCGACACACCCATCCCGATTACACCAGTCACCTAATCAATCCATCTCATAGAGGG
>NW_006399806.1:11872165-11883523 GCF_000299155.1 Elephantulus edwardii | reverse complement strand
GATAATCTTCAGTAGAATCTTGCTTGCATGTGAAATCAATGACACTGTTCTGTAGTTTCCACACTCAGTTAGGTCACCTTTCTTTGGAATTGGAACAATAACAACACAATATATTTGAATAGATCCAGACAGAGCCTTCATTATGGTTGTGTGTGTGTGTGTGTGTGTAGAGTGAGGGAGCGAGCTCTGGCAGCCTAGTCGTTAAGAATTGTGCTAACAACATAAAGACTGGCAATTCCAATGTGCTGGAGAGCCTGCTTTGGGTCAATTCAGAAGTCAAAATCTGATAGCATAATCTGATACCTAACTGAAAATTTTGATGTTGTTGTTGTTATGTACCTCAGAGTTAGAACCAACTCACAGCTGATTCTCTGATGGATTTTTAAAGGCAGTAAATTGCACAGAAGAAGACAGCCCATCTTTTCCCCACGGCGCAACTGGTGGCTTAATGCCTTTGGATTGGGAGTGCAACTCCTTCCCACTGAGCCATTGAAGCTCCCTAGGCAATGAGAATCTGTAAGAAAAAGGTACAGTCTCATAAATCCAGTGGAGTTTCTCCAGGAGACGTAATCCACTTGACAGCAGAGGATTTGTGTCTGTTAAGGCAATGAGCTGTGCCTCAGTCATCCTATTTTTCCCTTAAAATCTTCTTTATTTAACATACTTTATTTCAGTGATAATCAGTCAACTTTAACTTAATTGAGCCAAATAAACAGAAATAATAAAGCTTCAATTACACTGTTTCTGTAACAAAGGTCTTAGATTAATAAAAATGTGTGCTGTCACATCAATTCTGGCTCACAATGACCTTCCATTAGGAACACAAGGCTATAAATCTTTACGAAGGGCAACTGCTTACCTTCCTTCCATGAAGTTGCTGGTGCGTTAGAACTAGTATCTTTAGGGTTCGCAGCACATCACATAGCTCATTATGATCTAGAGAGTATTATAGATTAATACATGCTTTCGGTGTTTGTTATTTTTTTGTATTCATGTGTTAATTATTCTGTTGACTGGTTGGCTTAGTTTTTTGTTTGTCTTGACAACGTCCAGTCTAATTAATTAGAATTATAAATCTGTAATACACAGGCTTATACAGATTTAAGGTAATTTTAATATGGCCAGCCATTAAAACATCTTTTCATTGCCACTTATTTTTCTGAAAACTCTTTTATGCAGTGGTGTAGCAAAGTGTATTATTACTCACTTCAAAAGGAATTTGTTTTTAAAGCTATTAAAAGTTAGGACCCATGAACAATCTAGAATTCTACACCAATATATCATCTTTACTTGTTTTGTATTAGAATTTATGGTTTCAACAGAGCTTTAAGTTTTAATCAGGAAAACTCCTGTGAGATAAGGAGAGTTGTTAGGAATACATTTTTTTACTACCCCAGTGAAGGGCCATTCCTTTCATGGCGTCTTCCTGTGCTGCGTCCATAGAACTCACTACTAGGTGTTCTGGGTTTTTCTCATACTGAGATTGGATTTAAGCTAGTTGTCTTTAATGTCACTTACCTTATATATGATGGTCTTTTTGAAAGCAGAAACTACAGTTCATTGTTTTCAGAATTCTAGGTTAAATGGGAGAGAGAAAAGAAGGAAGAAAATTTAAAAAGGGAGGCAGAAAAAAATTATCTGAACACCTGTATTTGCTTAATACACTCTTATTTCCAATTGTATTTCCCTACACAGTTTTGCCTTCCTGTTTATCAAAGTGTAGTATTGTCTCCAGGGTCTCCAATATAATTTTCTTCTTCTATTGCATCATGTCCCCCTTTTTCTCAACCAATGTAATGAGCCAGCTGTGAGGAAGGAAGTGTTTTATTTCCTTCATTTATACAAAGCATTGGATAAGGACCAGCTGCGTAAGTGATATCCCGGTGATATGAACATTTGAAAGCATACATATAATAAATATCTAAAGGAAAAGTTTACCATTCATTTCTAGAAGATGAAAGTGTTTGTTGGTTATCAAAATTATGTCACTCTATTTTGTATAATGCTGTTTGCAGAATGGAAGAGGAGTTAATGCATTGCCTAATTTTCAAGGAAAGTGCAATATGAATTGAGTCTGAAAGCTTAAAGTACTTTTTCTTAAATGCAACTTTTGAATAATTCACTCTGGTCACTAGGGCAGGGGTCCCACAAAGTGATGTTGGGAAGATGGCAGAGTTTGCTACACCAGATAAATCCAGCCTTTGGGAGATTGCATGGTATTTCTGGCTGCAAATCTTTATGCACAGAAGGCTTGAAGGCTGGAAGATAACACAATTGTGTACTTTTCCCTTCCTAAATGACAGCGACTCCCCAATGATGCTCTAAAAAATTTTAAGACATTCCATTTTCCTGCGCTATTGAGAGTATTGGCCTACAGCATTCCTCTACACTTAGAACTTTCTAATCCTAGTCACCAAGGAGCCTTTTGCCAGGCTCTTGGTCATTGGTCCATAAATGAATGACACTCCCCAGGTCAAGAGCTGGCTAATCATCAAGTCTGAATTCTGTGTGTGTTTACTTGTCGTAAGCCTTTTTTAGTTTTCAAAGTCATAACGGATCAGGTACAGTGGCTTCTGCTTCCATGTTTGCGCTGCTTGACTAAACAGGCTGTAATCTCACCTTCAGCTGCTGCATAATTCATTCCAGCTTGTTGCTCTGAGGATTCTTGACAGCTTTAACATTTGTTACTGGTGGTTGATCTTGGACTGTTTGAGCCATGAATATGAGTGGCATGGCTTGTCCTCATCCTCAGCATTTCTTGGTCAGAAAAATTGCTTGGGAATCTTTCTCAGAAACAGTGCTGAAAATGAAATCTAATTCCAAAGCCACTCCTGTCAAGTTCATCCAAATGCATAGCAGCATTGTAAGACTGAGAGAAGCACCTTATATGGTTTGTAAGGCTGGAATCCTTATGCAAATAGACTGCCTCAGTGGTCAGCGAGCAACTGGTGAGTTGAAACCACCAACTCTGGTTAACAGCCAGCGTTTTTAGTCACTATGTTGTACAAACAACTCTAAAAAATACAATTCCTCCTCTAAGATAAGTGTTTCATTGATCCTGAATAACTTTATATCCCAAAAGGAAAAATATTCACTCTGGATATAGTGATACAAAGTAGTGAATCTTCAGTCATGGAAAACTAACTCTTGCACTCCTTTTAAAATGTGTGTGCTATGCAAATTAAAATAAAGAAATTATTTGCTTTTTAAAAAAATAGTTTATGCTGGTTTACGTACAAAATTCATAAAGTTCATATACATTGTTTTTCACACCAGACCTTCCCCTTTCCTTTACTTGTCCCTCCCTCCACCCATCAAATTGTGCGATCCTATGTTTAAGCTTCCCTCTTGGATCCTTGTACATGCTCTACAATAATGGTCCTGTACAGTTTTTGTCTTTCTGAGACTGAGTTAGTTCACTTAGCATAATGCTCTCCAGTCCCTCCTAAAAACAGGTAATATTTGCCTTTTTAAAGAAATAAAGGCTATATCCTGTATCACTCCTGCTCACCTTACTATCTCATACTATACTTACTATACTTTCTCATTCTGTCATTCAATTTAGATGAGCAATTTGAGTTCTGACAGCCACTGGGAAAACATAATTAAACATAATGCAAAGGAACCCAATGAAATTGTTTAGATAGTAAAATTAAAAATAGTGTTTTCTCATCAAGTAAAATGCCTTTTTAAATTTAAAATATTTTCTCTCCACTTCTTCCAAGTTTTTAGGTAGGGATTACCACTTGAAATCCACCATATTTTCTTAAACATGGTAATTCCAAGATAAATTAATCTTATGTGAATTACTAAGTGTCTTTTGTTCATTACTTTACTTCAGATTCCTCTAAATTTCACTAAAATGGAAGTTAACACACTCAAATAAAATGACATTTTCATAGTCAAAGTAAAATATTCCTTGAAAATAATGCTGAGTGTTAAGACAGAGTTATGTTTTGGAGATAATGATATGAAAATATCATATCACTACAGGAATTACAAATATTGAAGCCAAAACCGGTTCTTGTGTGAATCCTGACTCCTATAATTCCTGAAATATGTCTTTAGAGCTTTTTCTTATTCCGATTGTTGCTTCCAAATATTCTTTTGTTGCTCTGAAATATTATTTGTTGTATAAACTTTATGAATAATTAACAGAGGTAAACTTTACAGAATTTCTAGGTTAATAGTGTCTAACAAACATGTTAAGTCTTTTCTCCAGTTATTTGGATAATATTTTTAAATATCTTACAATTATAAGAAAACACCTAATATTCAATTAAAAAATATAAAAATGTTGAGCTTGGGATATGGCAAGGTTTTGTTTTTGTGTTTTTTTTAACTAAGTAACTAAAGCTAAGCAATACATAGTGTAAAAATTTTAAATATATAATTTTAAAAAAGAAAATAAATATTAAATGCCATAAAAATACTCCTCAAATGATTATGTTAGTAGTGGGGATAGTTAACAGTTTATCTAGTTATATAATGTGGAAGAGAAGTATCTTACATTGAAAGCAATAAGTTAAATGCAAATGAGAATACAGTGCTACACTCACAAAAAGTAAAGGTTTATATATAATTTAGAAGCTTGGGAGAAAAAAAATTTAAAAAATGTTGTTTTCTATTCAATCCTCTCATCCTAAAGTTTCTCATTCAAGAACTGGGGTTGTTGTTATTAGTGTTTTTTACATCTCTATTCTTCAGAAGTTGCTAAGAAACTGATGTCACTAGAGTTCATGAAAAAGTGGTTATAATAAATTATGTGGGTACATATTAACAATGTAGAATTTAGTTTTTAAGAGCAAGATTAATTTAATACACTGCTCTACATAAATCCTGGTAGGCAGGGCAAATTGTGCTTTATGTTCACTAAAAAGAGATAAAAATTCTGGTTGAACTAGCAAAAAGGGGGTGGAAAATATTGTTTGAAGTAGTTTTAAAGCAGGGCTTATTGAAACCATTTTTGTACTCTGAGACAACAAAATACTTCATTGAAGATTTTTAGCACTCCAGAACATAATAAAATAAGACTATGCAGCACAAGTTTTAGTTCCTATGTGCATACAGCCCTTTTATGTAAGTAAATATTTTGTAAAGAGACAAAAAAATTAGAAAATTTCTCCATAATTTATTATGTGGCTAATTTATTTAATGCATTCATATTTATTTTAATTCCATGATTTAATTTTAAGATATAAACAAATACTTCCAACGGACTGTGAATGTATCAAACAATGTAATCCTGAGAGGTAACACTGCCAAGATGGTATACACCCAGAGACCAGTTTGGATTCTGACCTTTCATCAGTCTGTCAATAGTTCCATTGCTCTGCCCTCCTGTGAAATTTACAACTACAGAAACCTGCTGGAAGGTCAACTATGAGCTTCTTCTGACTCAAAGCAGTGAGAGTTTTCCTTCAGTATTATTTTTTATTTGTCAAACTGAAGTTAAATTAGTACTTATTTCTTTTATTAAATTGGTTAATATCTGTATAGTATGTAGAACAGTGCTTGGCATTTAATAAGTAGTCAATAAATTTTAACTTTTATAATCATTAAAAGAAGGATCAAAGTTTAAAAAAATTTCAATGTTATTTTGTGTTTTCTTGATGATAATATGATTCCAGAGATCTAAATATCTATCCTAAGAGTGTAAGCAGTTAAGTGTTCTTGTAAGCAAAAAAAAAGCAACAGTGAGATAACCTTTTGCTGTATTGCATATAAAGAGTTAAAAGAGCTCTGGTGGTGCATTGGTTAAGGAATTCATCTGCTAACAAAATGTCAGTGATCTGAACCTAATAGCTCTTCATAAGAAGGGTGAGGCAAACTGCCTTTGTAAGGATCCACTCAGCTTTAAAGGCTCCATAGAAACTGACCTACAAAGTCCCTGGGAGTTGAAATCCGCTCAATGAGAGTGAATTAGGTTTCACTTGATTATTGAAAGAGTTAGTATACTCTTGGTATAGGTACAGGGAAAAGGAGACTCAAATATTTTGAGGGAAAGTATAAAAAATTTTGAGAGAATTTTTAAAACAATCAAATACAAACTGCACATAGTTTTGCCCTAGCAATTCAAATTTTAAGACTACTGATAATTTTATATTTTATTACTAGGATATAAATTACAGGATAAAAAGGATGTAATTTTTAAAAACTTGTCTATAATGTAATTGCAGGATTCAAGCAGTACCCACAGTGTGAATTGTATGTGCTAAGAGACATATGTGTGTACACTCTTACGTAACATGTGTGCATTGACAAATAAATATGGGGGGGTGTGTTTAAAAATAAATTGGAAAGATAAGGCATACAATTGCATAAAATTTAATTATGTTACCTGAAATAAATAAGGCTATAGAATATGGGAGCTTTATGGAAGAATAATATCACAAATTTAGTTCATAGTACTTTTTAGTTTCCATTCAATCATTCATACACGTTTCTAACATTAATGACAATTGGCCAGTGGTATGTATCACAATGTCTTATCTAATACTGACTGCATCTTGCCACATAGTATTTTCAACAACAACATGTGTAATCTTTAAAGTAAAATTTATTTCTATTAAAAAAAACAAATACGTCATTTGAACTATAAGTATAATCACGCGAAACAGTGGCTAAACAAAGGATTTAGAGAGCTCTAGTTATTTCGAAAGTCCCTTTGATTCAATGTCCATGTTGATAAATATTAGAACAAATTATCGTATATGTTTTTTATTGAACAAAGCAATTAGTTGTGATCTCAATCACAGTAAAGTTCTAAATGATCTGAAGTCCAGCTGGTTAGAGAATCTTTGCTTAAACAAATGCAAAATTAGAATGAAAATCCACAGTGTGTAAAGATTTAACTGAATAACTTGCTAGAGAAAAAGAGCCTTGCTGTGTAGTTCTGCTGTTCAGAAGGAAAATGTGCTTGCAATATAGTAGTATAAGTAAGCACTGGCTAAGAGTACAATTAAGAGCTAATGAGACTTGTGTCTGTTTTTATCATCATTATTTTTCTTTCCTAGGAAATTGTGTGTGCTTGTGTCTGTCTCATGTGTATGAATTTCATGATGAACACAAAAAAATCCATTTTATTTCATATTGTTTTGCACACAAAATTTGTATACCCTGTTTTACACATTTTTCCCTTTGGTTAAAAAAAATGACTTTAGAAGCACACAGGCCTATTTTCACTGCTGAAACAATGTGCTTGTGTAGAGAAGGGAAGGGAAACTCTTCTAAAAGTGTGCAAAGCCACTTTGAATATACCCTTAAGGACACAAAAAATAAATCTGGAAACATCTATTATAATCATGATATGTAAAATAGAAAAAACACTCCTCAATTTTTAAAATTTATGACTTGGAAATGCCCTGGTTTTGTTAATTAATTAAAATGAATAATTTAATTAATCAATCAATAGTTTTTTCAACATGCAGGTTTGTGCCATCTGCATAATGCAGGTTGTTGATGAGTCTTCCTCCAATCCTGATGCCATGTTCCTCCTCACACAGCCCAGCCTTCTGGATGAGCTGTTCTGCATATAGATTGAAAAGGTATGGAGATAAGACACATCGCTGGCATATACCCTTTCCAATTTTTTTGTTATCTTTTCCAATTTTGAACCATGCAATGTCTCTTTGCTCTGTTCTGATGACTGCCTCCTGGTCCAAGTATAGGTTTCTTATAAGCACAATCAAATATTCTGGGATTCTCATTCTTCTCAGTCAGCCACAGTTTGTTGTGATCCACACAGTCAAACACCTTTGCATAGTCTTGAAGCACAGATGGACATTTCCCTGGTATTCTCTGCTTTTAGCCAATATCCATCTAATGTGTTTCCTGAAACCGAGGAGGACCTGAAGTACTTGATATAAGAGGTCAAGGATTCAACATTAAGAAAACAAACATTTTCACCACTGTGTTGATTGACAGCATCCTTATTGATGGTGAAGAGATTGAGATTGTTAAAAGCTTTACTATGTTTGGTTCCACAATCAAAATTCTTAGCACCCGCAGCAAGGAAATCAAAAGATGAATTGCCTTGGGAAAGTCAGCTATCAGTGACCTCACTGAGTAGTGAAAAGCAACAAAGTTGGTCTGGAGAATAAGGTGCACCTAATACAAGCTATAATATTCACAATTGCTTGCTATACATCAGAGAGCTGGACAGTAACTAGGGATTATAGAAAGATAATTGATGCCTTTGAGCTGTGGTGCTGGAGAAGAGTGTTAAATATAACCTGGACTGCTAGGAGGACAAAGTTTATCCTAGAAAGGGTGAAACCAGTCTGCTCTGTTGAGGCAAGGATTCTGAGCCTTCATCTGACATACTTCAGGCATGTTGCAAGGTAGCACCAGTCCTTAGAGTGGGGCATCATGCTTGGAAGGATTGAGGAACAGAGAAAGACAATTTATGAGATGGATTGATTCAGTGACTGGGTTAATGAGCGTAGGTGTGTCAGAGACAATAAAGTTAGCATAGGCTAGAGTAGGTTTCAGGGCTGTTGTACATAGAATGACTATGAGTCACAAGTGATTAAACAGCACATAGAAGCAACAACAATTAATAGTTTGGTTAATTTTTATTGTTATTTCTATGAAGAATTTTTATATTGTCAATTAACTTTTATTCATAATAAGATGTAATTAATAATACATGGTATTCTTGGAATAAATAGATAGCCTATATAAAATCCTGGTGGCTTGGTGGTAAGGAAGTAAGCTGTCAATACAAAAGTGTTCAGTTAAAATCCACCAGCTAGTCTGTGGGAGGCAATGGGAATCATCTTCTGTGCAACTTACTGCCTCTAAACCCCACTGGAGAGTCTCCTGTAGGTCAGAGTTAACACCACCACCACTAGCACCTAAAGTTCAAAGTACTAGCATTTTTATACCAATGATTAAGCTTATTGTTTGCTTCTAATAGTCACTCTATGATAATTAATATTTGCACATTGGGGAGTTGGTACCATCAAGTCAGTAAGACACATCACAACCCTATGAGGGACAGATCCAAACTTTGTCCCAGTTTGTACCATCCTCATAATCTCTGTCTTGCTCAAACCCATTGTGGTAGTCAAAGTACCAGTACATCTTTATTGTAATTTTTTTATTAATTTTAATGAACATTTACAGAGATTTTGGATGTCCATTCATTCATTGTTGCACTTTTTTCTTTACCCCTCCCCCCCTAGTTCGCTCCTCTCTTTGAAAAGCAAAGGATAAACTTCTTCGTTGGTACACAATCCCCTGACCCCGACGCTGCCTCCCACCAAATGCACTCCACTATGCAACCTTAATTCTGGATTCATGTGATAATCATAATATACTGTCATATATAATTTTTAAACTGTTCTCTCCCTCATCTGTTTCAATTCAGTATACGTAATCTATCCAGTTTTTCTCAGTCTTACTCCAACTCTGATGTCAGTCACTTTCTACAACACTGGCACCATGTAGTAATTGTCCTTTTGTGATTTAGATATTTTACTCAGCATGATGTCCTCCAGGGTCACCCATTTTGAATACTATTGCATGAGTTCCTTGTTTTTCAATGAAGCATAGTGTGAATAAACCACAGCTTCTCTATCCATTGTTTGTTGATGGGCACTTAGGTTGTTTCCAACTCCTGGCTATTGTGAACAAAGCCACAATAAACATGGGTGTGCATGTATCTGCTTGGATGTCAGTTATGGTCTCTTTAAGGTTTATTCCCAGTAGTGGAATTGCGGGGTCAAATGGTACCTCTATTTGCAATTTTTTGAGAAAGTGCCACACCACTTTCCACAATGGTTGCACCATTATACACTCCCATCAACAGTGAATAAAGATTCTAGTCTCTCCACAACCTTGCCAGAATTTGTTGCTTGCTGTTCTGTTAAATTTTGCTAGTCTTACTGGGGTGAGATGATATCTCATAGTTGTTTTGAGTTGTATCTCTCTTAGAGCTAGGGATTTTCAACATTTCTTCATGTGCTTGTGGGCCATCTGGATGTCTTCTTTGGTGAAGTGTCTGTTCATATCCTGTGCCCATTTTTCAATTGGATTATTTAATTTATCTTGATGTGGTTCTCACTATTTTATAAATTCTAGATATAAGTCCCTTATCTGACATGTCATTACCAAATACTTTTCTGTGGCTTCCATTTTTACCCTTTTGGAAAAGCTTTTGGATGTGCATAAGGATTTGATTCTTAGAAGGTCCCATTCATCTATTTTATCTTCTCCTGGTTGTAGATTTTTCAGGAAAAGTATCAGTACATCTTTATGAGGATCATCCTTTGTTTTACTGACCCTCCAACTTTCCCTAGGACTGTTTCCTTCTGAAAATAGAACCAAAGTAAGTGAAACAAAGTTTTGCCTTCCTTCCCTCACAAAACACTCTGGTTGTACTCCCTACAGAAAAGTTGCATCTCCACAATATAAATTGTTATAACTGTTATTGAGTCATAACCTACCTATACTGATCTGCCAGCAGGCATTCAAAGTCATCTTTAACCTTCTTTACCTCTTGCCTGCATCCCTGCAATAGTCTCCTTGTTGTTGTTGTTGCGTACTGTGGACCGACCCATAGCTGACCCTCTGGGGGGTTTTCAGAGGCAGTTAATCACATGGGAAGAGACGGCCCATCTTTCTCCTGTGGAGAAGCTGGTGGCCTTGAACCACATGCCTTTGGGATTGCAGCACAGCTTCTTGCCACTAGGACCCCGAGCTCGCTAATAGTCTCCTTAAGGTGGGTAGGGGGTATAAAGAAAAAAAAACAAACCACACCTCCACCTCAATGCCACTGAGTGGGAACTGATTCTTAAGTGACTTCCAATGGCCTTTCAGAGACTGTACACCACACAGGAGGAGACTGCCTATCTTTTTTTTCTACAGAGTTGTTAGTGCATTCTAACTCCTTAAGAGTTCCCATAAAATGTAGGTGTCCACACTGCCTCTCTATAGTATAAACTTCTCATATGTAACTTGAATGCTTACTACCCTTTGTGGAGTTTCTTATTCCCCCATAAAATGCCAAATGAAGCCCTCAGCAAGCTATGGAGTTTATCTGATCTATTTCCTGCTTTGAACTCAAAGTTCATTAACACAACAAACTCATCCAGTTCTCACCTATCCTGGGATCATTGACATTCCAGAGCTAGATTCTGCAGCTTTCTTTCTATTTTCTCACTTTTTTACCTTTGGACTTGAGTTTTTTCTTCTTGGATTTTCATCAAATTGTCTTCTGTAAGGTAGTTACAAAGTCAATTGTTTCATGAAATCTTTGTTTTATATGTTATCTCCAATCTCTGACCCTTCTATAATTGGATTGACAATTCTACTCACACATTCATTTCAACCTGCTTTCCTGATAATTATTGT
>NW_006399806.1:11859076-11870364 GCF_000299155.1 Elephantulus edwardii | reverse complement strand
CTTTTTCATTCTGTGCTGCCTTTTGAAATCTTCTATTCAACTCTTTGGTATCTTGAGTTCTTCCTTGTGCTTTGGATTCTCTACACTCCAGTGCAATTTTCAGAGTTTCTTCTGACATCCATTTTAGTCTTCTCTTCCTCTTCCATATTTGCAATGACCGTTTGCACTCTTCCTGGATGATACCCTTGATATCTTCCCACAACTCATCTGGTCTTTGCTCATTAGTGTTCAAGGCCTCAAACCTGTTTCTGAGATGGTTCTGAAATTCAAGGGGGATAGACTCTAAGTCATATTTTGGTTCCTGTGGACTTGGTTTAATTTTCCTCAGCTTCAGCTTGAACGTGAGTATGAGTAGTTGGTGGTCTGTTACACAGTCAGCTCCTGGCCAAGTTTTCACAGCTTAGAGTGAGCTTCTCTAGTGGTTCTTTCCACAGATGTATTCAATTTGATTCCTATGCATACCAACAGGTGAAATCCATGTATATAACCTGCATGTATGTCTCTTAAAAAAAGCATTTGCAATGAATAAATCATTGTGCAAAATTCGATCATCTTCTCTCCAGCTCCATTTCTGTCACCTAGTCCTTGTTTTCCAACTACTGAATCTTCTTCTCTGTTCCCGACTTTTGCATTCCAGTCACCCATTATTGTCAATGCATCTTGATTGCATGTTCGATCGATCTCCTACTGTAAAAGTTGGTAAAAATCTATTTCCTCTTCCTTGGCTCTGGTTGTTGGTGCATATGTCTGAATGATAGTAGTATTCAATGGTCTTCCTTGTATGCATATGTATCCTGTCACTCAAAATATTGACTTCAAGATGGATCTAGCAATGGCTTTCTTAACTATGAAAGCAACTCCATTTTTCCTCACCTATTCACCTCCAGAGTAATATATCATATGGTCATCTGACTCAAAATGTCCCATGCCAGTCCATCTCATCTCACCAATACCTAGTATGTCAATATTTATGCATTCCATTTCTTCCTTAACAATATCTAATTTTCCTACATTCATGGTTCTCACATTCCATGTCCCAATCACTAGTGTTGCTTACAACTGTTCCTCTTCCTTTGTATTTCCATAACTGAAAGCTCAACCTCAGTTGCCCTTTCTGTTGTCTACATGTGTTCTGTTGTACATAGGGTTTTTGGAGGCCTGCTATTTCAGAAGTGGATAGCCAATCCTTCTTCCTAGTATGTCTTAATCTGAATGTTCAGATTTAGAGAAATATCAGACAGACCAGCGTTTTATAGAAAAGTGAAAGATATATTCCTTATTGTGGAGTTAACCATTCATATCAGTGTTGTCCCTGCCCTTAGCACACATGTCTTTACTTACTTATTTCCCTGCTCCACCATCCACCAGGATACCCATTCACTTCTACCCACTCCCTTCAACATCCATCTCCCGTTGTCCCACCCTTGATCTGATATCTTATATCTGAAGCTTCCTTGGTTTCTGTGATTCCAAATAGGTCGGCTTCTGACAGTTTCTTATGCTGTGACCAGTGTCTCTTAAGTTCAGTGGCAATGCTTTCTGAGCAAAGGTGATGTATCCTGTAGGACTGGTGTGTAGACAGGTTTTTCTTGGCCTGAAGGCCTGTGGCCCTCGGCCCTTAACAGATCTCACGCAACTTTGGGGGACTCCACGTTTACCTGAGGATGTGGGCGGACGGTTTCAAGGTCCCTTGGTACCCCTCTTCTCTGCCTGTTGGGATTGCTTTCTTTCTCCCTCTATACGGCCTTAGAGCAGATCTCGTGCGTCTTTGGGGGAATCCACATTTACTGGAAGATGTGGGTGGACAGTTAGCTTATTAATAATAATAATAATAATAATAATTTTTACATTAGGTTTCCTAATTATTAAATTATATACTTTTCTCTTATAAAATGTAGGTTTCCATGCAAGTAGGAATAATGAAGTTTGTTCCTTTTGTCTGTTTGCTTTTTTATGCTTTGAGTTTGTTTTTTCTTTTTAATAAAATTTTTATTTTATACTGGTTTAATTACAAAGTTTGTATACATTATTTTTCACACCAGATCTTTCCCATTTTCTTTATCTACCCTCCCTCCACCTATCGAATTGTGCGACCCTATAATTACTCCCCTGCTGATCTGCACCCCTCTGCTCCTTTGCTCTCTCCTGGGATCCTCATACATGTTTTAGTAGTTATCCTTCTATTTCTACAGAAATTATCTTATATTGTATTTGTCCTTATAGGACTGAGCTATTTCGCTTAACATAATACTCTCAAGTCCCTCCCAAGTTAGGAAGTGATTTTTAAGATCATTTTTCGTGCATGTTGCATAGTATTACATTGTGTGAATGTACCATAATTTCTCAATTCACTTCATTGCAACTGGACATTTGGTATATTTTCATGTTCTTGCCATGGTGAAAAATGCTACTATTAACATTGGTGTACAAATCTCCATTTGTGCCTTAGTTCTAATTTTCTCAGAGTATATTCCAAACAGTGGAATAACTGAGTCATATGGAATTTCTACAGTATGAAGGCAGGCATCATGTTATGTATATTTTTAACACATGCCAGTGTCTAGTTTAGTTTTGTAGTACATAACGATGTACTACGTCCCTTATTTTGGCTTTAAAGGAATCTTGTTGTACATAAAACAAGGTAAAACAAGAACATAAAAGGTAGCATCTTTTGTCTAGGGAAGAGTTAACTAGCCACAATTGAGCTAGAATTAAACTGTTTAGAATCTATTCAAGGTATCTGAGTAGTTTTCATTTCTCTCCCTTCTTTTAGTATTCTATAATCAACATGACCCAATGGTCCTTTTGTCGTGTGTGTGTCTGTGTGTGTGTATGTGTGTGTGTGTATGTTTTCATTAAAGATTTCAATTCCAGTTTCCATAAATTGGATCTGATTTGTTCAAGCTTGGTCTTTCAGGTCCTGCTGAATACAGAACAATGATTTAGGCTCATGTGGTTAAATATGGCCAATGAGTACCATTCATAAGAAATAGGCCTTATTAAATACTAAACCACTATCATCCGATACATTTATAATAGATAGTCAATACCTTTTTAGGTAGTAAGTACTTAACAGACAAAGAGAGCATAAAACGACAGAGAATATTTCTCATCATGAAAACAATAAAGCCAGAAGTATAAAGACATGCTGTTGCTGTGTGCCATCAAGTTGGAACTGACCTGTAGCTAACCCTCAAGCAGGTTTTCCAAGGCAGTAAATTGCATTTGAGTCAATTGTTCATCCCTTCTCCCAAAGAGCAGTTGGTGGATTTGAACCATGTATGTGCCTTTGGGGTTGCAGGGTATCAACTTTTTTATCACAAGACCGCAAGAGCTACCTATCAAGACAGAGAAGCATAACATTCTAAAGCTTCTTAACTACTTTGGAGCCTATAAACAACTAGAAACAAATATAGTTTTTCCAGAACTTTTCTTATGACTTGGTCCTAAATCATGTGTATCACTGTAGTGACTACAACTTGATAAATGTGTTCTTTCCAAAAAAAAAGCAGTAACAGAGAGTAACAGTACTTGGAGCTCATGTAAGATTAATGATTTTAATTTTAAAAATAATCCTTCACAAGGGCAACTTAGAAACAACAAATATATTTCTAAATATGCTATAAACACTTGTAATTTACCAACATAGTTACCAAAGACCAGGTAGTTGGGCAAAAACTCACGTTATGGGAAAGTGTGTGAGGATTGCATCCAATCACAAAATAGAGAATAGCTACAACATTACATATCTGCCAAACTACTGAAAATCGTGGCACAACCCAATTAACACATACTCTTCATCCCGTGTTACTCTTGCCAAACAAATCAGCACCTGTTACTGCAAAGTACATTGTTAATGTGCACAATAGCCAAACCGCATTTTATACTATTTTAAATTCGAAGTGTCAGATAATGAAATAAATTGAATGAAAAAAAAAATACATATTTATAGCTTTGTACGATTGTTTTTTTTTATTTAAGTAAATGACATCACCTTCTGTAAGAACATTGGAAGTCTTATCTTCTCTTATACTTGTCTTCTATTTAATTTTCCACTAATTATAATAATATCTCTACAATTTGTTACTGTCCACCTCCACTGCAGCATTCTTTCTTCAAATCCCTATTATATTTCATTTATACTCTTGAACTAGCTTCCTAATTATAACAGACTGGTTATATTAGGCTACCACTCTGTCCATTTCTAGTCTTAAAGTTGTTTTTCTTTCTTTGTGGTTTTTCCTCCCACACCCCACACCCCCATATTCCTTCTGGTCTTACCTTACAAAAACCAAACCAAACTAAAAGAAAGTCTCACAAATCCAAGAATCTGCTTAATCTCTGGCAATTTTTAGTGGCATTTTGTTGAAAACAAAGACAGAATTCTGTCTCTTAGTCTACTCATTCTTTATTTTGAAATTTATCCAACACCTGGCTCAAGCTAGCTATGGTAAACTACTGTGCTTTGTATCGGCCTGCACACTAAAATATTGGTGACTCAAATTCACCAGTTGCTTCACAGAGAAAGGGGAGGGAATCTCCTCTTTTAAAGATTTATAACTTCAGAACACAGTGAATGTTGTCATGAGTTGGAATCGACATGGAGATGAGTTTAGTTTTTTGTTTTATCTACCCTGCTCCTTGGACATGTCTAATCAAACAAGTGGTGTTTTATTTCTTTACAATTAACTTTTTCAATATATTGCATGTGTCCACATCAGGAGTGCTATTTTGGTATTTTTTTCCGCAGAGTCCATCCAGAGTTGTGCTTCTAATTCAAAGGTGACCAGGTGAAATCTACCAGTGATTCTGTGGGACAAAGATGGACCATCCTCTCCTGTGCTGTTTAGTCTCCCAAAAATCCTGCTAGAGTGCCTGCTACCAGTTGACTTCACTTCCATGACAATGAGAAAATAATTTCCATTTATCTTACATTCCCAGCTCAAATAAGCTTCATCAGAGCCTTGGTCTCTTTGACAGGCAAAATGTCCTACAGATTTTTTTTTTCACTCAGCATTCTTATATTTAACAAAATACTTCTCTCCCATTAATTAGTTATATATTCAGTCTTTTTAAAGTTTAAGTATTTGATTGTTGTTCCATTACACTGTACTTTAAGGTCTGCAAAGGTAAGGATATGTTTTCCCCATACTTCAGGTGAGCATGTCAACAAAATTGTCACTAGGTAATTGTTATTACCTAGGAGTATGTATAAAAGTGGATGACTATTTTATTAAGACCTTAGAAGTCACTGAGCAGAAAAAAAATAATCCACTTTTCATGATTTTGTTTTATTTTATATCATTTGTTTATAAAAATCAAATGAAATTTCTAAGATAATCTGGATATATCGCTTTACTTCTTTGTAACTTTGTTCTTTTAAAAATATGCATTCACGATTATATGTTGTTGTTGTTATGTGCCATTGAGTCTTCTGCGACTCATAAAGACCCTATGTACAACAGCCCTAAACCCTACTCTATCCTGTGCCAATCGCATTGCCTCTGACACACCCATCCTGATTACCCAGTCACTGAATCAATACACCTCATAGAGGGTCTTCCCCTCCTGAGCTGTCCCTCTACTCTACCCAGCATGACGCCCCTCTCCAAAGACCTGTCTATCCTTGCAACATGTCCAAAGTATGTCAGATGAAGCCCCAGAATCTTTGACTCCAATGAGTAGCCTGGTTTAATCCTCTCTAGTATGAATCTGTTTTCTTAGCAGTCCATGGTACCCTCAATACTCTTATTCAGCACCACAGCTCAAAGGCGTCAATTCTCCTTCTGTCCTCCCTAGTCATTGTCCATCTCTCTGATGCATAACAAGTGATTGCAAAGACCATGGCCTGTATCAGGCACACCTTCGTCTCCAAAGAGACACCGTTGCTCTTCAGTATTTTAGAGAGCTCCCTAACAGCAGACTTTCCCATCACAATACGTTTTTTGATTTCCTGGCTGCTGGTGCCAAGAGTGTTGACTGTGGAGCCAAGCAAACTGAAGCTGTGAACAATCTCAATCTCTTCACCATCCATCCTGATGCTACCAATTGGTCCAGTGGTGAGAATCTTTGTCTTCCTGACATTGAACCTCAGTCCATACTGAAGGCTGCAGTCCTTGACCCTCTGCAGTAAGTGCATGAGGTCCTCCTCAGTTTCAGGGAGCAAGGTTGTGTCATTTGCATAACGCAGATTGTTGATAGATCGTCCACCAATCCTAATGCCACACGTCTCCTCATAGAGCCCAGCCTCTCGGATAATCTGCTCTGCATACAGGTTGAAAAGGTATGGATATAGGACACATCCCTGATGCACACACTTCCCAATTTTGAACCGTTCAGTGTTGCCCTGCTCTGTTCTGACGACTGCCTCTTGGTCCAAGTATAGGTTTCACATTAGCATGATTAAATGTTCTGGAATTCCCATTCTTCTCAGAGTCAGCCACAGTTTGTTATGATCTACACAGTCAAATGCCTTTGCATAATCAATAAAACACAGATAGACATTCATCTGGTATTCTCTGCTTTCAGCTAAGATCCATCTAACACCGGCTATAATATCCCTAATACCACGACCCCTTCTAAACCCAGCCTGGACTTCTGGCAGTTCTCTGCTGATGTACTTTTCCAGTCTTTTTTGGAAAATGTTCAGTAGAATCTTGCTTGCATGTGAAATCAGTACTATTGTTCTGTAGTTTCCACACTCAGTTGGGTCACCCTTCTTTGGAATGGGAACAAATATAGATCTCTTCCAGTCCTTTGGCCATGTGATTGTTCTCCAGATTTCATGGAACAGCTTGGTGAGCACATCCAGGGCAGCATCTGTTAGCTGCGATATGTCAATTGGTATATCATCTATTCATGGGGCCTTATTTTTTACTATTTCCTTCAAAGCAGCTTTAACTTCTGCCTTCATTACCATAGGCTCCTGTTTATATGTTATTTCATTAAATTATTCTGTATCTGCCAATTCCTTTCTAAACAATGACTCAGTATATTCCTTCCATCTTCTTTTGATACCTCCTGGATCATTTAACATTCTGCCCAAAGCATCCTTGATTGTAGCAACTCGAGGTTTGAATTTGTTCTTCAGTTCCTTGAGCTTAAGAAATGCTGAACAAGTTCAGTCCTTTTGACTTTCTGACTTTGGCTCCTTGCACATTTCATTGTAATATTTTGCTTTGTCATTCCGAGCAGCCTTTTGGTATCTTCTGTTCAGCTCTTTACTGTCTTGAATCCTTCCTTGTGCTTTGGCTTCTCTACGTTCCAGTGCAATCTTCAGAGTTTCTTCTGACATCCATTTTGGTCTTTTCTTCCTCTTCTCTCTTTGCAATGAATGTTTGCACTCTTCCTGGATGATACATTTAACATCCTCCCACAGCTCATCTGGTCTTCGCTCATTAGTGTTCAAGGCCTCAAACTTCTTCCTGAGATGATTCTGAAATTCAGGTGAGTTGAAATTAAAGTAATATTTGGCTCCTGTGGGTATTTTTAAAATTTTATATTGGTTTATTTACAAAGTTCAAGTGCATTGTTTTTCACAGGAGATCTTTTCCATTTCCCTTAGTTACCAACCCAACAAATTGTATGACTATTTTTAACCTTCCCCACCCACTGCCCATCCTCACCCTTCTGCTTCCACCTTCCCCCCTTGCAACTTCACACTCATTCTATAATAATGGCATTATATAGTGTTTGTCCTTATGGAACTGAGTTAATTCACTCAACATAATATTCTCTAGTCCCACCCAACTTAAGTAGCAATTTACAAAAATCATTGATCCTACATGCTGCATAGTGTTCCATTTTGTGAATGTACCATAATTTCTCAATTCATACAATTGTGGTAGGGCATCTGGGCTGTTTCCATAGTCTTGTCATTGTGAATGACACTGCTATGAACACTGGTGTACAAGTCTACATTTGTGCCTCAGTTCTGATTTTTCTCAGGATATATTCCAAGTAGTGAAATAGCTGGTTCAAATGGAATTTCTATGTTCAGCTTTTTGAGGAAGTGCCAAACTGCTTTCCAGAGTGCTTGACCATTTTACAATCCTATCAATGGTGTATAAGAGTTCCTATCTCTCCACATTCTCTCCAACATTGATATCTTGCTGTCCTATTAAACTTTACCATTGCTACTGGAGTGAGATGCTATCTCATTTTGGTTTTTATTTGCATCTCTCTTATTGGCAGTGATTTTGAGCATTTCTTCATGCATCTGTTGACCATTTGAATATCTTCCTCTGTGAAAATTCTTTCCATGTCTTTTCCCCATTTTGTAATTGGCTTGCCAGTCTTTTTCTTACAGAGGCCTGGGGTATTCTGTATAGTTTCATGATGAGACTCTTATCTGAGATGGTATTGCCAAATATTTGTTCCCAGTTTGTAGGACTGATAATATTAAGAGTATTTATTGTCTGCAAATGCTGAGCTTAATCTGTTTTTCATAGATTGAGGTATTCCTACTGACTTAACAAGTTACATTTATAAATGTTCTATTCAGTAGCTTTCACACTGGTTAGTCTGGGAACATAGCCGTATCTATAGTTTACAGAGAAGAAGGCTACTCTGTACTGTCAATTGAGTTTATTTGCCCTAATTCTTATCCTAACTAGACTGCAAGTTTCTCTGTCAGAAACCATGCATTTAATATGCTTTTGTCCCAGAAGAACCAGGAGAATTCCCAACTTTAAGTAGGTAGTCAATAAATAATTTACTCTGTTTTTCTTCCCATATTCACGCTCCTTAGCTTCGTTAGATTACTTATCTGCCATTTCTCCAGCAACCTTTTGTGCCAGTTCACTGAGCCAGAATATTTAAATGTTTCTGCGTAACATTTCTTTTAGGCTCGCTCTGGCTTTCCCAGAATACGGGGGAGGGGGGAAATACAGGCAGAAAAGTATTTGCTTGCTTGAGAATGAAAGGACTCTTAATGGATTCTTTTCCAGACTATTTATACTTTAGGTTTCTACAAAGGTATTAAAATATCGTAAATGTGAAGAGACAGTTCTTTATATTTCAGAGTAATGTAAGAAATATCCAAAACAAGTCAATAGGCATTAAAAGCACCAAATATATATGGTCTTTTCTAGATAGCTGTTATTATTTCTCAACTTTGTTCCGTTTGCATCATTTCCTGGCACTACTAATGCTATAGACTTTATCCACAATCAAAATAGTTGTACAAAAAAAAGAGAGAAATGCTTAGCAGAATTATTAAGAAAACCACTGTGGAAGAAAACACGCTTAAACTTCTTGGTAAAGCTGTCTTATTTTTCTGGTTCTACTCATTGAAGATGTCATTGAAGATTGTCTTATTTTTTCTTCTCTTCAATTCCATCAAGATTTATAGTGATAGAATGACTGAGGTAAAGAAAATATAATTCCTTTATCATTGATTTTCTAAACTTCCAAGCACTGGAATTCTTACTTCACTTAATAAATGTGTATCTCTAAAATGAGATTCATTTTCTCCATGTGAAAAATGGAGACATTATGTCATATGGCAACCTCAAGAACTTATTTTTAAATTTTATATGAAATTGTTGATGCAAAGAACTCTGTAAATTCTAGAAATTACGCACATTTCAGAGGACTTCTGCTTTTATTTATATATTCACAGGAAAACAAAATTCCATTCTCTATATTAAGAAGTTATTTTTTTATAGCTGAAATTTTTCCCTACCTTATAAAAGAGTGTCAGAGTCAGAAACCAATTTTCAGCTTGTATTTTGCTTTCCATCTCTGAATTGTAACAGTTTTAGGGTAAAATCCATGCAGACATATCACCTAAGAATGAGCTGAGAATAGGAAAAATAAGCAATGTGCTCAAAATGTAGAAACTTGTGTCGCCTTTTTAAGTTCTAAAGAAATGTCCTTCTGAAAGTATTACCTGGACAGTAGTCATGTAGAGTTTGAGTGATCATTTTCAAAAGAAGAACAGGAATTATTTTTGATGAGAAGATCAACCATGGGACCATTGAGGTCTTAATCAGATTATAAGAAATCACAAATAGGAAACTGACCTACAGTAGAAGGTCATTGCTACTGTTGTTCTATGTTAAAGAGTTAGAGTAGAAATGAAGAATATAGATATGAGATATAAGTACTGCGTAGAAGAGTGTGGCCTTTATAAATAATGAAATAAGCACATGCTTTTTTGTTGTAGTACTTATAAGTACTTATAAGACATCCTTCAGTCAATTTCTGCAGGAGAAAGATGGGCAATCTCTTCCTATGCCATTATCTGAAAACCCACTCAGAGGGTCAGCCATGAGTTGGTTCTGACTCCATGGTACACAACAAAGACCAATTAATAAAGCAAATCTATTATCATTGGTTGGAGTACTCAGCGAAATGCATATACATTTTATTAAACAGAAACTAACTGAGATAGAGTAAGTCTCTATGAAAGCCTCAACTTCTACAAATTACAGTTATCATCATCATGAAATTATAATGTTGTTGTTATGTGCCGTCAAGTTGCTTGCAACTCACAGTGACCCTGTGTACAACAGCTCTAAACTCTGCTCTGTCCTGTGCCAATCTCATTGTCTCCTACACACTCATCCCAATTGCCCGTCACCGAATCAAATCATCATCTCCCAGAGGGCCTTCTCCTCCTGTGCCTGCCCTCCACCCTCCCAAGCATGATGTCCTTCTCTAAGGACCGGTTTCTCCTTACAACATGACCAAAGTATGTCAGACGAAGCCTCAGAATCCTTGCCTCAAGGAACAGCCTGGTTTAACCCTTTCCAGGATGAATCTGTTTGTTTTCTTAGCAGTCCATGGCACCCTCTGCACTCTTCTCCAACACCAAAGCTGAAAAGCGAAAAGCATCAATTCTCCTTCTATCCTCCCTGCTCATTGTCCAGCTCTCTGATGCATAACAAGTGATTGCAAAGATCAGGGCCTGTACCAGATGCACCTTAGTCTTTAGACACACACCGTTGCTCTTGAATACTTTAGAGAGGTCCCTAACAGCAGACTTTCCCACCGCAATGCATCTTTTAATTTCCTGGCTGCTGATGCCAAGAGTGTTGACTGTGGAGCCAAGCAGACTAAAGCTGTGAACAATCTCGATTTCTTCACCATCCATCCTGATGCTGCCAATTGGTCCAGTGATGGAATCTTTGTCTTCTTGACATTGAGCCTCAATCCATATTGAAGGCTGCAGTCCCTGACCCTCAGCAGCAAGCACTTCAGGTCCTCCTCAGTTTCAGCAAGCAGGGTTGTGTCATCTCCATAACACAGATTGTTTATGGATCTTCCACCAATCCTGATGCCAC
>NW_006399806.1:11858087-11858956 GCF_000299155.1 Elephantulus edwardii | reverse complement strand
ACTGCCTCTTGGTTCAAGTATAAGTTTCACATTAGAACAACCAAGTGTTCTGGGATTCCCATTCTTCTCAGAGTCAGCCACAGTTTGTTATGGTCCACAGAGTAAAACATCTTTGCATAATCAATGAAGCACAGATATACATTCCTCTGGGACTCCCTGCTTTCAAACATAAATTATATTTACCAAATTACTGACATTTCAGCATTACTGTAGTGAAGCTCTAAAGTCTGATTATAAGTGTCAAAAGCCAACTATTTTATGACCATAAGTGGAGAATATTATTTTAGTGCATAGCAAAACAAAACCCAATACTATCAAGGCAGTTCTGATAAGGAGTGACTCTCTGTCAAGTTTCTGAGGCTTTAAGTATTTATGAGAGGAGAGTGTCTCAATTTCTAACTTTCTCCCTTGGAAAGGTGATAGATTTGAAAGATTGGCCTTTCCATTAGCAGAATGATGAGTTACATATCATGTCACCAGACCTTCAAATATTCTTAGGACTATTCTTTAATGTACTACTGAGACAAGTAATTACTGTCCAGGAAAATTTTATTGCCATACATGAAGGATGTATAGGGGGTGGGAAGATCATTTTTGTAAAAAAGAAATTCCATTAATAAACTCATTAAGAAACTAAGATTTTTTGAGAAACATCAGTAGAATTACTTAATAATTTGTGCTACAAGCAGACCACAGTTTTACTTCCCAAATTTGTTTGTTTCCTCCATTTACAGTAATCAAAATAGAATACATTTCTAAGAGCAATGTACTAATAAAGAAAGGGAGTTAATTTAAGTCACATTTAGTAGTTTGTTTCCCCAGGATATTTTAATGAATGTTAGAAATTAATATATATAAATTATTATATA
>NW_006399806.1:11853231-11857950 GCF_000299155.1 Elephantulus edwardii | reverse complement strand
TTTATTTACAGAATTCAAATACATTGTTTTTCAAACCAGGTTCTTCCAATTTCCTCATCCCCATCACACTGTACAGCCCCATGATAAATCTACACCACGGCCACCACCACCACCACCCTCCCTTGGGTCCTCATACTCATTTTACAATAATTATTTTATACAATATTTGTCCTTGTGGAACTGATTAGATTCACTCAGTATAATGCTCCCCAGTCCCTCCCAAGCCTCAAGTTAGGTAATAACTTACAAAATCATTGCTCCTGTATGTACTATGTGTAGTATTTCATTGTATGAATGTACCATAATTTCTCAATGCATTCAATTGTGGTTTGACATCTGGGCTGTTTCTTTATTCTTGTGATGAAGAATAATGCTTCTATGAAAATTGGTGTTCAAGTCTCCATTTGTGCCTCAGTTCTCGTTTTTCCTGGGTATATTCCAAGCAGTAAAATAGCTGGGTCTTATGGAATTTCTATATTCAGGTTTTTGATAAAGTACCAAACTGCCTTCCTGTATAGTTGTACCCTGTTCCAATCCCATCAACAATGAATAAGAGTTCCTATCTCACCACATCCTCTCCAAAATTTATTACTTGCTGTCCTGTTAAACTTTGCCACTGTTATTGGAGTGAGATTGTAGTTTTGATTTACATTCTCTTATTGCCAGTGATTTTGAGCATTTCCTGATGTATCTGTTGGCTGTTAGAATATTTTCCTCTGAGAAAATTCTTCCCATTGGGTTATCTGACTTTGTCTTGTTGAGGCCCTGTAGGATTCTATAACCTTTAGTTATGAGATTCTTGTCTGAGTAAAAAGCAACAACAACAAAATAACAAAAAAATAAGACTTTCACTCCTTCTCTGTTGTTAATTTCTGCCCCTTCTATCCATTCCCCATAAACGATAAGACTCATCCTTGTACACAAACTTAATAAGATTCTGTTTGCAACCATTGATTATTTCCTGCTTGCACCAAAAAGCCCGGCTATACTCATGGTCAAGACCTGACCTAGATTCATAATCTAATCCTAACCACAACTTCTTTCCCTTTTGTTTTACATTACTTTCCAGCAATATAAAAAAAAAAACAACAACAAACCATGTATAAACCATATCTCATTTCCTCATGTTTTTCTCTTTTTTTTGTTTCCATATTATTCCTGTTATTGTTAAATAACTCTCTAAATTATCAGTGTTCTCATCTGCGATCTAAAATTCAAGAGTCAAAACTTACCCAGGAGCTCTGTAAGAGAAAGTGCAGTTGATCTGCTTCTTTAAAGATGGCAGCACACAAGACACTATGAGGCAGATCTACTTTCTCATAGTGGGTTGTTATGTGTTGGAATTGATCCAGTGTCTCTCAACAGCGAACTCTTTCTAAATTAAAACCATTTAAAATGAACCTCTGACATATTTAATTTTGTATTCCCAATGCCCACCTAATACACTTTGTAGAAAGCATAGATTGGAAACCCAAAATTGATTTGGAGTAACAAATGTCATTTCCACCTGAGCGCACGCAGACGCTTGCCAATACTTACTTTAGGTGTTGAATAAGTGCAGGCATTCCTTTACAAGAGACCTTTTCTACTCTTTGAAGAATCTAGTTTTATTTTCTGATATGGCTCCTTGCCTCCAGAATTTATTACCCACTCTGCAGAGTTTGAGGATTTGTTTTCTTAGAATGAAAAGAAAAGAATATTGTTTTTTTTCTACTAAAGGAAATGAGGCAAACATAGTCCAATTTACCAATTATATTTAATGTCAAAAATACTGAATTAAAATATGAAATAACAGACAATTGAGATCCTGTAATACTGCTAGCAACAGGTGAAGTCCACAATGAAATGCTGATTGCCCTTCTTTGGTCTGGCCCTCAATTGGCTCTGCTTTTACCTGCTTGGGCAGTGCTCCACTGGGTAAGTGCCCCAGTTTAAACTCTTAAGGATTCTGATTATGCAAGATTAAATTGTATTTCTGTAAGATGATAATTTTAATTTAAACATATACTGATCTCTTTTTTATGTATGCTTATGGCTTATGCCTTTGTATAGATGTACTATTTATAATTTTTCAAGTTTGTCATGTGAAACGAAATATTTTAACTCAGATTTTGTTTTACCACAATATTTTTTTAAAGAAGAATGAAACAAAAAGTCACAGTGATTTCAAAGGTTGAGGTAGCCTTCTTTGGTAGTTAGAGAGAGAAAAGATGAGACAGTTCCTGCATCATTGTTTTCTTGTAGATATTTCTCATAAAGATTTACTGAACTATAAAAATATCAAAATATATCTTCTTACCCTAAATTTAGACATTAAATTTCTATGTCCTCAGGACTCTCAGAACATAGGAATTAGGGCTTATGAAAACAATTTCCAAGGAAAGAGTCCTAAAGGAATCATTGGCTTATAAGACAAACTAAAGAGACTTAATAGTCATTATATTTTAGTTCTCCAACAAAGTTTGTGCTAGACAGGATGAGATCAGGCTGCTCCTTGGAGGCAAGGATTCTGAAGTTTCATCTGACCTACTTTGGGCAGGTTGCAAGGAAGGATCAGTCCTTGGAGAAGGATATCATGCTTGATAGGGTGGAGCAAAAGCACAAGAGAAGAAGACCCTTGATGAGCAGAAGAGAAGAATACCCTTGATGAGATGGATTGATTCCGTGCCTGGGGTCATGAGGGTAAGAGTGTCAGAGACAATAAGATTGTCACAGGATAGAATAGGGTTTAAGGGTGTTGTACATATTCAATGGCATGTAACAAACAACAAAAACAATAAATTATGCACAATAGATAAAGATCATTATGTCATATTTTCTTAAGTCTTTATCATCATCTATCATAAAAGACTCTGTTGTATCAGAACAGAGCAGGGTAACACTGCATACTTCAAAATTGGGAAGAGTGTATGCCAGGGATGCATCCTGTCTCCATACCTTTTCAACATGTATGCAGAGCAGATTATCCGGTAGGCTGGACTCTATGAGGAGAATTGTGGCATCAGGATTGGTGGAAGATCTATTAACAATCTGCGTTATGCAGATGACACAACCCTGCTTGCTGAAACTGAGGAGGACCTCATGCACTTGCTGCGAAGGGTCAAGGACTGCTGCCTTCAGTATGGACTGAGGCTCAATGTCAAGAAGACAAAGATTCTCACCACTGGACCAATTGGCAGTGTCAGGATGGATGGCTAAGAGATTGAGATTGTTCACAGCTTCAGTTTGCTCAGCTCCAAAGTCAACACTCTTGGCAGCAGTAGTCTGGAAATCAAAAAGCATATTGAGGTGGGAAAGTCTGCTGTTAGGGCCCTCTCTAAAGTACTCAGGAGGAACGTTGTCTCTCTGGAGACTAAGGTGTGCCTGATACAGGCCATGGTCTTTGCAATTGCTTGTTATGCATCAGAGAGTTGGACAATGACTAGGGAGGACAGAAGGAGAGTTGATGCCTTTGAACTGTGGTGCTGGAGAAGAGTATTGAATGTACCATGGACTGCCAGGAAAACAAACAGATTCGCCTTGGAGAGAATTAAACCAAGCTACTCCTTGGAGGCAAGGATTCTGGGGCTTCATCTGACATACTTTGGACATGTTGCCAGGAGGGATGGGTCCTTGGAGAAGGACATCATGCTTGGGAGGGTGGAGGGACAGAGCAGGAGGGGAAGACCCTCTATGAGACGGACTGATTCGGTGACTGGGGTACTCCGGATGGGTGTGTCAGAGGCATTGCGGTTGGCGCAGGATAGAGAAGGGTTTAGGGCTGTTGTGCATAGGGTCGCTATGAGTCGCAAATGACTCGACGGCACATAACAACATAAACAACATTATAAAAGACTACTTTGTGAAGAAGGCCTTACTTTTTAAGCACAGACCAAAACAAAAATGATACTAGTAAGTTGATGACTCTTGAAATAAAGACTAAATAGGAATTTGTTAATGGATCAACTGATAATTAAAAGAAATAAAAATACACAGAATTTGTTCCCAGATTCCTAAATGATGAATTTTTATAAAAGTTTGGATTATCTTATCTAAATACTTCCTAAAAATAACAGTCGCTATTCCCAAAACTTTTCAGAACACACACAAAAAGATAACTAAATATTCACGGCTGTAATTGCTCTGTCAAATACACCATTCAGATAAATAGTAGAGGGCTTTTGAAGATGCACTTTGCACTGTAAATTAGGATATTCTGGGAACATTCAAAGGATGTGTAGACTTGCATAGCAAATAAAGTGAAGAAAGTATTCCCGAATGAGCCTAAGGAGAAATAAGGCAGAGACTACATGGAACCAATGTACTAGAGAATACATTGGCCTACTACTCAAGCCTAGAGATAATTTTAAAAGAGAAAAGTAAGAGTATGTTTTTAGTGTTGTTGTTGTTATTATGTGCCATCGAGTCACTTGCAACTCATAGTGATCCTATGTACAACAGCTCTATACGTTCTATCCTGAGCCAACCTAGCCATCTCAAATGCACTTATTCTCACCTCTCCAGGCACAGAATCGATCGATCTCATCAAAGGTCTTCCTCTCCTTCACCGCCCCTCCACTCTGCCAAACATGATGTCCCTCTCCAAGGACAAGTCCCTCCTTGCAACATGCCCAAAATATGTCAGATGAAGCTTCAGAATCCTTGATTCCAGGGAACATTCTGGCTTCACCCTTTCCAGAACAAACCTGTTTGTTCTCCTAGCAGTCCATGGTATATTCA
>NW_006399806.1:11827720-11852384 GCF_000299155.1 Elephantulus edwardii | reverse complement strand
GATAATTTCCACACTCTGTTGGGTCACCTTTCTTTGGAATGGGAACAAATATCGATCTTTTCCAGTCAGTGGGCCAGCTGGCTATTCTACAGATTTCTTGGCACAACTTTGTGAGCACATTCAGGCCGGTGTCTGTTTGTTGAAATATGTCAATTGGTATGCTGTCAACTCCTTGAGCCTTGTTTTTTGGCAATTCCTTCAGAGCAATTTGAACTTCCTCTTTCATCACCATAGGCTCTTGTTCATATGTCATTTCATGAAATTTTTCTGTGTCAACCAGTTCCTTCCGATACAGTGACTCTGTGTACTCCTTCCATCTTCTCTTGATACTTCCTAGCTCATTTATCATTCTACCCAAAGTATCCTTAAGTATTGCCACCCGTGGCTAGAATTTGTTTTTCAGCTCCTTCAGCTTAAGAAACGCCGAGTGAGTTCAGCCGTTTTGATTTTTCTGACTCCAGCTCTCTGCACATTTCATTATAGTACCTTACTTTGTTGTCCCTGGCTGCCTTTTGAAATTTTCTGTTTAGCTCTTTGATTTCTTGCTTTCTTCCCTTAGTTTTGGCTTCTCGGCACTTAATGCAATATTCAGAGTTTTTAGCATCCAGACAAAACCAAAGTTAAATCATTAGAGACTTGAACATAAATCCCTGAGAAGAGCATAATGACAGACCTAGGGATTATTGGATTATTCTTTTTTCCCTGACAATTCCCACTTTGAAGACAAATCCTATAATTAAAATAAAAATAAAATTATAGTTAATATTATTGCATTTGCCTGCACATGTAAACACATATACACAGATACACAAAGAAATTCCCCAAATAAACGCCGAAACGACTGACATATAAAAGTCATGATAGCAACTTTAGTTTTGTTTTGCTTTACTTTCTTTATATACTTGTTGTTGTTGTTAAGTGCTGTTGAGTTGTAGGTGACTCAAAGCAATCCTATGAACGAAAGACCTGAACATTTGTGTAGTGTTCATCTTTTCTTCAAGATCATAGGGTTTCTGGAGGAGGCAAGCTATTTTGGAAGTGGATGCCACTCCTGTTTCCAAGCTTGTTTATATAAATAACTTTTTTTTTCTATGAGGAAATGCAATTCATTGAATTTGCAAGCAAAACCAAAATACTTTCAGGTTCTCTTTAAGCTACTAATTTTGGACTTTATTGGCCTGTTAATACTAGAATAGGCTCTAGTTTCACCAATGCCAATCTTGTCTTAATTTCATTAGAGAAAAATATTAAGAAAAAAGAGAAATGTGGTAAAATAAGAAATAGATTGTGTGGTTTTCTTGAAATGCTTTAAAATAGAGCTTTTTCTACTGACTAACATATCAAAGTGTGGGTCCAAGGACTGTCAGCCATTGCGTGGTCTCCTTTGACACGTAGAATTGCTCAAAATACTTCACTCAATTCATTAGATGACTTCATTTCAGAAATCATGCTTTTTACTGAAATCTGAAAATGGAAAAATTCCGGAACCAATGTTAAAATGAGATAAACTGCTTTCTGCAAAGTAGAGCTCAACAGGAATGTGGTGGGAATTTCTGAGTTGCTTGTGGCTCAGCCACAGTGAGGGGATCGATGGCTTGAGGGCAGATCTCACTGGGCTAATGCTGATTAATAAGGGAGAAATCTCAAGTCATCATCATTGGTTCCTCTAGATACTTGATTCAAGCAAATAAGCATACCTTTCTTTAGCCCCTTATATAAAAGAAGCCATGGTGTTATAATAGCTGAGTTTGGCAGCTGCTAATCAGGTTTACTGTTAGAACCTACTAACTTCCCTGTAGTAAAAAAAATAGCTGGATCTGTTGTCATAAAACTTGCTGCCTAAGGAAGCATATGCTGCAGGTTTGCTCTGATCTAGAGATTTCAATAAATAGGAACTGACTCAACAGCACACAACAGCACCCTATAAAAGGCAGGGCATCATATATGCCAAAGGATAACTCCATGTTCCCTGCTGGTTCTTCACAGAAACACCTCAACATGCATAATGATTGTATTAGTTCTTCTTCCAGAGCAAGCATAATGCCTTAGGGTCTGCACTCTGTTAAATTTGACCAGCATACACTAAAACTTCATAACTAAAAAAACAAAAAAAAAACCCACAAGAAAAAAAGAAAGAAAAGAAAAAAACACCACAAACCAAAACCACACGACACAAAACTACTGTTATTTCTCTTTCCAAGATGACAGACAGAATGGCTGTGATTTTTTTTTAGTCACAAAAAGAAATGCTTACACTTTTAGCAAAATTGACTCTGATTAATTTTTCCCATCCCCCCAAAAAAGGTGAGCCAACAGAGTATGGGAATGATCCAATATCATGGGTATCACACACAAGCAAATTCCTGCTGAAGATTATCCCAAATGACTGGAACAGTACATTACCAGAGAAGTACCAGAAATACAAACTGGGTGTAGAAGAGGTGATGACACAAGGGGTATCACTGAAAGTGTCAAATGGATCTTGACTGAAAGTTAAGATCACCAGAAGAATAACTATTTGTGTTTTATTGACTATGCAAAAATATTTGACTGTAAGGGTTGCAATAAATTGTGGATAACTTCTGAAGAATGAGAATCTTAGAACTCAATTGTGCTCATGAAAAACCTATAATTATACCAGGAAACAGTCACACGAACAAAACAAGGAAACAATGCATAGTTCAAAATCAAGAAAGAAGTGTGTCATGGATGTGTATTTTCCTTCATACATTTTCAATCTATAAGCAGAACAGATTGTTCAAGAGTCAGGACTTCATGAAGAATAATTGGAGGAAGACTTATCAACAACCAGTGTTGTTATGCAAGAGGCACAACCTTGCTCACTGAAACTGACTTGAAATGTTTTCTGCAGAAAGTCAAGGAATACAGTCTTCAATATGGATTGTATTTCAGCATCAAGAAACCAAAGATTCTCACCCTCAGATCAATTGGCAGCATTATGATAGATGGAGAAGAGTGAGATTGTTAACAATTTCATCTTACTCAGATCCACACTCAGTGATCTTGGAACTAAGACTCAGGCAATCTAAAGATGACTTGTTCGAAGAAAATCTCCTGTCAGGGACCTTTCCAGAATGCTAAGAAACAATGGAGTCAGTCGACTAAGATACACCTGATCCAAGACATGGTCTTTTCAATTACTTGTTATGCATCTGAGAGCTGGATGATGAATAAGGATGAGGGAAGAATTGATGCATTTGAATTGTGGTGCTGGAGAAAAATACTGAAGAAAACCTGGACTGACAATAGAACAAACAGATCTATCCTAGAGAGGGTAAAATCACATTGCTCCTTTGAGGCAAGAATAGTGAAGCTCTATTTTACATACTTTGAGCATATTGCCAGGAGGAACCAGTCCTTAGCAAAGGACATCATGCTTGAAAGGGTGGAGGATCAGTGTAGGAGAGAAAGATCCTGGATGAGGTGGATTGGCAGTGACTGTGGTGCTGGGGGCAGATGTGTGAGAAACAGAATTGACTCAATATAGGACAAGGTTTAGAGCTATTGTTCATAGGGTAGCTATTAGTCATAGTCAATTCAATAGTACATAAGAATAAAAGCAACAGTCAGAGCATGCATTTATAATTAAGCATGTGCAAGAACACCACAAAGAATTCAAATGCCTGTGTGCTCTTTGTAGGTCTATTCACACCTCTAGTGTTACCTAGGATCCATTGTCCTTTCACTAACAGTAAAGCCACCTGTCTCCCTGGAGAAGGCTGATATGTCTCAAAACACTAATTGTATGCTTTGAGGCTAAATGTCTTTCCTGATCGCTGGTGATTCTATTGATTATACTTTAGCTTATGACTTCTTTGATCTGAAAATCCCCTTAGGAGTTATAATCTATTCAATACTCTTGAATAAAAAAGGCTCTTATTCAACAGAACTGTAATCTTTCAAGATTTCCTGAATGACTTCATTCTGATGGACCTTCTGTTTCTTTTTCGAAGTAAGTTTAAAAATGTTATTTCAAATCTCTACTGAATTTCCGAGGCTGTAAATCTTTATAAGAAGAGAATGTTTCTATTTCTTTGTGGCAGCAGTTATAATTTTGAACTGCGAACCTTTTGACTAGAAGTCTTCCACATTACACATGGCACTACCCGTACACTTTGAAAACCACTGCAGTAGTGATGATAATGTACCATAGAGACGGAGCCATGCCCTAGTAGGTTTTCAGAGGCAGTAAATGACAAGGGAGCTCATTAACCATCTTTGTCCTGTGGAGCAGCTAGTGGATTGAAATCACATTGACAGCAAAATTCCTTACCAATAAGCCACTAGTGGACAACCTCCTGTGAGATTAACTGCCTCTGAAAATTCACCAGAGAGTCAGTTGCAATTTTATAGTACGCAACAACAAGCCACTAAAGCTCTTTAAAACCATTGTTGTTATTGTTATGTGCCATCGAGTTGCCTGCAACTAATAGTAACCCTATGATACAACAGCCCTAAACCCTGCTCTATCTCATCCAACCTTATTTTCTCTGACAGACTTACCCCCATGACGTCAGTCACTGAATCAATCCATTTTATCCGGGATCTTCCTTTCTTAAGCTGTTCCTCCACCTTCCTAAGCTTGGAATCCCTCTCTAAAGAATAGTCCCACCTTGTAACATGTCCAAAATATGTCAGAAAAATTTTCAGAGTCCTTGCCTCCAAGGAGCAGCCTGTTCTCACCCTCTCTAGGACAAACCTGTTTGTTCTCCTAGCAGTCCATGGTATTCTCAATACTGTTCCCCAGCACCACAGCTCAAAGCATAAATTCTCCTATCATCTCAAGTCATTGTTCAGCTTTGATGCATAAAAAATAATTGCAAAGGCCATAGCCTGTATCAGGCAAACATTAGTATCCCGATTAATATCATTGTTCTTCAGTACTTTGGAGAGGTCTCTGACAGAAGACTTTCCCAATATAGTTTGTCTTTTAATTTCCTGTCTGTTGGTGTAAAGAGTGTTGATTGTGGAGCCAAGCAAACCAAAGCTGTTAACCATCTCAATCCCTTCACCATCTATCATGATGCTGCCAATCGGCCCAGTGGTGAGAATCATTGTTTTCTTGATACTGAGCTTTAAAAAAGTCCTTAAAATTAGAAACAAAAGACCTTATTTACAATGGGAATAATAACATAAAAGAATATAAGGTTGACTATAGATAGTTGGTTGACTGGCAAAGAAGGGTGACCCAACAGAGTGTGGAAACTACAGAACAATATCATTGATTTCACATGCAAGCAAGATTCTACTGAAGATTATCCAAAAATGATTGGAACCGCACATCAGCAGAGAACTGCCAGATGTCCAGGCTGGATTTAGAAGGGGTCGTGGTACTAGTGATATTGCAGCTGATGTTAGATGGAAATTAGCTGAAAGCAGGAAATGCCAAAAAATGTCTATCTGTGTTTCACTGATTACGCAAAGGCATTTGACTGTGTGGATCATAACAAACTGTGACTGACTCTGAGAAGAATGGGAATCAAGAACACTTGATCATCATGCTAATGCGAAACCTATACTTGGACCAAGAGGCAGTCATCAGAACACAGCAGGAAAACACTGCATGGTTCAAAATTGGGAAGGAATACGCCAGGGATTGTCTATCTCCATACCTTTTCAACCTGTATGCTGAACAGATTATCTGAGAGGCTGGGCTCTAGAAGGAGAAGTGTGGCCTCGGGATTGGTGGAAGATCTATTAACAATTTGCATTATGCAGATAACACAATTCTACTTGCTGAAGCTGAGGAGGACCTGAAACGCTTGCTGCAGAGGGTCAAGGACTGCAGCCTTCAGCATGGACTGAGGCTCAATGTCAAAAAGACAAAGATTCTCACCACTGGACCAACAGGTAGCATCAGGATGGATGCTGAAGAGATTGAGATTGTTAACAACTTTAGTCTTCTTGGCTCCATGGTCAACACTCTTCACACTGGTAACCAGGAAATAAATTTTAAAAAAAAGTATTGCAATGGCAAAGTCTGCTATTAGGGACCTCTTCTGGGTACTGAAGAGCAATGGTGTAACTCTGGAGACTAAGGTGTATCTGATACAGGCTATGGTCTTTGTAATCACTTGTTATGCATCAGAGAGTTGGACAATGACCAAGGAGGATAGAAGGAGAATTATGTCTTTGAGCTGTGGTGCTGGAGAAGATTATTGAAGGTACCATGGACTGCCAAGAAAACAAACAGATTTCTCCTGTAGAGTGTTAAACCAGGATGTTCCTTGGAGACAAAGATTCTGGGACTTTTTCTGACATATTTGGACATGTTGTAAGGAGGGACAGGTCTTTGGAGAAAGACATGCTTGAGAGGGTGGAGGGATGGTACAAGGGGGAAAGCCCCTCTATGAGGTGGATTGATTCAGTGACTGGGGTAATCAGGATGGGTGTGTCAGAGGCAGTGCGATTGGCACAGGATAGAGCAGGGTTTAGGACTGTTGTACATAGGGTCACTATGAGTTGCAAGCGACTCGACTGCACATAACAACAACAACATAGATAGTTGAGCTAATTTCTGGCTTCTTGATTCTGTTCCGTTGGTCTACATTCCTGTCTTTGTACCAGTACCATGCTGTTTTGATTACCACAGCTCTGTAGTAGGTTTTGAAATCAGGGAGTGCTATGCGTACCACTTCATTCTTGTTTTTCAGGAGTATGTTTTGTTTTGTTTTGTTTACTTGATGCCTCTTTCCAAATAAACTTACCAGTTGCTTTACTATCTCTTTGAATAGAGAATTTGATATCTGTATTGAGATTGCATGGAACACTGGGGAGCTTTATGCTATGTGAATTAACTCAGTCCCATAAGGACAAATACTATATAAAACCATTATTGTATAGATAGAAAAATAGCTAATAACATGTGTATGTGGATCCAAGGGGAGGAGGGGAGGAGCAGAGGGGTGAGATGTGCAGCGGGGTAATCACAGATAGGGTTGCACCATTTGACGGTAGATGGAGGGGATAGGGAAAGGGAATGGGGTACATTCATTGTGAAAAACAATGTATATAAACTTAGTAAGAAAACCAGTATAAAATAGATATTTTTTTAAAAAAGAATATAAAGTAAAACTCTATAAATAAGAATATCATCTATCAACATAGCAGTGAGACAAAGCTACTTCTCTTTTTCTACATATCATACAAAAGCGACAAGGTGAGCATGAAAAAGAAAAAGAAAAACTCATTTCCACTGAAATTGGAAGGTATGTATCATCTATAAACTGGACTGCCAAAAGCAGATGCGCCCAGAGTCACGTGGTGTGGAGTTCAATAGAAGCCTCAGAAGGGCAGTGACTGGAATGATAGCACATCCGCAGCAGGACCCAGGAAAATACCTGATAAGAAACAGCTCAGGAAGGCAAAGCACAGACTCGGAATGGGAATCATTCATCTCTGAAATGAAACAAGAGCTGCAGGACTTGGTGGGACTAAGCGGTAAAGAAATAGACTGCATGTAGGACGAAAGTGCATAAGACACCCCCACAAAAAACTGCAAGGGCTCAGATTTCAGAAAAGTCAACACACTATGTCCAACTAAAGAACATGCTGAAAACAAATGGACAAGGAAATCCAATTCACGCCTTACTGAGTCATGCAAGAATTGAAAGGGAAAAAAACTTCAATATTAAAAATATGGTTTGAAGTTTTTATTATAATTTTGGTATTGTATAAATTACGACTAAAATAAACACAAATGAAAACCCTTACTTTTCAGCACCCTGTTACTTCTGTTCTGACACCATCTGCATATGCATCACTTCTTCCTTTGATCCTAAATCACCTGGAGCTCTTTATCAGCTATCAATTATTAAAGGACACATTTCTCCAGATTTCTGAGTTAATTCAAAAAGTACAAAATACCAGTTTAGGAATTCTCAGGACACTAACTTCTGACCTGCTAGCTAGAGATTCAATTTCTCTCCATATTCCTTCAGAATATCAACTGCAAACTCAAGGATCATTAGATTGCTTTCACATCTAATCTGCTGACTACCTCTATTCCTTTGGACTTAAAATATTTGCTAGAACGGCTCACAGAACTTATAGAAAGTGCTGTCCAGGTAGTCTCAATCTTAATACAAGATTTTATTCTGGTGGCTACATTTTAAGGCGGGTGCATCATAATCTTAGTATGCCATAAATTAAAGATACTCTTTGTATTTATAATAGCAGCTTTATTTTAAAAGATATAAATCAGGATAATCACAGAGAGACATTACGACAATGTTTGGCAAGGTTTCCAATATAGTACTTTCTTACCCAGGACATTTATTGATGCCTCCTTAAATTGGCATGATTGATTGGATCAGCTCATCTTGCCTGAGGTTAACTAATACCAGCAAGTGGTATTTCTAGCTTAATTATCTGCCCCCTCATTAGCATACCTCAGGTATGGGCTGGAAGTCTCATTAAAGACCCTTCAATCACTAGGGAAATTCCAAGGTTTTAGAGATTCTCTCTCAGGAATCAAGGACAAAGACCAAATTTATTGGATAAGGTTAATATAAATCACACCACTCACAATCAAACAGAAAATCCAAACCAAAAATTCTGTATTGGTTTAGAAAAAGAGATAAGAAAATTCTTTCTTCTGTGAATGAACATCTAAAAGTTTGAAATGCAAGAACCCAGAGAAAAGATGATGGAGGAATAAATTATTAATATGGATTTGTGTAACTCAGTACACCAAAGCCAAACTAATTGTGGAGTCAATTCTGATCTGTAAGGACCTGATGGGGCAGAGTAGAGCTGCCCCATAACATCTCCAAAGCTCTAATTTTTGCAGAAGCAGACTGCAACATCTCTCTCTTCTGGAAAAATTGGTGGATTTTCCTGTTAGCAGCCCAGGGTTTAACCACTATGCTCATTTTTTGTTGTTTACCACTGTGTTAGAACTGACACATAGCTGACCCTCCTGAGGATTTTCAGAGGCAGTAAATCACATAGAGTGCACCCATTTTTCTGCCCTGAAGTAGCTGGTGGATTTGAACTGTGTGCAGTCAGGTTGTCAACATATCTTCTTGCCACTAAGCCAATATGTCATGGTTATTGATTTTGTTATGTGTCGTAGAGTCACCTATGACTCATAACGAACATATGTAAAGCAGTTCTGAGGCTTTCCCTGTTGTAAGCCAGTCTGACTGGTGCCTACATGACTATCCCCATTGTCCTAGTTACAGTATCAATCCATCTCATCTGCACTCTTTCTCTCCTGCACTCTCCCTCCACCCTTTCAAGCATGATATCCTTCTCCAAGGATCAGTCCCTCCTGGCCACATGTGCAAAGCTTCAAAGTCCTAACCTCCAAGGAGAAAATTAATTTTTATTTCACCCTTTCCATAACAGCCCTATTTGTTTTCTTGGCAGTCCATGGTAAGTTCAAGGCTCTTCTCCAGCACCACAGCTCAAAGGCATCTCTTCTTCTTCTGTCATCCTTAATCATTCTCCAGCTTTCTGATGCATAGCAAGTAATTACAAAGGTCAGGCCTGGATCAGGCACACCATAGTCTCTAGATGACATCATTGCATCTTTGTAGTCAGGAGAGGTGCCAACAGCAGATTTACCTAATACACTTCCTCTTTTGATTTCCTGACTGCTGGTGCCAAGAGTGTTGATTGTGGGGCCAAGGCAAGTTGAAGCTGTTAACAACCTCAATATCTTCCCCATCTAGCATGGTTATACCAACTGGCCCAGCTGTGAGACTATCTGTCTCCTTGATGTTAAGTTTCAATATATAAAGAAGAGTACAGTCCTTGACCTTCTGCAGCAAATGCTTCAGGTCGTCCTTAATTTCAGCAAAGTGTGTCATTGGCATAACACAGGTTATTGATGAGTCTTCCTCCACTCCTGATGTTATATTCCTCCGCATAAAGCCCAACCTCCAGAATAATCTGCTCTGCATATAGTTTGAAAAGGCATGAAACATAACTTTAATGTGCTCCTTTTCTGATTTTGAACGATGCAGTTTTTCCCTGCACTGTTCTGAAGACTGCTTTCTGCTCTGAGGATAGGGTTTACATGAGCATAATCAAGTGTTCTGGTATTCTCTTTCTCCTCAAGGTTATGATCTATGGCATTGGTAAAAAAGGAGGAAGTTCTGCTTGCTCGAAAGGACTCAGGGTAGGGAGGTGGAAATGCCCCAGGAATTGATGGAATACCAATCGACATATCAACAAACAGATGTTGTCCTGGATATGCTCACCAGGTTGTGTGAAGAAAGTTAGAGGATGACTACCTGTCCAACTGACTAGAAGAGATCCAAATTTACTCCCATTAAAAAAAAAAAGGTGACCCAAAAGAATGCAGACATTATCAAGCAATATTACTAATGCCACACACTAGCAAAATCCTGCTGAAGATTATCCAAAAATGACAGGAACAGCACATTGAAAGAAAACTATCAGAAATAAAAGCTGAGTTCAGAAAAGGCCTTGACACTAGAGACATTATTGCCAGGGTCAGATGGATCTTTGCAGAAAGCAAAGAGTACCAGAGGAATGTCTATCTGTGTTATATTAACGTTGCAAAGGCATTTGATTACATGGATCACATCAAATTGTGGTTAACCTTGAGGAGAATGAGAATCCCAGAACACTTGATTGTGCTGGTAGATTTGAACCATTTGCTTTGGTTGGCAGCACTGCTCCTTAGCACTAGGCCACCAGAGTGTCCTTTGTTGAAATGGAAGGTTGCAATCAATGGAAATGGGAAGAGCAGCAACCAAGTTGAAATATTTTGTATATTACTTTTTACTCTCTCTCTAAAATGGTAATGAAATCTGATGATGTAGATGTATTGTTTTGTATCATTAAGTCTGAACCAACTCATAGCTGATCATCCAGTGGGTTTTCAAAACCAGTAAATCATGTAAGAGGAATTGCTCATCTTTGATCTGGTGAATATGAATGGTATAATCTTGGATTAGCAGAGTAATTACCGTTATTGTTGTTGAGTGCCATTGAGATGGAACTGATCCATATCTGACTCACCAGCAGCTTTTCAGAGGCAGTCAATCATATAGAAGGAGATTGCCTGCCTTTCTTCCATTAAGCAGCTGGTGAATTTGAACAGTATCCCCTTGGGAATTCAGTGTAGCTTCTCATTATTGGGCTACTAGAGCTAGATAGCTAGATAATCCAGCCAGCTAGCTAGCTAGCTAGCTAGATAGATATATAGAGAGAATATAATTTATTAAAATATATAATATACTGCTCTCATGGTCTTACACTAAAAAGCTATGCTGCATTCCTGAAGCCGTGTGGTTCTAATCCACCAGTTGCTTCATGGGAAAAGATGGGCAATCT
This sequence comes from Elephantulus edwardii, assembly GCF_000299155.1. Taxonomy (NCBI): domain Eukaryota; kingdom Metazoa; phylum Chordata; class Mammalia; order Macroscelidea; family Macroscelididae; genus Elephantulus; species Elephantulus edwardii. Next base: position 11,841,053 of record NW_006399806.1, on the reverse strand, counting down.
CCTCCCTCTGTGCAATTAAACTACCTCTGAAACCCGGACGGAAGTTCATCCAAGATTCAGACCTGCCATGATGGTACACAACAGAACCAAAACAGTTCATCCCAGAAGCTCTGGTGGTGTTATCCTTAGGCAATTGTGTTGCTAACTCAAAGCTGGTGTTCCTCTGGGAATTTGAATCTACCATAGCTATTCAGCTGTGGGTCGGTTCACCATAACAGCACCCAACAATGTCAACATGTTGTTGTTGTTAAGTCCCGTCAAGTTGTAGGTGACTCATACTGACCCGATGAACAAAAGACCTGCACTTCCTTCTTCTCTTGAAGTTCATAGGGTTTCTGGAGGTAAGCTATTTCAGAAGTGGATGCCAGTGCTGCTTCTAAGCTTGTTTTAATTGGGAGCTCCACCAAACACTGTCCACTATGGGTAACCATGACCATGTTTGGCACATCAGTGTCACAGTGTTTAGCATCACAGCAACCACAAGTTACCTCTATACAGCAAATTGACAGACTGATACTATACCACCTAGAAGAATGTTTGTCCAAAACAGGCCTTATAGCATTTAAAAATTCTGGCATGACCACATGCTGGTGGACTGTTATCCAGAGACCCCCCAGTTCATCTGGCAAGTCCCATCTGCCGACACCCACTTGGGACAAAAACTATAACAATGAAAGAATTTTTCTTTTACTTTTCAAAGAGAAGAGCGAATTTGGGGCAGGGAGAAAAATGCAACAATGAATTAATAGAAATCCAAAGTCTCTGTCAACTTTCATTAAAATTAATTAAAAAAAGGAAGTCATAAGAGCCCCAAGCGTTCCATACAATCCAACGTCAACATACTGTATAATAGTAATAAGAATATGTTTAATATTACATAGTATTTCAACTTCCCAAACAACATGCCTCTGGAAACTCTATGAGCTTTGAGAAATAATATTTATACAGAGGATTCAGGGCTTTGGATCACAGTGTCGCTATGACTCGTACTCAACTCAACGGCACAACAACAACTAATATTTATGAGTCAGAATTGAATCCACAGAGGAAGAGATGCATTTTATAATTTCTTTAATTTACTATCTTGTTTCTTTGTCTTATTATCTATGCTTTCTTATATTGCTTCTTTGTTTTTCTTCTCCTTTGTTTTAACAAAGAGTGCAAAAGAATAACAAATCAGTTAATTGGAATTAAGTAAATTCTGAATATTGTGATGTGTCTTAAAGTCAGAAATGACTCATGCTTGGATGCTTGGCCCTATTAGGGTGTTTACAGAGCCTGAAAATTGTTTGGGTGAAGACTGAACATCTTTCTCCCGCGGAGCAGCTGATCATTTCCCACTACTTGCCACCGGATTGGTAATATAACTCCTTACTCAATACGCCACCACTGACTCTGTAGTTTGTGTGTCAGTGAAATTTCCAGAGGAGTCATGATGGTGTGGTGGTTTGAATGTGGGTCTGCTAAGTGAATGATTAGCTTTTTGAACTCATAAGTGTCAACAGAAGAAAGAAGAGATAGTCTGGTCCTGTTAAGATTACACATTCAACTCAGAAACCTAGGGCAGTTATACTTTATTTTCTAAAGATGCTATGAGTCAGAATAGAGTCAAGAAAAGTGGTTTGAGTGAATAGGAGTTTGATTCGGAGGATATGATCTATAATGTTCTTAACTCGTAGAGGATAAGTATTTTAATATGTCCATCTATTTATTCTTTTGTATTTTGTGGCATGATTGAATAAATACAATAGACTGTCAGCCTTGAAATCAACAAAAGCTTTTTTTACTGGAATAGGTAAACAATTAAGTTTCTTTTTAAATCTCAGTGTTTCCCTCATCAAACAATTAGGAACATAAAATCTTTAATCATAATTTCAAAATTATTATTTCATAAAAGCTGAAACTATAAGGGTCCTGTCCTGGAGATGCTAAAATGCATTAAGTTGTGTTCTCTGACTCAGGAGTCTTAAAATAAAGACAGACTGGTAAATAAATAAACGCAATAAAATATTAAACATAGAGAGACACATGTAACATGGAAAGCCTGCAGATAACCAGTACAACCTTGTGCTTCCTATTTTAAGAATATATACCAGAAAAATGCCAGCAGGAACACAAAACCTCCTATATTATAAAGAAAGAGAAGAGGGACAATACCATTAATACCTTCTATATTCTAGAGGGGCTCTCATGTCCTAGTCCATGGGATGTTAGACTGCTGATATGTGTCAGTTCAGGCTCCAAAACAATGAGTTTGAATTGTGGAGTCTATTCTATAGGTAAAGTAAAAAATGTTCCCATAGATGCTGCAATAACTGTACAAAACAAGTTAGGCTCAAGTGAAAGGTCCATATGTAATGTTAAAAGCTATGATCATCACTTACATGAAATAATTTCTAATAAGAAATGTTATAAAATTGTATACGTATATGTATATGTATATGTATATGTATATGTATATGTATATGTATATGTATATGTATATACACACACACACATATACTGTCCAAACAATTGAACTATATTATTGCTGTTGTTGTTAGGTTCCGTCCTGTCAACCCTATGAATAACAGGTGAACCTCACTCTATCCTTTTCCATTCTTATTATGTCTGATATACTTGAGTGCAGTGTTAAAGTCACTGTGTCAATACAGCTCCCTGAGGGTCTTTCTCTCCTTCACTGACACTCCATCTTTCCCAGCTTGAGGTCATTTTCCAATGCCTAGCCCTTTCTAGCAACATAATCAAAGTATATGAGACAAAACTTTGCCATTCTCCCCTCTACGGAGCACCCAGATTGCACTTTCTCTAAGGCACCCTTGCTTTTCCTTTTGGCAGTTCCTGGGATATTCAGTACTCCTCTCCAATATTACAACTCAAACACATTAATTCTTCTGTCATCCTTATTCATTGTCTAACTTTCAGATGCATAGCAAGCAATTGAAAAATGTGCACACAGGGCACATTTGGCTTTAAATTAACATTATTGCTTGTTAGCACTTTGGAGAGGTCATTTATTTTTCACAATAAAAAAAGTCTTCTGATTTCTTAACTGCTGGTATCAAGGATATTTGTTGTGTATCCAAACAAAATGAAATCAATGACAGCTTCAATATTTTCTCATTCTATCATGATGTTACCTATTAACCCACTGGTAAGGATTTTATTTTTCTTGATGTTGAAATGTATATTAATGGCTCTGGTATTTGATGTAACATGTTTCAAGTCCTCTTCAATTTCAGCAAGTAACGCTATGTCATCTTCATAATACCTGTTGCTAATAAATCTTCCTCCAATTCAAATGACACATTCTTCTTTATAAAGTACAAATTCTTCAATTATTAGCTCAACACAAAGATTTAACATCTTCTTGGTCTAGGTCTAGTTTTCGCATGAACACAAGCGTTTTGTGAATCCCATTATTCTCAATGTTAGTCACACTTGCATACTAACTTTTTCAAGTCTTAGAAGTAGTAGCTAAAAGTAACATTTAACCACTGTATACTTGAAATGGGGGACTGTACCAATTGAGACTGTGTCAGCTATTAAATGCACGCTACATTAAAAAGAATGCAAATTGTTTCTTGAAGCAGTTTTCTCATTTATTATTTTAATATTTAATAAATGCTCATATATTTACCTTAAAAATATCACTTCTTAGACTTAAAACTTTTTACAATTTAATAAACTATTCAAGGGTTTGAGAGACACAGCCCCTTGTGTTGTATATCATTGAGTGGGAACTGACTCATAGCTGACCTTCCAGCAAGTTTTCAGAGACAGTAAATTACACAGAAAGAGACTGCCCATTTTTTTCCCACAGAGCACTATTTACCTTTGGGTTGGCAGCACACTCCTTACCACTAGACAACCAGAGAGAAAGATGTGGCAAATTGTGTCTATAAACATCAACAAGCCTGGAAGTCCTATGAGACTATTGTACTCTTTCATGTGAGTGAGAACGGACTGGATGGTAATAAGTGTGGTTTGAGTTTAAGGATTTTGCTCTGGAAAAGGCAGAGATGGAATTCATTTTTGAGTGTTCAAATTCAGAATACCAGCTCTTAATCACCATCCTCTGCTATTCAGGAAGCTGTGCTCCTGAACATGAGATTGTTTTGGTAAAACGTTCTCAAAATACATGAAAACAAAATTTGACTTCATTTTTATAAGTAAAGGCTAAGTCGTACAAAGATAAGTAAAATCCTGAAATTAGTAGTCCATTCAATATCGTCAACTGTTGAACTATTTTTCAATAGCCATATTTTCACAAATTAAAGCCATAAATAATGAAAGTCACTGAAAAAGGAATTCAAAGGAAAGCTCAGATTCCCTATAAATAGAATTATATACTAAGCAGGGGAATCATAAAGTAAAGCACCACTTTCATATTTTTTAAATTGCCTCTGTTTTCATTGTAAAAAGAGTAAGGACCACTAGCACTATAAAATGATCATTGTATAGTTTATAGACTATAGGTCTTATGTTGTCCTTTATTTATATCGGAAAAAGCTGTATAAGGTGTCTATAAGCATCTAAGAGGGAACTTCATCAGGTTTTCAGATTGTGTGCTTGAGTCAGGAATGCACCACTCCAAGGTCATGATGCTGACATAATGACAAAGCCTTCTGGGAAATATCAAAGGTAGCCTCAGGCTTCATGGAGGTGGGAGGCAGCCCTAATGCTTTATCATTAATGGCCTAGAAGAATCCGCGTTATGGTGTCTTGGGTTTTAAATTAAATGTCAAATACAATTTGCTACTGAAAATGTGAAGTGTGGAACTCCCCTTAGAGACTGAAAACTCAGTCCTCTAATTGGTGGCTGCCTAATACTGAGAAAAGTAGTTAGAGATCATTATTTGGTGAATTGTCACACCACAGTCTGCAGGAATGTGTAAGGTTTTACCTCTTAAACTTTGATTGGACAGTAAAATCTTCAGAGAGTTTTGTTGTTTTTTTTTAAATGTACCCTGTTAAATATAGTATTAAGTGCAATAGAACTGTTAAGCTCTTTCCTTTGGGATCATTTATGATTTGATATATATGAATTTTAGCCTATTTGTGAAAACAACTTAAGCAACACATTTATATAGTAGCTTATTTATATACATTCCCCCAGAAAAACCCCCAAGAATCTGTTTTAATAATAGGACTAATAATGGAATTTCCAATTCACTTTAATTTGTTGGCATTACATCTTTCTGAACTATCTCTATATTAGTGGTAATTAGGAGGTAAGCATAAGTCTAAAAATGCAGGCTTAAAAATGAAGACATTATTTTTATTGCTGATTTTAATTAGAAACCTGAAAAAACGCATACAATTAAATATGCCAGTAAAAAAAAATAGATATATTCTTATAATACTAGTCAATTTGTTGCACCGTTAATATTATTCAGCATGGCAATTAAAAAAAAAACCACAACTATTTCAGTAATTCAAGTGGAAAATAGCAAAGAACAAAATTACCAGTGTTTAACCCCCCATAACTGTCTTAGAACAGCAACTATGTATCTGTGACAATGGTATTTTACTTTGACACCACATTTTGAAGTTTGGCTGTTTCATTGTGACCCTCATTTAAAATACACACACACACATACAGCCCAATTCAACTTTTTCTAAAAACACACAGTGAAGTCTCTAATCAGTTCAGAGTGAAATAAATTTAACCTCAGAAATATGTAGCTACAAATATGATTTTTAAAGGAAATATCAATGTGTTCAAATTCTTCAGGTGACCTGTGAGCCTTTCAAAAAGCTACAGTTTGAGAATCTTGAGCTCCATGGGGCAACTTAACACAAGTGAACTTGAAAGTTTAAGCTGTGGGCACCTTGTGTGTTTTTGGCTTTTATGTCAGGCTTGTTGATTGGAAACAAAATAAGACATGGCTTACATCTTTAGATGTTCACAAATTTAGATCAGGATTCAAACTAGTAGTTCTTTGATTACTATATCATAGATGAGAGCCATAATATCAGCAAAGTTACACCAAAAGCCTACCTTTATGATAATGTTACGATCAGGGAAAATGTTTTGTAAAAGAGAGTACAAAGATATTCAAGAGGTTAAAGGACTGAAGGAAGCAAAGGGGAATTAAGCATAGGAAGCAGAAGAGACAAAGGAAAAGCCTCACACTCCTGCAGGGGGGCACAGAATGTTTATGGTTATAAGCTCCCTCAGCATAGGTAGGGCCTATCTTGCCCATGATTATGTTAACACAGCACAGAATCTTAATACATGGCAGGCACTTAGGTATTCAATGAAGAATAAACATCTAAGGTGCATGAGAAAGAACAAAAGACTACTCAGCAAAGACAAATCATGGCTAATTCTGAAAGACCTGAAAAGATATATGCGGTATAAATTTAATTCTGTGCCCTATAGAGTGCCAGTATAACCAATGTGCGCAAAGCTGATGTTATCTTTCATATGCCAAGTTTATGACAATTCCAACTATTGGAATAACTCTGTCCCTTATCTAGAAAAATTAATCTGCAGTATCAATTTGAGTGTGTGGATCACTGTAAATTATAGTTAACATTGAGAAGACGGGGAATCCCAGGGCACTTAATCATACTCAGGCAAAAACCTATACACAGACAAAAAGCTGTTGTATGCACAGAACAAGAGAACACTACATCATTTAAAATCAGCAAAGGCATACATCAGGGTTGTGTATTTTCTCTATGTCTACTTAATCTGTATGCAGAGCAAATAATTCAAGAAGCTGGACTCCATGAAGAAGAAGATGGCATCAGGATTAGAGGAGTACTCATTAACAACTTGGGTGTACAACTTTGCTTTCAGACATTCTTCAGTTATCTTCACAACTCAAAATAATTGCTATGGAAAATGAAAGCCTATAGCCTTCAATATTGATTAAATCTCAGCATCAAGAAAACAAATATCTTCACGATGAGGCCAATATGCAATGTCATGATAGAGAAATGATTGCAGTAGATTTTAAAATGACTTGATTTTACTTTGATTCACAATCAACACCCATGATAACAACAGTTAAGAATTCAAAAGATGTGCTGTATTGTGAAAATCAGTTGCCAAAGACCTCTTCAAAGTGCTAAAGAATAAAAATGTCAGTCTGAAGACAAAGATGTGCACCTTATCTAAGACATGGTTTTTCATTACTCCAAGCACATCTGAAAGTTAAACAGTTAATAAGGAAGACAGAGAAACAATCAATACCTTTGAGCTTCATTGTTGGAGAAGATTATAGAGCATGCTACAGACTGCCAAAGAAACACATCACTCTATTTTGGAGGAAATGCAGCCAGGGTGCCCCTTAGAGGGATTGATGGCAAAAGTTAGTCTCACATTTTTGGGGCATCTTATCAAAAAAGGTTAGTCATTGGAAAGGATATAATTGTGGAAAAGTGGAGGGTCAAAAAGAGAAGAAGACCTTCAACAACATAGCAATGGTTTATTCCAACATAGCAATGGCTAATTTCAAGGTAAGTATGATTTTGGCTCAATAACTGAGAAAGATCCTGAAGATACTGACTTTTACAGGCAGTCAGCTAACCTCTCTCCTTATAGCTAAACAGTTAATTGGTTGTAAGGAACTCAAAGTTATATAAAGGGTACTTATTTTTTTTCACTTTGCAATTGTATGGTACATTATTTGTTCACCTTATGAGAGTTTTCTAGCACTTGTGTTCTGTTATAGATTATAATAATAAAATTCTTGGTGTCTGTTTTGCTACATATCATTGGAATATAATTCTTGCTGTATGAAATATACTCCACTCCACCACATGCAATTTTAGCTAGTGCCTTCCTTAGGTGATGATAATGTTGGTGTGATACTGCAGAATCATATTTCTCAGAATTCAGAAAGTATAATTATGCAGTCCTTGTTGTAGTTGTGTTATGTGTAAAGTCATCTGTGACTTATAGTGATCCTATGAACATTAGCTATGAACTCTTCCCTATCCTGATCCAATCTCATCATCTCCAACAAACCTAATCCAATTTCCCCAGTGACTGAGTCAATCAATCTCATCCTGGGCCTTCCTCTCTTGTGCTGTCCCTCCACCCTTCTATGCATGATGTCTCTCTCCAAGGAATGGTCTCTCCTGGCCATTTGCCCAAACTATATAAGATGGAACATCAAAATCTTTGCTTCTGGGGAGCAGCCCAGTTTCACACTCTCTAGGACAGACCTGATTGTTCTCCTGGAAATCCACGGTATATTCAACACTTTTCTCCAGTACCACAACTCAAAAGCATCAATTCTTCTTCTATCATTCTTCCTAAAAGCATGGTTCTCAGATGCATAGCAAGTAATTGGGAAGACCATGGCCTGGATCAGGCACACCTTAGTATCCAGACTAACATCAATGCTCTTCAGTATTCTAGAAAGATCCCTGACAGTAGACCTCCCCAATGCAGTTCAACTTTTATTTCCTAACTGCTGGTGCCAAGAGTGTAGATTGTGGAACCAAGCATGCTGAAGTTATTAGCAATCTCACTCTCTTCTCCTTTCATCATGAAGCTCAATTGGCCCAGTTGTGGTCTTTTGTTTTCTTGATGCTGAGTTTCAATTTATATTGAAGACTACAGTCCTTAACGTTCCACAACAAATGTCACATGTCCTCTTCACTTTCAGCAAACCATGTTGCATCATTTGCATAACTCATAAGTGATGAGTCTTCCTACAACCTTGATGCCACACTGCTCCTCATAAAGTCCAGCCTCCTGAATGATCTGTTCCACCTATAGATTGAAAAGTTATGGGTATAGATTGTATCCGTGACACATATCTTTCCTGATCCTAAACCATGCAGTGTTTCCCTGCTCTGTTACGGCTGTTGGTTCCTGGTCCAAGTACAGGTTTCACAGGAGCACAATAAGTGTTCTGGGATCCCCATTTATCTCAAGTTTAGCAGCAATTTGCTGTGATCCGCACAGCCAAATGCCTTTGCATTCTCAATTAAACAATGAGACACATTGATCTAGTACTTTCTGCTTTCAGCCAAGATCCATCTGACATTGGCTACTATTTCCCCAATACTATGGCCTCTTTTAAACCCAGCCTGCACATCTGGCAATTCTCTATTGTTGTACTGTTCCAGTTGTTTTTGTATAATCTTCAGCAGGATTTTGCTTGTGTATGATATTGTACTGTTTGATCATTTCCACACTCTGTTGGGTCACCTTTTTTTTTAAATGAAAAGAAATAAAGATCTCTTCCAGTCAGTTGGACAGGTAGTTATCCTCCAGATTTCTTGGTAAAACCTAGTGAGTGCATCGAGGGCAGCATCTTTTGATGCAATATGTCAATTTTATCAATTTCTGGGGCTTTATTTCTTTAATAAAAAAGAAGAGTAGCTTGAACGTCCTCCTTCACCACAATAGGCTCTTGATCATATTTTCTTTCATGAAATTCTTCTGCGTCAGTCAATTTATTTTTTTTTTGTAGTACATCTGTGCATTCCTTCTACCTTCTTTTGATGCTTCCTGGGTCATTTAATATTCTGCCTTCAGCATCCTTAAATACTGCAACTCGAGACTTCAACTTGTTCTTCTGTGCTTTCAGCTTAAGAAATGCTTAGCAAGTTTGTCCCTTTTGATTTTTTTACTCCAGCTCCTTGCACATTTCATTATGATCCTTTGCTTTATCTTCCCATACTGTCTTTTGAAATCTTCTGTCCAATTCCTTAACTTCCTAATTTCTCTCCTTTGCTTTGGCTTTTCAGCATTCTAGTGCAATATTCCTAGTCTCTTCTGACATGCATCTGAGTCTTTATTTTCTCCTGTTTTATTAATGACATTTTGTATTCTTCATGGATGATACTATTGATAACCTCTTGTAGGTCATCTAGACTTCGCTCATTAGGGCTCAAGGCTTCAGACTTATTCTTTAGATGGTATTTAAATTCTGGTGAGATAGACTCAAGGTCAAACTTTGGTTTTTGTGGATTTTATTTGATTTTTTTAGCTTCAGTTTGAACTTCACTGCAAAACCAAAGGTACGTGGTTCGAATCCACCAGATTCTCGGCTGCAGAAGGAGGGGCAATCTCATCCTGTAACAGATGAGTCCATTTTGACAGTACACAACAAGGGAAAAAAATTATACAGTTTATCTTCTATCTGGATCTACTAGGGAGCTCCAATGCATTAAAGCTAATGATTTGTCCTCCCACCTCCAAGGCTCACAGTATGAAACCATCAGTTGGTTTCTTGAAGAAGGGTATTTAGTCTCCTCCTGAGAGACTTACTGTTCCACTGGAGGCCAGCTAAGAGTCGATTCCAACTTGACGGTACATAACAGCAACAACATCACATTCAGTTGAGCATCATTTTCATGGAACTTGCCATTACTATGGCACGCCTCAGAGAGGTAACATCTCCAGAACCGTAAGAGTCAATAACAACCTCGTTAAACAACGTGTATTACATCACTGAACATATTATGATATAATTGGAGTAGATGTTCTATCTCATTTAAATATCTTTTACAATTACCTGCGACCAACAGCTATTACTATGAGACCTTAATTTAAACACATATAAAATATTTATGAAAGGTAGATTTACTATTATAGATTATTGTAGATTCTTTTCTGAAAGTATAAGAAAATTGTGATCTGCTCATTCACATAGGAATTGGAATGCAAAATAAGTTCTTGCTAATTGTATATCAAAAGCATTTAAAATCATTTGTTCTTGTTGTTGTTATGTGCTTTCAAGTCAACTATGACTCTTAGCAACCCAGGAGGAATATCCCTGAAACCTGCCCTATCCTTAGTCAATCCCGTATTCTCTGACACATCTCTCCCCATTGCCACAGTCACTGTAAGAATCCACCTCATTCTGGGAATTCCTCTTTTTCACCGACCCTCTAATCTTCCAAGTATGGTAAACTATTCTAAGTACTGATTCCTCCTGGCAGCATGCCCAAAGTATGTGGTATAGAATTTAAAAATTCTGACTCCCAAGGATCAACTTGATTTCACTCTCTTCAGGACAAATCTGTTTGTCCTCTTTGTAGTCCATATTAAAAAAAGAAGTATATTTCAACAAGCTCTTTAAGAAGCTGAGATTATACAAACTCAAATCAAACCTTCTGTCGCCTAGTAAATTCTTATTTATGGAAACCATCCATGGGCTTTCCAAGCCTGTGAATCTTAATGAGAAAGATTGCTTCATCTTTTCCCACAGAGCAGATGGTGAGTTTGAACTGCTCTTCTTTAGTTAGCAGCTTAACACGTAACATCCAGTGCCACCAGGGCTCCTTTTAGAGTGTATTGAAATAGACACAAATCAATTAGTTCACAAATGCACACCCAGTACTATTTTATAACAAACAAATGCACATTCAGCATTATGCTTGTTATTCTCTGTATATGATTTGACATTCTGAAGAATGCTCTAGTAAATGGTAGAATATTCCCATGTTATAAGGCAATTAAAACTTAATTGTTGTTATTGTTGTTGTGTGCCCTTGAAGCACCTGCAACTCATAGCAACCCTATATACAATAGTTCTGAACTCTGCTCTCTCTGTAGCAAGTCTCACTGTCTCCAACACACCTAACATATTACCCCAGTTACTGAGTCAATTCATTTATCCAGGGTCTTCCTCTCCTGAGCTGTTCCTTCACCTTTCGATGCATGATGTCCTTCTCAAAGGACTGGTCCCTCCTGGCCACACGGCCTTAATAATAATTAGATTGGGAAACATTATCTTGAAAGATAATATGGTATTGTCATTATTGTTGATAGGTGCCACTGAGTTTAGTACAACTCATAGAGACTCTATGAACTAAAGATCTGAACCTTGTTCTGTCCTGTGCCATCCTCACATTTCCTGACACACAAAAGCCCATTGAAGCAGTCACAGTGTCAATCCACCTAGTTGAGTGTATTTCTCTCTTTCCTCGACCTTCCACCGTTCCCAGCATCATGTCCCTCTCCAAGGAATAGCCCATCCTAGTAACACTTCCAAAGTATGTGAGGCAAACCTTCACTAATCTTGTCACCAAAAGTACTCTGGCTGTACCCTTTCCAAGATAATATCAGTGTATTCTCTTGGCCATCTGTGGAGTGTTCAGTGCTCTTCTCCAACACCACAGCTCAAAGATATCAATTCTTTTTCTGTCATCCTTATTGACTATCCACCTTTCAGAAACATAGCAAGTGATTGGAAGGACAAAGCCCTGAAAGAGACACATCCTAGTCCTCAAATTGACATCATTATTCCTCAAAATTTGAAAAGATCCCTAACTGCAGATTTTCCCAGTGTCATATCATTAATATCACATGAAAGCTAAATGCTGTTGAAGATCATTCAAAAACAGCTAGAATAGTATATTGATAGGGAATTGCCAGAAGTTCAAGCAGGGTTTAGAAGAGGTTGTGACACCAGGGATATCACTGCTAATGTCTGATGAATCCTGGCGGAAAGTAAGAAATACTCTTTGTGCTTTGTGCTTTATTGACTATGCAGATGCATTGACTGTGTGGATCATAACAAGTTGTGGCTGATATTGAGGAGAGTGGGAGTTCCAAAACATTTAATTATGCTTATATGGAAACTACACCTGGACCAGGGAGGGGGCTGTTGTGTGAATGGAGCAGGGTAACACTTCATGATTTAAGTGGAGCGTTAACAGAGCTAGTATTCAAATCAAACTAAAATTATAAGCTTTTGCTATACGTATAAGATACCAAGGATAGCAACCAATGCTGGCGAGGTTATGGAGAAACCGGAAAACTTACTTTTGGCAGAAGTATAAAATGGTGCAACCTCTGTGGAAGGTAGTGTGATACTTTCTCAAAATATTGGAAATAGAGATACAATTTGATCCAGCAATTCCTGTACTGGGAATATACCCCAAGGACCCTGACTGTCACCCAAGCAGATATATGCACACCCATGTTTATTGTAGCTTTGTTCATAATAGCAAGGAGTTGGGAACAATGTAAGTGTCCATCAACAAACAGATGGATAGAGAAGCTGTGGTATATTCACACAATGGAATACTATGCTGCATTGAAAACTGAAGAACTCGTGCAATATTATTCAAAATGAGTGACCCTAGAGGACATTATGCTGCGTGAAGTATCACAGTCACAAAGGACAAATACTGCATGATGCCACTGCTGTAAAACAGGACTGATATTGGGGTTGAGGGGACACTGAGAATCGGCGTTGGGGGGAGACTGAGTAAGATGGGATAAATTATACATACTGCATTGAAACATATGAGGAAGAAAACTGTTTAAAAGGGATATGTGATTAGGTATTTTTGTCATGACAGGAGTCCAGAATGAAGGCTGCATAGTGGAGTGTACCTGGGGGTAGGG
>NW_006399806.1:11795379-11827519 GCF_000299155.1 Elephantulus edwardii | reverse complement strand
TATTATATGAATATTATTTATATGGAATATTTTATGTAAATATACCCATGTTTATGCATGTTATTATGTGATTTATGCATGTTGTTATGTGTCATCAGGTTGAAACTGACTTGTAGTAATCTTCTAGAAAGATTTTAAAAGCTGTAAATTGCAAAAGGAGATTGCTAATTTTTTTCCCTACTAAGCAGCTGGTGGATTCAAACTGCTTATCTTTGAGCTGGCAGCACAATTCCTTGTACACTAGACCATCAGAGCTGCACATATATATGTCATTTTGCAGATGGCGTAACTTGCATGAAAGAAGTGCCCTGCTAGGTGGAGAATTCACTATGTATAAGCTGTTATATGAATTATTTGGCAAATGAAGAACATCTTGCCTTGCATAACAAGTCTGTAACTCTATGCATTTGTCTGGGACAAGAACCTCATAATGAACATTTTTAAAGTACTTCCCTTACCTGATGACAAGGAAATAATGTAGAGGAACAATAACAATTATTTTCATTTTTTCAGGCTTTTATTTGTGCTGTAGTTTCTGAGAATGTACATAAAAGCACATATTCCAATAATAGCATATGTACCAATTCAATGATTGATGCAAGTACAATGCAGTGACGTTGATTGCATTCATCAAACTGTGCAACCATTCTTACCTTCCTTTTCTTAGTTTTTCCGCTCTCTTTAAAATAAACTCACTGGCCCTTTATTTTCCAATCTAATCTTCACAGTCACTGTTGTCAGTTTGATTCCATATAGAAGGACATAATGCAATCAGGTAACTTGTTGCTAAGAGGCTGCAAAGAATGTTGAAGTAGCCTAGACAGAGATTTGGCTTTGTCCAGAATTATTCTTTCTCCACTTTCATTCCCAGACCCTATCAACCTGATCATATTGCTTCTCAGTAGTTGCTGTACTGGGGGCAAAAAAATCAATAGTAATCATTTGGATTAAAATTTGATATAACAACATCCACTGAGCATCACTGTAGTCTTTCTTCATTCACTTTCATCAATCTCTTTGTAAGTCTTTTGTCAATGACATAGAAGACCACAAATGTCTCCTATTTTACATTACTATATATTTATATGGAACACATTTCCATGGCTTATTTACTTGTTTTGTTTTGCCTTCTTCTCAGGCTTATTTTCCTTTTCTTTAGAGTATATATGGAAATTTCAGACAAAAGGGTTTAAGACAGAAACTGAGAACAAAGACTGATATGATTCCTGAGGGCATTGCTATTAGCTGTTTCAAACGTTGCTTCAGAATTATGTGCAATTCCCAGTTTAAGCATGTGCCTATCACAAAATGTTGTTTAAATGCAATTTAGCCCTTTAGTATCAACTGCCAGATGAAGATAATGATGCAAAATGACATTTTTTGTTCCTGAGATGATGTAGCTTTAGTTTTAAGCAAATTATTTTTAGAAAAAGCAATTTTACTATTACTGCACACAATAACTGCTATTTTAACTACCCTGAATGTGACCTTATTATCCATATTTGGATAAAGTTAAAGAGAATTTAAACACAAAGATGAATGCAAGTTCTGTCTCTCTTGTTGGAGATTATGAATCTAAGATTTTATTCATATGATATTGTTACTCAAAAGAAATCATTCTGGCTCAACACTCTCTCTTCAGTGTCTCTCTACATTATCTTGTTAATGAAGTCACTGTTACCTTTTCCTCAGATACCAATTTTAGTTTATTAGGAAAAAACTTTATAACTCTCTTATTTTTACTATATTCTATCATTATAAATTGAAATGACCATTCACATAAAATTAATATGTTAAACATATTATGCAAAATTTCATTTTTTAACCTCAGTGAAAAAACCTATACACAGGTAATATCTTATCTGTTTACATTCTGAACTAATCAGAAATCAGAATGTCATATCAAATGTCTCATTTTCTAGAATTCAGACATTTTTAACTTATCTGAGGTTTTCCTAACAAAAGTGAGCACTAACAAATCATATTATCAGAAGAGCCTCTTCTAAAATGGTTGCACACGGGTAAATTCTTCAACAACTAAATTTAGAGTACATTTTCTCAGCAGTACAAAATGGGAAAGATAACTTTGATAAATTGTTTAGAGCTCTAGACAAGCAGTCAGAAGGTGAGAGTGCTAATCCTGATGCTGGCATTGAAGAATGTGGAACTTTAGGCAAGGTCTCATTTCTTTATACATATATCTGCCCAGTCTATACTAAAAGAGTGTCATTGCTCCTATGTGTCATATAACAATAATTAGGTATTATTGGAGAGTTTCCAAAAAATTTTGAAATTAATTTGTGGGATAAGAATATATGTTGTTATAATAGCATTTAGAATAAAATTGAAATTAAATTTCTTTCCTTAGCCTGTGAATGCTTTAGAATATAACCTTTTGTTACTGTCAGGCTTGATCTTCTACCCTTTCTCTTGTCATTAGCTTCAAGTAATTTTGACCTTCTCTCTAGAGCCCAGAGACAAACCTATTCTTGCTGTAAGGCTTTTGCTTTCTCCCTTAATTAAGAGAATTTAATAATTTATATCATTCTTTCTACAATTACATGTTTTGAAATAAGCTATTTCAGGCTGAAGAAGCTGAGTGTTAACATTCTCACAGATGACAAACAAGGCAAATCAGTTTTATAAGTAAAAAATAATCTCAATTAATTCATTTACATGACCTTTATGGTGGAGCAGTGAAAGATTCAGTGAGATCATCTGAGGTAACTACAGAACAACTTCTATTTCTAAGTGAAGAATTTAAAATAATAAAAATTATAATTCAATTAAGTTTTTGGAAGCAGGAGTGGCATCCACTTCCTAAACAATATACCTCTAGAAACTCCATGAACTTGGATGAATGAAGATGGTTATAGAAAGGCTTCTGGCCTGTTTTTCCATAGGGTCACTATGAGCCGTGCTCAACTCAATGGCAATCAACAACAAAAACAATGTTATTAAATATGTATAAAATGGATGTGTGTGCTTGTAAGAATGTTTGTCTTGTAAACAATTATCTTGTGGTTCAATTGCATGCTATATAGAGTTTAAAAAATAGAGATTACTTACTTCACCTCTACCTTGATGCGAACTTCCAAGTTGTAAAACAACCCAGTGGTATATGGAATTTGCTCCAGGACTTAAGAACCATAAATGACATAGCTGAGCCTCTACATCTTGTGGTTCCTAACCTCTACACATAAGACAAAGTGCTAGTCTATAGGCCTTTTATTGTAAGAACCACCTTCCCTCTGTAACTTGATTTGTGCCACTATTAGAACCTCTACTCAGAATATTATTGCTTTTTAATTTTTGACTCATGTAGTTTTAACTGGTTAGTTAAATTTGTGTCTTCTAGGCTGCAACACTTCCATGCTAAATCTTCAAGGATATGAACATGTACGGCTAAGCACAATTGATAAAAGTGCATCTAAATTCCAAAGTCAATCTCCATAATAGTCTATGTGTTTCCTACTGCCAAAGGGGCCCTTTAGAGTAGTGAGAGATCTTCACCCTGAAACCCACAGCATCCCTTTTCAGCAGGAAGTAGCTAAGAGAATATGCCATCCCCCTTTTCTTATGAATCAGAGTGAAGTCTCTCTCAGGGAGGAGTGATAGGGAATGGCAGAGGACACACTGACAAAGGAGATTAATCAGAACTGGCTTTGACAAGCACTGTGGCAATTGGACAATTAAAACAGACATTCGGGGGGGGGGGGAAGAAGAAACTGGGGAGGAGGGTAGAGAAAACAGTGCAACAATGAATGAATGAAAACCCAAAATCTCTGTAAATGTTCATTAAAACTAATAAAATTTAATAATAATTTTAAAAAAGAAATTCAGCAATATGTAAATGGAGTGAAATATTTTAGACTTGGTAAGTTAAGCTAAGAAAAGTTAATTTAATGAACAGATTCAAACAGTAAAAGTATACGATCAGAATAGTTTTTAGGCAGATTAGACTATTAAAGAAAGGTGGAAAAAGCATTCTGGTTACCAAATGAAGTAGACTTGTTTTGAACAATTTAAAAGATAGGCAAACAGTTTGAAGGTTATTCAGTATGTCTATTCAATGAATAGTTGTTGAGTACCTCCTAGTTTCCATGCCTCGTGCCCATTGTCAGAGCTCTGCTTTTTGTAGTCTGTTGAGTTGGCACAGTTCATAGGGAATTGTGCTATTACCTCAAAGTTCACACCAGCAGCTCTGTGGGAGAAACACGGACAATCACCTCCTGTCCAATTTGGAAATTAGCTGAAAAATAAATTGGTTAGGACTCAATGACAATGAGATTTTTTGCTTGGTTGGTTGATTGTTTTTAAACACAGACTTGTCTGGCACAGTCCTTAGGGAGTTACTGTTAACCCCAAAACTTTGCTTCTCTGACAGTTCCAAACCACTGCAGATTCTGCTGGTTAAAGACTGGCAATCTCCTCAGTCTTCTTTTGTGAATATATATATATATATATATATATATATATATATATATAGTCTCTGCTCTATGGGGGGGTCAGGTATGGATTGGTGAGTAAGTGAAGGAGTGATACAGACAACAGTTTCTTAGATTTGCCAGCATATATAAGCCATATTTATCTTTCATTATTTGTTCAGGTAGTACAGCATATGATGAAAGTCATAGAGTCTAGATACAGAATTGTTGTTGTTGTTGTTAGGTGCCACTGAGCTGAGTACAACTCATAGTGAACAACCGTCCTCTACCCTGACCTATCCTATGTCCTTCTCCTCTCTCTGATACATTAGAGCCCATTGTTGACGTCACTATGTGAATCCCTCCTATTGGTTATCTTCTCATATGCTGACCCTCCATCTTCCCAAGCATGATGCCCCTTTTTCAAGGAATAGTCTCACCTAGCTACATATCCAGAATATGAAGGACAAAACTTCGCCTTTTTGCCTCCAAGGAACATTCTGCCTCCACTTTTTCCAAAACATATCTGTTCTTTTGACAGTCCATGAGATATTTAGTACTCTTCTCCAGCACCACAATTCAAAGACCACAGTTCTATTGTCACCATTCATATTGTCTAGCTCTCTGATAAGTAGAAGGTGATTGAATCTTAGACAAAAATTTAAAGAGTGTTATAGAGGTGCATGACCTTAGATAATTTATTTTTCATTTTTCTATCTATGATTTCTATTTGAAAATGAGAATAACATATCTCATTGCTTCAATTGCATTCCTATAGGTAGATAATTTAGAATAGGTTCTGAAATAGTAAATATGTATTAGTTATGACTATTTATATACTTTTCAGGGATTACATTTACTACTAATTTTTTATTCTGTCAGTAAATTTGGCATATTATTTAATAAGTATATATTTTTGTTCAAGAAATAAGAGCAGTATTACATACAAATACTGCAATGTCAATAATATTAAACATAAAGCTACAAGCAGACATATAAGCAAACAGTAAATTAAACACATATGGATTTAGGTACATATGTATAGATAGTTCACTTTTGGTTATTGTTATTGTTAGATGCCATTGAGTTGACTAAAACTCATGGTAATTATATTAACAATATATCTAAACCTTACCCTATTCTGTTCCATAATAATGATCTCCATTATGCTCAGTCATCTTATATTAACTGTGTCAGTTCATCTGCATGATATATTTTTCCAAGGACTTGGTCCATACTTAAAAAATACTCAAAACATTTGAGTTTGATCATCTTTGCTTATAAGGATTTTTCTGGTTGTACTTCTTCCATAAATAACAGACTTGTTTGTTCTTTAGGAAGTCTCTGGGATATTCAGTACTAACCACCAACATAATAATTCAAAGGCATTGATTCTTTTTCAGTATTCTCCAATCATTGTTTAACATTAAGTTGCACAGGAAACAATTAAAACCACCATGGCTTGGACCAGACACACCTTAGTCTTTAAACTGACATTCTGTCTCTTTAGAACAATAGAGATTTATTAGTAGCAAATTTCTCCAATGATACATAACTCTTGGTTTATTATTGTTGCTACCATGGATTCTGGATAGATGATTTCAAAGGGCTGCTTAAGAAGACAAGGTAAAGTATTATAATGAAATGTGCAAGAAGCTGAAGTCAGAAAATCATAAAGACTAAACTTGCTCAGCATTTCTTAAGCTGAAAGAACTAAACAATAAATTCAAGTCACAAGTTGCAATCCTCAAGGATGCTATGGGCAGAATATTGAGTGATTCAAGAAGCATTAAAAGCAGATGGAAGGAGTATACAGAGTCATTGTACCAAAAAAATAATTGGTTGACACAGAAGAATTTCAAGAAAACACATATGTTAATTAGGCAATGGTGATTAAGGAACTGCAGGATACTCAAAACTTGAAAAAACAAAATAAAGCCCCAGGAATTGATGCATTATCAATTGATGTAGATCAGCAAAAAGATGCTACCCTTCACGTCCTCACCAAGTTATGTTAAGAAATCTGGAGGACAACTACTTAGCCAACTGACTGTGAGAGATCCATATTTATTCCCATTCCAAAAAAAAAGGTGACCCAACAGAGTTTTTAACTGATCATACAATATCACTAATATCCCACAAAATCCTGCTGAAGATTATCCAGAAAAGACTTGAACAGTACATTGAAAGAGCACTACCAGAAATACAGGCTGGGTTTAAACAAAGTTGTGGCACTAGGGAAATTATTGCCAATATCAGATGGAACTTGGTAGAAAGCAGATAGTACTAGAAGAATGTCTATCTGTCCTTCATTGACTATGCAAAGTCATTTGACTTTGTGGATCAGAATTATGAAACCTTGAGGAAAATGGGAATCTCAGAACATTTGATCACGCGTATAAGAAGCCTATTTTCAAGGGCAGCAGCCTACAATATAGATTGGGGCTCAATGTCAAGAAGACAAAGATTCTCACCACTGGACCAATTGGCAGCATCAGGATGGATGGTGAAGAGATTGAGATTGTACACAGTTTTAGTTTGCTTGGCTCCATAGTCAACAGTCTTGGCACCAGCAGCCAGGAAATTAAAAGGCGCATTGCCATGGGAAAGTCTGCTGTTAGGGACCTCTCCAAAGTACTGAAGAGCAATGATGTCTCTCTGGAGACTAAGGTGCGTCTGATACAGGCCATGGTCTTCACAATCACTTGTTATGCATCAGAGAGTTGGACAATGACCAAGGAGGATAGAAGGAGAATGGACGCCGGTCAGCTGTGGTGCTGGAGAAGAGTATTGAGAATACCATGGACTGCTAGGAAAACAAACAGATTTGTCCTGGAAAGGGTTAAACCGGGTGGCTCCTTGGAGGCAAGGATTCTGAGGCTCCGTCTAACATACTTTGGACATGTTGTAAGGAGAGACAGGTCCTTGGAGAGGGACATCATGCTTGGAGGGTGGAGGGACAGCGCAGGAGAGGAAGGCCTTCTATGAGGTGGATTGATTCAGTGAGTGGGATAATTGGGATGGGAGTGTCGGAGACAGTGCGATTGGCACAGGACAGAGCAGAGTTTAGGGCTGTTGTACATAGAGTCGCTATGAGTCGCAAGCGACTCAACGGCACATAACAACAACAACAACAACAACATACTTGGACCAAGACACAGAGCTCACAATGGAGCAAGGAAACACTTGCATGGTTCAAAATCAGGATAGGAGTGAATCGGGGATATCTTTTCAATCTTTATGCAGAACAGATCATTCGGGAAACAGGGCTTTATGAGGAGGAGTGTCGCATCAAGATTGGAGGGAGACTCGTGAGCAACCTATGATATGCAGATGACACAACCTTTCTTGCTGAAACAGACGAAGACCTGAAGCACTTGCTGCAAAATGTTAATGACTGCAGTCTTTAATATGGATTGAGGCTCAACATAAGGAAGACAATGATTCTCACCACTGGGCCAATTGGTAACACCATAGTAGATGAAGAAGAGACTGAGATTGCTAGTAATTACAGCTTGCTTGGATCCACAACCAACACTCTTAACACCAGTAGTCAAGAAATCAGGAGATGGATGGAATTAGGAATATCTGCTGTCATGGACCTCTCCAGAGTGCTAAAGAGCAGCGATGTCAATCTAGATACAAAGGTGTACCTAATCCAGGCCATTGTTTTCTCAATTACTTGTTATGCTTCAGAAAGTTGGACACTGACTAAGGATGACAGAATAAGAATAGGTGCCTTTGGTTTTGTTGGTGGAGAATAGTCTTGAGTAAACCATAGACTTCCAAGAAAATAAATAGATATGTCTTGGAGAGGGTAAAACCAAGTCTCTCCTTGGAGGCTAGGATTTTGAAGCTCCACTTCACTTACATTGGGCATGTGGCAAGGAGAGATTGGTCTTTGGAGAAGGACATCGTGCTTGGAAGGGTGGACAAACAGCACAGGAAAGAAAGACTTTGGGTGAGATGGATTGATACAGTAACTGGGGCAATGGGGGTAGATGTGTTAGGATTAGTGAGACTGGTTCAAGACACAGAAGGGTTCAGAGCTGCTGTACATAGGGTTGCTATACATCGCAGGTGACTCAATGGCACATAAAAACAATAATATACTATGACAGGTTTGTAAGCAGGAGTGGCATCCACTTCCAAAATAACAAGCCTCTGGAAACTCTGCATGAGCTTTGCTAAGTGATGATAGGTATAGAGGGGCTTCAGGCCCTTTGTTCATAGGGTCACTATGAGTCATGCTTGACTCAAAGACAATCCACAACAAAGACAGCCACAATAACCACCCTAGATCTAGGTAAAGTTTACAATTTTAAATTTTTTTCCAAAATTGGGAAGGGCGTACACCAGGGATGTGTCCTATCTCCATACATTTTCAACCTGTATGCAGAACAGATTATCCAGGAGGCTGCGCTCTATGAGGAGAAATGTGGCATCAGGATTGGTGGAAGATCTATCAACAATCTGCATTGTGTAGATGACACAACCCTGCTTACTGAAACCGAGGAGGACCTGAAGCGCTTGCTGCTGAGGGTCAGAGACTGCAACCTTCAATATGGATTGAGGCTCAATGTCAAGAAGAAAAAGACTCTCACCACTGTACCAATTGGCAGCATCAGGATGGATGGTGAAGAGATCAAGATTGCCCACAGCTTTAGTCTGCTTGGCTCCACAGTCAACACTCTTGGCACCAGCAGCCAGGAAATTGAAAGATGTATTGTGATGGGAAAGTCTGCTGTTAGGGACCTCTCTAAAGTACTCAAGAGAAACGATGTGTCTCTGGAGACTAAGGTGCGTCTGGTACAGGCCATGGTCTTTGCAATCACTTTTTATGCATCAAAGAGCTGGACAATGACCAGGGAGGATAGAAGGAGAATTGATGCTTTTGAGCTTTGGTGTTGGAGAAGAGTGCTGAAAGTGCCGTGGACTGCTAAGAAAGCAAACAGATTAATCCTGGAGAGGGTTAAACCGGGCTGCTCCTTGAGGCAAAGATTCTGAGGCTTCATCTGACATACTTTGGTCATACTGTAAGGAGGGACCAGTCCTTGGAGAGGGACATCATGCTTGGGAGGGTGGAGAGCAGGCGCAGGAGGGGCAGGCCCTCTGGAAGATGGATTGATTCTGTGACTGGGGAAATTAGGATGAGTGTGTTGGAGACAATGAGATTGGCACAGGACAGAGCAGAGTTTAGAGCTGTTGTACATAAGGTAACTATAAGTCGCAAGCGACTCGATGGCATATAACAACAACAACAACAACAATTGTGATATTGCCTATTAGTCCTGTGGTAAGGGTTTTTTTATTTCTTAATATTGATATATAATCCATATTAAAGGATGTAGTCTTTAGTTTTCATTTTATAAAAGCTTAAAGACCTCTTTTTGTAAGCAAAATTGTTTGATCTGCATAAAACACATAGTAAGACTTTGATAAATCTTTCTCCAACCCAAAACTATATCATTTCAACATTCTCTTGGATCATCTTCTCCTTGAAAAGCAAAAGAAAAACTCCCTCATTGGTACACAATCCCCTCCGCACATCCTCCAACCCCACCCCCAGCCCCAAATGTAATCCACTCTGCAACCCTCATTCTGTACTCTTATGATAAACATAATTTTATAAAATTATAAATTTTATAATTTGTAAAAGACTTAAACTTCTTTTGTTAATATACAAGAAGTGTAGATAGTTAAAAGTTGCAAATTTCTAAAAGTGATATTGTTTCTGTTGGTTTGTTTTATTGTTTTTTTCCTTTTTGTTTTATTTTTAATGACTAAGCTCAGCTGTCTGTGAGTATGGAGGGAAGTTTTTTGTTTTTTTCATAGTTGGTTTGGCAAGATAGGCTTGAAATGATTATATTAATAAAAATGGCCCCACAATTAAAGAACTTACTATTCTAGAGATGACAGATTTCTTCTAAATTCTAAGACAATGTAGTGTGAATGTAGAAAGAACTTCCTGAAATAGCTGCTTATGCAATTTAAAAGTTCAGAAAAAAGGCTGGCCGTTTTTTTAGATGACATCTGGACTTGTCCAGTTAAAAATGCAAAGAAGCAGCAGTGTGGTTTGTGCTATAATTTGCACTGTATTTTAAATTCTAGAGCAGAATCTAGTCTGCCTCATATAATTATTCAATATATAACATCTTTACCAGTTTGATTCATTTTTTAAAAAAATAATTTTATATTGATTTGTTCACAAATTTCATATACATTGTGTTTCATACAATCATTCCCATGCATTGTTATTGTTGTTACATGCCACTGAATTGCCTGTAACTCATAGTAACCCTGTGTACAATAGCTCTGAAATCTGTCTTGTCCTAAATCAGTCTCACTGACTCCAACAAACCTAATTCCATCACCCCAGTTATCATGTCAATCCACTTCACCTTGGGTCTTCCTGTCCTGTGCTGTCCGTCCACCATCTCAAGCATGATGTCTTTCTCCAAGGTTTGGTCTCACTGGCCACATGCCCAAAGTATGTGAGACAAAGTTTCACATCCTTGCCTCCAAGGAAAAATTTTCTTTCACCCTTTCCAAGACTGACCTATTTGTTTTCTTGGCTGTCAATGCTGTGTTCAATACTCTTCTCTAGTACTCTAACTCATCCTTAGTCATCTTCCAACTCTCTAATGCATAGCAAGTAATTGCAAAGACCACAGACTGGATCAGTTGTACTTTAGTCTCTAGAATGACATCATTGCTTTTCAGTACTCTGGAAAGGTCTTTGAGAGGAGATTTTCCCAATACAATTAATCTTTTGATTTTCTCGCTTCTGGTACCAAGAGTTTGTGGAACCAAGCAAACTAAAGCTATTAACTATCTTAATCTTTCTCCATCTATCAGGATGCTGCCAATTGAACCAGTGGTGAGAATCTTTTTTTCTTGATGTTGAGCTTCAATCCATACTGAAAGCTTCAGTTTTTTACTATCTGCAGCAAATGTCTCAAGTCCTCCTCAGTTTCAGCAAGCAAGGCTGTGTCATCATTATAACGCAGGTTGTCCTGCTCCAGTGTGGAGGGCAAATTCCTTTTCATAAAGTCTGGCATCCTGGATGATCTCGCCCACAAATAGAGTGAAAATGTATGGAGATAGGGTGCATTTCTGGTGTACACCTTTCCTGATCTTGAACCATTCAGTGTTTCCTTGCTTTTTTTCTGTTGACTGCTTCCTGGTCCAAGTACAGGTTTCACATGAGCACAATCAAAGATTCTGGGATTCCCATCCTTCTCAAGGTTAGCCACAATTTGTTGTGATCTACACAGCCAAGTGCCTTTGCATAGTCAATGAAGCACAAATAGACTTTCCTCTGGTTGTCTTTGCTTTCAGCCAAGATCCATCTGACACTGATGATAATGTCTTTAATGTCATGGCCTCTTCTAAATTTAGCTTGTATTTCTAATAAGTCTGTTATTGTACTCTTACTATCATTTTGGATAATATTGTGCAATAATTTCCAGACTCTGTTGTATCACTTTTTAAAAATTTGATTAAATATGGATCTCTTCCAGTCAGCTGGCCCATGTATATTTTATATTATTAATCACCATTGGATTATGCCCATCATTACGCTGTGTTTTTGGGTCTCTGCTAGATCTTTCCCATTTCATTTACCCCCTCCCTCCACCAAAAAATTGTGCAATCCTAGCACCTAGCCATCCTCCCCCCTCTGCTTCCACCCCTTGCCCCCTTAGCTATCCATAGTTGTTTTACTAGTTATTCTTCTATATAGTCTTATGCTATATTTGTCCTTATAAGACTAAATTAATTCACTCGGCATAATGTTCTCCAGTCTCTCCCAAATTTATGTAATATTTTTATAAAATGATGATGACCCAGTTAAAAAATGAGAAAAAGATCTGAAAAAACACAGAGGAAGACATTTAGATAGCCAACAGACACATGAAGAAATGCTCAAAATTACTGGCAATAAGAGAGATGCAAATCAAAACCACAATGGGATACCTTATCACCCCAGTAACAGTGGCAAAATTTAGCAGGGTCGCAAGCAATAAATATTGGAGAGGATGTAGAAAGTTGGAGCTCTTATACACTGATGGTGGGATTGTAAAATGATACAGTTACTCTGAAAGACAGTTTGGCATTTCCTCTAAAAATGAACATAGAAACTCATTTGACCCAGCTATTCCACTACTCTCTGATGCATAACAAGTGATTGCAAAGACCGTGGCCTATATCAGGCCTACCTTAGTCTCCAAAGAGACACCGTTGCTCTTCAGTACTTTAGAGAGGTCCCTAACAGCAGACTTTCCCATCGCAATACATTTTTTTATTTCCTGGCTGCTGGTGCCAAGAGTGTTGACCATGGAGCCGAGCAAACTGAAGCTGTGAACAATCTCAATCTCTTCGCCATCCATCCTGAAGCTACCAATTGGTCCAGTGGTGAGAATCTTTGTCTTCTTGACATTGAACCTCAGTCCATACTGAAAGCTGCAGTCCTTGACCCTCTGCAGCAAATGCATGAGGTCCTCCTCAGTTTCAGCGAGGAGGGTTGTGTCGCATACAGATTGAAAAGGTATGGAGATAGGACACATCCATGGTGTACACCCTTCCCAATTTTGAACAGTGCAGTGTTACCCAGCTCTGTTCTGACGACTGCATCTTGGTCCAAGTATAGGTTTCTCATTAGTACAATTAAATGTTCTGGGATTTAATGACTAGGCAGGATAGAAGGAGAATTGATGCCTTTGAGATGTGGTGCTGGGGAAAAGTATTGAATGTACCATGGACTGCCAAGAAAACACAGATTCATCCTAGAGAGGGTTAAACCAGGCTACTCCTTGTAGGCAAGGATTCTGGGGCTTCATCTAACATACTTTGGACACGTTTTAAGGAAAGACAGGTCCTTGGAGAGGAACATCATACTTGGAAGGGTAGAGGGACAGCACAGGAGGGGAAGACCCTCTATGAGGTGGATTGATTCAGTGACTGGGGTAATCGGGATGGGTGTGTCAGAGGCAATGCGATTGGCACAGGATAGAACATGGTTTAGGGCTATTGTTCATAGGGCCGCTATGAGTCGCAAACGACTCGACATCACATAACAACAACAAATTCCACTACTAGGCATATACCCCAAGGAATTAGAACTGAGATACAGAGATTTATTTGTACCTCAATGTTCATAGCAGCATTATTCACCATTGCAAGAACATGAAAACAGCACAAATGTCCAATCATATTCGAATGGATTGAGAAATTGTAGGATATTCAGTTCGATTCTTCTCGTGACTCTCATTGTTAGAGTTTTGCTTTCCTAACTATTTTGTGAATACATAGTATATTTTCTATTTTTTTATCAAGTCCCATTGTTTAATACTAAGATTAGTCTTTTATTTTTGTATGAGTGAAATTGCTCTCTACAAAGATATTTTAATTTTATCCAAATTTTTATAGTAAGGTATTTTCAGATCCTAAATGTGCATGTTTCACTCAAAACTAAAGGTCTACCACCTGCTGAAGGATAAAGTGATCTTGGAGACTGATATTTGAAAGGAAATAACTAAGATTTAATATATACTGGTTTATAAAAGAAAGGGGATGTGGAGTTCCCAAATCTGCCTCAGAAAGTCGATTTCTAGTCAACATTCATAGTCTAGGTTAGGGGTATGAGGAAGAGCATGGTTGGGTTACACAGTAAGTCCTCACAGTTAACTACTTGGCCATAAGGGGTTGCTCAGATGGAACCTGAAAACATTTTATTTTGTTGTTCTATAGCCTACACATTCATAAAAACACTATGCACAGTAGAGATAACCATTGCTCTATCCTCCACCATCTTCACTACGTCCAGCATTCTTGAGCGTATTGCTGTGGTCAGTGTGTCAGTCTTGCTTGTGGAGTGGAGGGGTATGCAGTGTTGAATTAAGTATGACTTCTGCGACCTATGAACAACAGACTTGAACTTTGTCCTATCCTGTGCCATCCTCATCATCTCTGACCTGCTTGAGCCACTGCTTTAGGCAATGTGTCAATTTATCTCATTGAGGGTCTTCCTATTTTTCATTAATCAATCATCCACTTCTGCTAGTGCAATGATCTTTTCCATGGAATATCACTTCTAGCAACATGTCCAGAGTATATGAGATGAAGCTTTTCTATCCTTGCATTTAAGGAGTACTCTGGCTGCACCTTCTGTATGGTATATCTGTATGCTCTTTTGCCAATCCATGGATATTCAGTACCCTTTACCAAACCACACCACAACTCACAGATACCAATTCTTCTTCTGTGATTCTTATTCTTTGTACAGCTCTCAGATACATAGCAAGTGATTGAAAAGACCATGGTTTGAATGAGGCACACCTTCATCTTCAAACTGACATCATTGCTTCTCAGTACTTTGGAGAGGTTCCTGACTTTCTCAATGAAATATGTTCTCTGATTTTTGAAGAATTTTCAAGATTAAATAGGTATAGAGAAAATATAAGGATTTCCATTTAATAAGGAAGTCTTCACCAAAATTTTCCCTTGCGGCTAAAAGGGCAAAAACCAATCAGATGAGAAGGCTTCTTTTATTTGTCCTTTTGGACTAAGGACAATTCTTCCTTTTAGAATATTAAAGGTACTTATTCTTTTTTCCCCCAATTACTCGTGGAAAAGACCATTCACCTTATATGGACTCTAAATTGTTTTGGGGTCTCCAATTCTCAGAGAAGCCATTAGTAACAATAGATATTCCTCAAGACTTAGCAAATGACCTGTAAGTAAAAATCAGCTTCTGCTCTTTGCTTATCATTTTTATTTATTTCTTAAATTGTTACATTTGTCTCTTAAGACGTGACATGGCATTTAAAAATATTTATTTCTTTTTTTATGTTATAAAAAATTTTAATCATAATGTTTAAACTTACTGCAATTGACTTGGAACTAATGCTTAGCTTGCCATCCAGGGGCTTTCCAGAAACTGTTAATCTTACTGGAGAAGATTATGAATCTTGTCTTGCATTGCAGCTGGTGGATTCAAATAGTCATTGAGTTGTTGTTTTAACCATTTGTTCTGCTAAGAGTAGTGGTTCACCTGTCATGAGAAGTATTGAGTCATTATTGTCCCAAATGGTTGACCTGCTTGCTGTCTAAGTCCATTATTTATGGCATCAGCAGCTCCTCCTTCGTTCAGTTTCCTAGATCCTCTATGTGCCTTGGTTTCAGTGGTGTGATGGAAGATCTCCCGGAGACTCAAACTCTTCAGCAGAATGAATCACATGATCATAGATTTGCAAGCTGGTTTTACACACACTGGTGAGCAGTGGGCAGGAATCCTGTAGACTGTCAGTTGTGGCACAGCTGGATGACGACTGCAGGTGATGCAGGCTGGTGTTGCAGAGTCTGATGAGTGATGAGTGATGAGTCCTACTGACTGTCGGTTGCAGTGCATGAAGTGTCCCAGGGGGAATTCAGTGTGACAGAAAGTACTACTGAGTCCCAAGAGCTTATATAAGGCTGTAATAGGGTGGAGCTTGTATTCCATCCCAATCCTCTCTCTTTTATTCAATAAATAATTCAGCTCAAAATAAGCAGTTAATGATGGGCTAGGAAAGACAATCTGAATGGTAAACCGTAGACACTCAGAGTTGTTAACACAATTTTGTAATCACTAGGCCACCAGAGATCCCTAATGATGACGCTTAGTGTCTCTATTAGCAGAAACATAAGCCTACTGCCCTTTCATCTGGGAAATGGTACTTAGGATTCCAATGCAAGTGCTGACAGAAGTAACCTGATGGCAAGTGATCATTTCATGGATTTATGATTCTGCCTTCACTCTGTCCTGCTTTTAATTACAAGGTGGAGTAACTTACGGAAAATTTATAGTACTAGATAACTGAAGAAGTTATCTCTGATAAATACTATTTAACGTTACAAATAAATATTAATCATATTCTTTCTGTGCTTAGGCTTAAAGAAAATTAGAAGATTGTTATTAAGTCTCAGAAGTCTGATGTCAATCTTCCTTAAGTCCTTGTTTCCTCATGGAAAATTCATATAGAACTTAGCTGTTTTACCTCTCCACTGTAGATAAAGTATGTTAAAGAATTCCTTCAAAATACAAAAACGCTGTGAATTCACCCTTCCATCTGCATCTTACATATATTTTTCAGGACATAGACCTTTAATTTATTTTCCATCATTCCTAATGACATAATTCACTCTCTTTAATCTGAAACTTAGAAATCTACTTATCTCTCTTGTGACCCTACTATATTATTCTTATGAGATATGATAGCAAATATAACAAGAAAAACATATACTTATTTTTAAGATATTTGGTTACATTTGATTATCTATTGTTTTGCCTAGGTTTGCATAGAACACAATTGCTCTTAAAAGCTTATTCAATGTTCCTTCTCTGAGAGCCATATCCTGATCTTTCACCTAGTTAAGGCATCATCTACTCGGGAGTGCATCCACTAATTCCACTATTAGCTAAGGTACATGATTTGAGATTGTTTTTGTTGTTATGTGCCTGCGATTCATAGTGACCCAATGTACAACAGCTCTGAAGCCTGTCCTGTCCTGAGCCAGCCTCACTGACTCAGACAAACTTAGCACCATTGCGCTACTTACTGTATCATTTCATTTCACCTGGGATCTGCATTTCCTGCCCTGTTCCTGCACCCTTCTGAGCATGATATCCTTCTCCAAGGTTTAGTCCTTTCTGACAACAGGTCCAAGTATGTGAGACAGAGCAGAGCTTCAGAATCCTAGCCTTTAAGGAGAAACTTTGTTTCACCCTCTCCAAGTTAGACCTATTTGTTTTCTTGGTGACCCATGGTATGTTCAAGATTCTATTTCAGCACCATAAGTCAAAGGCATCTTTTCTTTTGTCTTTAGTCATCGTCTTGCTCTCTAAATCATAGCAAGTAATTGTGAAAACAATGGCCTGGATCAGGTGCACATTAGTCTCTAGACTGACATCATTGCTTCTCAGTAGTATGGAAAGGTCCCTGACAGCAAATTTACCTAATGCAACTTGTTTTTTGGTTTCTCACTGCTGGTGCCAAGAGTGTTGATTGTGGAGCTGAACAAGCTATAACTATTAACTATCTCAATCTCTTCTCCATCCATTATGGTACTGCCAATTAGCCCAGTGTGGAAAATCTTTGTCTTCTTGATGTTAAGCTTCAATCCAGATTGAAGATTACAGTTCTTTATCTTTTTCAGCAAGTACTTCAGGTCCACCTCTGTTTCAGCAAGCAAGATTGTGTCATCCGCATACCACAGGTTGTTGATGAATCTTCCTCTAATCCTGATGCCACATTCCTTCTCATAAAGCCCAGCCTCCTGAATGATCTGTTAGCATACAGATTGAAAAAACATGGAGACAGAACGCATTCTTGACCCACTCCATTCCTGATTTTGTACCATGCATTGAGAATAAAATATTTGATTGTTTTGTTCCCTTCACAAAAAATTTACATCTAAGAACCTAATATTAGAAATCTGTAATATAGTAACTGACATTCTTCGTCAAATCTTTAATTGAAAATAACTCATTAGTTACATGATCATGCTTAAGTATTCTGATACCTAGTTTACGCATTGCCATTGTCTCATGCTTTTCAAGATTCAGATGTGCCTGTCACAAGTCTGTTTATGATGGTTGTATATATTAGTATAGCTATTATATTTTAATAGTATATGAGTGTACAAAGAGATCCTAGTATTCTATGAAAATAAACTAAACCCCTTAGATGAGCTCAGTGAGATTAATCATTTAAAAGGCTATAATACTAGCTGCAAGTGAGACAACTGTACTAAAAATTTTAAAAATCTCAAGGATGCATTTCTAGATCACTTCACAAATTTTAAAGCCACTCAAAGATAATAAAAATTGAATATTGTGACATACAAGCAGAATTTATTTACTATGGTTCATAAGATGCTGAACTGAAAGAAAAGGTTCCTTCACTAGGATATTCATAATCAAAAGAGCTTATCTCTAGATACAACAGAGAAGACAGCAATAGAAAACTAACATCTCTTCAATACTCTTTTAAGAGGGAAGTGTCATTTTAGTCTAGAAGAACAATTTAAACACTATTAGTAGGCTTGATGCTTTGAATTGTGGTATTGGAGAAGAGTACTGAATAGAATATGGACTGCAGAAAGAACTAACAGACATGTCTTGAAGAAAAAGTGCAGGAAGAGTGCTCCTTGGAGGCAAAGATGAAGAGCTTCATCTCATGTACTTTGGGCATGTTGTTAGAAGACACTTCCCTGGGGAGGGACATGCTTGGAAAGGTGTAGAGTCTGCACAAAAGAGGAAGACCCTCAAGGAGATGGATTGACACAGTGACTGTAGGAATGGGCTCAAGTATGCCAGTGATGTTGAGGATGGCATAGCATAGGACAAGGTCCAGATCTGTTGTTCACAGGGATGTTGTGAGTTGTACTTGACTCTATGAAATCAAACAATGTTATAATGAACAAGAAGCATATTAGGCTAGAAACTTTTGGGCATTTGCCTTTCCACATTGCAGTCTACAACGGAGTATCACTATATGTCTGTATTAATTATCATAAGACTTTCTGCCTTGTGTTAAAGATAGTCTTTTCAAAGAATAGGAAGGAATTGTTATTCTTTAACAAAATTACACTTTCCTATTGTCTTTCCATGATATGCTTAATCAAAACATTCCCCCCCTGAGATAGTCCATACCTAGAAGGTCAGCATTCAACCAATGTTGGCATCAAAAAGCCCAGTAACACTCCCTCAATGAGTAGCCTAGGCACCCCCAGGTGTTCCCTATTAAAAATATTTAACTCTGCCAAGAGCTGTCAGGTGTTATGCCAGTAAAACCTTTACGGCATTCTAGAAAGCAGCCAACTTATAAGAGAAAAACTTAACAATGTCCTGTGATGACTACTCTGCACACCAGAAAATCATCAACTTAGAAGCCAGCTGCATGTGCCTGTTCACTTGAAAATCCCCACCCTTCATTCCTAAAAGAGCTGAATAATCATGAACTTTTTAAATGCCCTTAAGCTAACCTATAAACACTTCAAAATCTTCCCTAGAGGAGACAGATTTGGGAAACTCATGTGCCCTCGTGTTTCTTTGTTTTTCCTTTCAACTTTACTATTGTTTTGTGCCATCGAGTGGACTGCGGCACATAACAGCTGTGTGAACAACAAATATGAGCCTTGTGCCACCATCATTATTTCTGATACACTTGTGCAGATTGTTAAAATCACCATATCAATCCATCTTTCTGACAGTCTTCCACTCTTTACCTGGCCCTCCATCAACCTTTTCCAGCATGATGCTAGTCGGACTGGACTATTTGACAGCATATATGCACTAAGGAGCACCCTGATTTTGCTTCCTCCAAAATAGATTTAATTGTTCTTTTGGAAGTCTATGAAATAATCAGTATTCTTCTCCAAGACTTTGTTATGCATATGGCACAATCTTGCTTGCTGAAAGTAAGGACGACCTGAGACACTTATTGCAGATGATCAAGGAATGAAGCCTTCAATTTGGATTGCATTTCCATGTCAAGAGAGCAAAGATTCTTACTACTGGACTTGACAGGCAGCATCATTGTGGATGGAGAAGAGATTGAAACTGTCAACAACTTCATCATACTTGGATCCACAATTAACATCCTTGGTACTATTCATCAGAAAATCAGGATATGTGTTGCAATAGAAAAGTCTGCAGTTAGGGAACTTTCCAAATTATTGAGGATTAATGGTATCAGTTTGAGAAATAAGGTGCTTCTGATCCAGGCCATGGTCTTGTTGATCACTACTATACATCTGAGAGCTGGACAATGAATACAGATGACAGAAGAATTTATATCTTTGAATTGTGATCTTGGAAAAGAGCACTGAACATCCCATGGACTGCCAAAAGAACAAATAAATATGTCTTGGGGAGGGTGCAGCCAGAGTACTTTTTGGAGACAAGCATAATAAGGCTTTGACTCACATACTTTGAGCATGTTACTAGAAGGGCCTATTCCTTGGAGACAGACAAGATGCCATGAAGGATAGAGGATTGGCAAAGGAGAGAAAGACCCTCAATGTAGCTTAACACAGTGACTTCAACAATGGGCTCTAGTGTGTCAGGAAATGTGAGGATGGCACAAGATATGATAGTGTTCAGATCGACTGTTCATCAGGTTGCTCTGAGTTATAGCCTACTCTACGACACCTAACAACAAAAACAGTAACTTTTCCAACACCGAAATTCAAAGACATTGATATTTTGCCTTTGATATTTTGTCACTTTATATCTGTCACTTTTATTTATTGTTCAGCTTCCCGGTGTATAGGAAGAAATTAAAAATACCTGGCTTGGATCAGTTACATCTTAGCCTTTAAAGTGACATTCTTGCTCTTTAGCACTTTGGAGAGGTCCAAGACAGCAGATTTTCCAGATGTTGCATATCTTCTGACTTCTTGACTGAAAGTGTCAAGGGTGTTGATTGTAGATCCAAGTAAGACAACCTTAATCTTATCACCATCTATCATGATGCTATATATTGGCCCAGTTTTTGCTGTTGTTAGGTGCCATCCAGTTAAGTACAAATCACAGTGACCGTATGAACAACTGATCTGAACACTTTCCTATCCCATGATATCCTCGTAATCTCTGACACACTAAGCCCATTGTTGAAGTACAGTCACCCTACCAAACTACCTGGCCAAGGATCATACTTTAACACATTAATTTACTCTCAGGTATTATTGTTGCTGGAGTTACAAGGCTATTGGAATGAAAAAAAAAAGTCCTCTTTTTATGGCTACTGTTTCCCACTAGCAGGAAAAAAAAGATAATTGAGAAGTGAATAGGTAAATATTATAACCTGAGGCACTGAAAATCACAAAGAAGAAAAGTAAGACTGAATAGAGGGGAGGGGAAACCATGATAAGGCTGTGAATAAATGGAGGCTTGATATTTGAAAGAGAACGACCCAGAAAGACCTCGTGAGAAGCAAATAATTGAATAACTTAAAGGCATAAAGTGTGAGAAGAATGAATGGTGGTGCTGCCCAGACAGAGAGAATAACAAAATCTTGATGTCTTTGAAGCATGGCAAGAGTATCTCAATAGTGGAAACAGAATGGGTGAGAGAATAAATACTAGAAGGTGAAGTCACATTATGCCAGGACTAGATTACATAGGAATATATAGCCTATATAAAGAACTTTTATTTTTATCCTTGGAATACACTGGAAGACAGAAATGCTATAGTCTAATTGAAGATTTTAAAATAGAATTCTTAATGTTGTGTAAAAAATAAGCTGTAGGGGGCAGACTAAGGAAATCATTATCATAAAATTGGAGGGAGATCAAAAAAACAAGAATAACAAATTGATCTTTGTCTCTCTATATAATAATAACAATAGTGAGATGGCTTTCAGCATCCACCTAAAAGAAGCAAACTAACTTGCAATTAGAAGCCTGCATATTATTATTTTATTAACTTCATATACACGGTTTGTTAGATGTCATCAAGTCAGTTCTGAATAAAACACTGCCTGGCCATGTATCTGGCTGGCCCTGTTTGTGCCGGCGTTTAGCACATTGTTGCTGTTAATCTATTTCATATCTTAGTTAACTTGTAATGTTTTTAAGTGCTTGTCTATTCAATCAAATGCACAATATATATTATTTTTCATGAGTCATAATTGAATTCTATTAACTATCTTCCAGAGAAATGAAAGAAAAATATTAAAAGTAATTTGCTGTCATCTCATCTATGGTTGCTTGACTACAATAGATAAATACGTATTCTGAGTATTGAGTTAATATCTTTTGAAAGTGAGGGGTTTTTTTTCTTTAAAAAAAAACAAACCCTCTTATTAGTAGTTTATAAATTTCTGATGTCTTTTTAATGCATCTATGCATAACAATTTAACGTGAAATCACTAGAATCCACTAAATTATTTAAAATATTTATTTTCCTAGTTTACTGTTTTACTATTTCTTTGTTAATTATAGCTTTGCCTTGTTTGTTGTCTAGTTCCTGTCCTATCCTCTGCCATCTACAACATTGCTGACATGTTTGAGCTCATTGTCTCAGTCATTATGTCTTTCCATCTTTTTGGATTTATCCTCCACCTTTGTTGAGGGTCTTCTTTTTTTTATGCTGACTCTCCAATTTATGAGCATGATATTCTTCTCCAAAGACTGTTCCCTCATAGCAGCATGTCTAAAGTTTCTCAGATAGCTTTTCACCATCCTTGCCTCCAAAGATAACCTTGGTTTATCCCAATACACTGTATCATGTGATTTCTTGACCATTATAAACTACCAAACCTGGTTTGTAGTAGTCAACAAGTCAAATAATATATTGTATTAAGTAAAACTGCTGGAAAAGAACTTGAGGAATATGCACGTAAGTTAAATCTTAGGTTATTGAGCAACTCATATGCTTGCAAAAGCTCAATGAGTAAAGAAGACTGGAGAAGAATCGATGCCTCTGTGTTGCTGAAGAATTTTAAAGTTACCATGAAATGCCAGAAGAATGTAGAAACATTATTTTGAATAAACACAAGAAAAACACTTCTTGAAAAGATTAGTGAGAGCTCATCTCAGGTACTTTGTGTATGCTTAAACAGGGAATTATCCTTAGAGAAGATAGCATGTCTGGTAGAGAATAATTAAAAAAGAAGAAGATACTTAATAAGATGGATTGACATACTTGCACAACAATTAATCCAAGTGCAGAAATGTTTGCTAGTGTGGTACAGGACCAAGCAGTCACTTCATTCTGTGCTTTTGAGTTGTATTTAAATGGATGCCACTTAACAACAATAATGACAACATAGAGTATAGACTTATTATGTTGTTGTTGTTAAATGCTGTCAAGTTGTAGGCAACTTATAGCAACTCTATGAATGAAAGTCAACTCTTGTGTGATTTTCATCCTTTCTCCAGGTTCATAAGGTTTCCTGAGGCAAGCTATTATGTAAGTGGATGCTATGACTGCTTCCAAGCTTGCTTTAACTGGGAAGCACCACTAAACACTGTTTGCCATGGGTAACCATAAACTCATCTGACACATCAGTGTCACAGTGTTCAGCTTCACAGCAACCACAAGTTACCTCTGTTCAGCAAGTGGACACACCAGGGCTATACCACCTAGAAGAATGTTTGAAAAAACAATGAAAAATAGGCCTGAGGAACCACTTGTGACAAAAAGAAAGCCACAAGCACCAGAGCATTCCATTCTGGCCTCTCTTCCCGAAGCCAGAGGCCCTTCCAGCTGACACTGAGACTCCCAAGACACATGTCCTTACCCTGTAGGGTGGCCCAACATTTCAGTATTTTACCATTTTGGCAGGCCCAAATGCTGGCAACCTCTGGGCCAGAGACCCCCATGAAATTATTGCATTACTTTGTTGCTGAGGTGTTATTAAAGTCATAAGATAATGAATTATGTTTTCAAGAGAGGAATTTGCTCTTGTGTTCTTTCAACTTAAGAAATGCTAAATGTGTCCTTCCCTTTAGGCTTCCTAACTCCAGCTCTTTATAATTATTTCTAAGTAATATTTCACTATGTGCTATAAGGCTGCTCTTTGAAATAATCTGTTCCATTCTCCTAATTCAGCATATAAATGCCTTTGAACTGGCTTCTTTTTATTCCAGAGAAAACTTCAGAGTGTCTTCTGACATCAATTGTGTTTTTTCTTTCTTTCTTGCCTGTCCAGATAATAAACTTTTGCTGTCTTCACAGATGATGTCCTTGATGACATCCTACAACTTGTCTAGCCTTTAGCCATTAGTGTTATTCTATTCTAAAAATTGTGTTTACATTCAGTTAAGATAAACTCAAGGTTATATTTTGTTTATCATGGACTTGTTTAACTTTTTTACCTTCAATTTGAATTTGCATGTGAGTAGCTGATTGTTCCACAGTATGTCCTTGTCCGTATTTTGACTGCTTTTCCAATGTCTCTTTCCACACATGTCGTCAGTCAGATTTCTGTGTAGTCTTTCAAGTGAATCAATGTTTTGTTTTGTTTTGTTTTGTTTTTTTGTAACTGCTTGGGGTTTTTAAAATGTATTTGTGATGAGTAGATAATTGATTATAGAAAATTACATCATACAAACTCCACCTTTCTCTTGTCACTTATGTCTTATTTCTCAGGCACTATTCCTTCTCTTTGGTTTTAAACTTTAAATTCCAGTCACCGGTTATTATTAGTGCATCTTGATTGTACTTTCAATCAATTTCAGACTACAAAAGTTAGTATAAATGCTGAATATTTTCATCTTTGGTATTAGTATTTGGTGCATATACTTGAATAATAGTTGTATAGGTAGGTAGAAATTAGATAGATAGATAGATAGATAGATAGATAGATAGATAGATAGATAGATAGACATAGATATAGATATAGATAAAATCCTGTAATTCACAGTGTTCTAGTTCAAGATAGATCTTGAAATGTTCTCTTTGGTTATGAATATAATATTATTCCTCTTCAATTTTTCATTTCTAGCTTAATAGATCATATGATTGTCTATTTCAAAATGACTGATCTGAGAAAAGTTCTTATTTTGGGAACACAAGATTAAGTAGAAAATAATCAAAGCAAGTTAAGAGAAAACTATATTAACTTGCCGGAGCCCACAATATCAATTTTATCTGAAATTGAAATTCACTCACTCAATCATGAATTACTCATGAATCTTGATTGCCACTTTATCAAGTTTATATCTCATTGTTATATCTCATTGATATGCTGCTTTTCTTCTTTTCCTTTGTGGCAAAATGCTTTGTATATGTAATAAAAAGGTTTAAATTTTTAAAATTAGCTATGAGGATATTTTTTTTTTGCCTGAAATTGTGTTTCTTTGTGATATTTACTTGAGATAACAATAAAGTCTCTTTTTTGAGAGTTAGTTAGCTATAGATAAACTGTTATGAACTGATGGTCATATCCCACCATAAAATTAAAATATGTTATCATGGCCTACCCATCTTCACCCATCCACACACATTCCTTCACCTCTTGTGTGCCGTACATGCGTCACTAGTCATTCTTCTATTTTTACAATAATGGTCTTAGGTAATATTTGTCCTTATAAAACTGAGTTAGTTTATTCAGGATAATGCTCTCCAGTCTCTCCCAAGTTATGCAGGTTTTGTTTCATCTTCTTTTGATCTTTCCTGGATCATTCAAAATTTTGCCCACAGCCTCTTTCAGTTTTGCAACTTGAAGCTTTAAATTTGCTTTTTAGTTCTTTTAGCTTGAGAAATGCTGAGCATGTTCTTTCCTTTTTTTTTTCTACAATTCTAACACTCTGCATATAATACTTTGTTTTGACTTCTTTTTCTTAAATTTGTATTAGTTTCAATGAACATTTACAGAGATTTTGGATTTCCATTCATTCATTGTTGCACTTTTCTCCCCGCCCCCCCCCGACCCCCAGTTAGCTTTTCTCCTTAAAGCAAAACTCCTTCATTGGTATACAATCCCCCCCACCCCCACACCCTTCCCCTTCCCCCTCTCCAGTATACTCCACTCTGCAACCCTCGTTCTGAACTCTTAATGATAATCATAATGCCCTAATATATATTGCTTATAAACTGTTCTCTCCCTCTTCGGCTTCAATGCAGTATACATAATTTTCCAGTTTTTCTCCGTCTTATCCTAACCCTGATGTCAGCCTCGTTCTACAACAGTGCCACCATACGGTATTTGTCCTTTTGTGACTGAGATATTTCACTCAGCATAATGTCCTCCAGGGTCACCCATTTTGAATAATATTGCATGAGTTCCTTGGTTTTCAGTGCAGCGTAGTATTCCATTGTGTGAATATACCACAGCTTCTCTATCCATTCGTTTTTTGATGGGCACTTGGGTTGTTTCCAACTCCTCGCTATTGTGAACAAAGCCGCGATAATCATGGGTGTGTGTATATCTGCTTGGATGTCAGTTATGGTCTCCAGCAGTGGAATTGCTGGGTCAAGTTGTATCTCTATTTGCAACTTTTTGAGATAGCACCACACTGCTTTCCACAGTGGTTGCACCATTTTACACTTCCATCAACAGTGAATAAGGGTTCCAGTTTTTCCACAACGTGACCAGCACTTGTTGCTTGCTGTTCTGTTAAATTTTGCTATTCTTACTAGGGTGAAAGGATATCTCATAGTTGTCTTGATTTGCATCTCTCTTAGAGCTAGGGATGCTGAACATGTCTTCATGTGCTTGTTGGCCATCTGAATGTCTTCTTTGGTGAAGTATCTTTTCATATCCTGTGCCCTTCTTGATATCTTCTGTTCTGTTCTTTTACAGCAGTATCTTTTTTCCCCTTTATTTTTACTTGCTTGAGCTGATATCTGGGAACCCAGAATCTATGGATTCATCATAGGACTTACTATTATACGTATTTAATTTTTAGTGTGAAATTTAATACTGTAATTATACTAACATAATACATACATACATACATACATACATACATACATACATACATACATACTGTTACTTTACTGAGTAGGAACTGATTTGTGCCCATGGAGTTTCAAGAGGCAGTAAATCATCTAGAAGAAGACTTCTTATAATTTACTACTAATCCATTAGAGTTCATACATATTCTCAAAAGTCAAACTCATGTCATTGAGTCAGAACCTATTCATAGCTGGCACTCTTGCAGGTTTTCAAGGCTGTAAATCGTATGGAAGGAGTGTGTGCATTATGGAATACACTATTAGAATGTGTGAGTGTGTTTGTGGGGGGTATCTTCCAGGAATAAAAAAAAGAAACAAAGTAGAGTAATGTTCTACACTATTAATTGCTATGGAAATGGACTTAACTAAAATGTTCAATATTCATGAACATCCTTACTTTCCTTAGGTCCCAGCTAGCAAAAGATGCTTGGGGGAAAACTCACCAAAGGAGAGGACTGTATAGATAAGCACAGAAATTAAAAACAAAGGCAGTTGGCATTAATAATTAGATAAGAAAATTCTCTGTGGAAGTTTAGATGAGCTACGGGCACAATTTGTAAAATCACTTGCCTAACTGATCATTAGTTATGTTCTAGACCAGAAGAGTATATATTAATGTAACTGGTTCTCCTGCCCTATTTTTCTAGTTTAATAATTTGTCTAATGTAATAAATATAGCTATTATGCATTTCCTTTGAGGAAAAATTATCTCCATTATAACTTGATGTTTTTACTATCTATAAGGGAGTATTCAATATGAATAAATGTAATCGAAGAAGTTTATCTTTTCAAGTCTTTCTGTTGAATATTAAATGAATTCTCAAAGAAATTTTATTACTATTGTCAATATTCAAGGATATTTTAATCTGACCATTACTTTGAAAGGTTTTCATGACACTACTACTAGAACTTTGAATGGGTTTATATTTATTTTCTAGTTTATTTTCTCAATTTTTATTATCTGTTATCTACCCCCATAGGATACTCATTAATGAAGTAACATCAGAAGTCCTAACCACGCTGGGACCCAAGAAACCCTAGCAAAGAAGAATGGCTTCTACATGGAAACTAATTCTCCTGTTGTCAGTCACTGGGTGTTTTTTAGGTAAGTCTGTGCCTTATTATTTGAGTTTTCTAAGTATCAAAGCTCAAGCACACAAAAATATATCAAAATGTTCTTGGTGAAATATCCTCCAACTTTAATTTTGTTATCAATATTCATGCTTTTGAATAAAAGAAACAGAGAACAGATTGTAACCTTTTACCATTTGCAAAAAGTCATATGATTCAATACAAAGTGCTTATAAAAATGGTATATGCATATTAATAAAATTAATGTCCACTTTATTGACTTTAAAGTACAATTGAAATCACTGTTACTCTTCAGGATATATATATATGTTTATGTTTATATGTATATGTATATATATATTTGTATCACACAATTGCAATTTTTTTTTCATTAACAATACTGGATTTTACATAAGGTAGAATCATCTACATGTTTGTATATTTTGCTTCACAGTATAATAATATCTAACTTATATATAATATATTTAGTTGGTTATCTTGAGTGTTTTTTTTACTTTGTTATTGTTCTAATACTTTGACCTAAAATTGTCTCATCTGCAAAATACTTTTTATGGTGTTGGTGCACAATCTCATAATTAAAAATTATTATGCCAGAGACTTTTTTTCACTTCAGAGTTCTTAGAAATTAAGTTGTAGTGATGATTTAAATGCTAGCATGTAATCTTTACAACTGGGCTACATTTCATCCAGTGGCTATATTGTAAATGAAATTGTGGAAGTTCAAGTGGTAAGAGTCTCTGTTATATGATGTGACTATTTTATTTTCAGAATAATACACTTATTTTACTTATAAACATACTTTTCAATGTTTTGACTATACTATAAGTTGTATAATACTGATTTTGCTTTATATAGACTATATATTCAGTAGTTTTGAGTATGCAACATTAAATACAAATATACATATATAGTATAAAAAGCAAAAAATTATTTTAATGTGTATTTTTGAAAATATACATAATGCATTACATATATATTTATAAACATACATCTTATATATATTTTATAAAAAATAGCTTTGATTTTTATGTCATCTCAAAAATCTCATTACCATTGTATCAGAGCAAATTTACAGCTTGTAGTTAGTTAACCCTAGAGCAGGTTTTCAAAGGCTGTAAATATCACAGGAGTATCTGCTTGTCTTTGTCCCACAGAGCAGTTGATGGATATCAATCGCTTGTCTTTGTATTGACAGTATGACTTATTTTCCAATGTTGTTGTTATGTGTCTTTGAGTTGACTGTGACTCACAGCAATAAACCATAGCATTCAACCCTGGTCTACCCTGAACCAATCTCACTGTCTCTGACACACTCATCCCCATTGC
The DNA here is from genome assembly GCF_000299155.1 of Elephantulus edwardii. NCBI lineage: Eukaryota > Metazoa > Chordata > Mammalia > Macroscelidea > Macroscelididae > Elephantulus > Elephantulus edwardii. The sequence goes on along the minus strand of NW_006399806.1, from coordinate 11,798,224 downwards.
CCCTGTCATTGTATCAACCCATCTCCAGAATCCCTTATAACAGATTATATTAATATGATTTTATATCAGATTATGTTAACACTAATAAATTTTTACTTGGAGATAATAATTTTCATTATATCAAAAAGTCAAATAGTGTCGTAGCATAACCTTTCTTATACGGTATATCATAAAGAAAAATGAGAATGGATTAAAAAGACCCAAAAGAAATAGAAAAGGTGAAAATACAAGTGTTGTTGTCAAGTATTATTAAGTTAGAAGAAATTCATAGCTGACCTTCTTGCAGGATTTTACAGGTAGTAATCACACAGGAGGAGGTTGAATTTGAACTGCCTACTTTTATGTGTCTTTCTGGAGACTAAGGTGCGTTTGATACAGGCCATGGTCTTCACAATCACTTGTTATGCATCAGAGAGTTGGACAATGACCAAAGAGGATAGAAGGAGAATTGATGGCTTTGAGCTGTGGTGCTGGAGAAGAGTATTGAGAATATTCTGGACTGCTAGGAAAACAAACAGATTTGTCCTGGAAAGGGTTAAACCGGGTGGCTCCTTGGAGGCAAGGATTCTGAGGCTCCATCTAACATACTTTTGGACATGTTGTGAGGAGAGACCAGTCCTTGGAGAAGGACATCATGCTTGGGAGGGTAGAGGGACAGCGCAGGAGAGGAAGGCCCTCTATGAGGTGGATTGATTCAGTGACTGGGATAATCGGGATGGGAGTGTCAGAGACAGTGCTATTGGCATAGGACAGAGCAGAGTTTAGGGCTGTTGTACATAGGGTCGCTATTAGTCGCAAGTGACTTTGACGGCACATAACAACAACAACTTTTGGGTGGACAGCACAATTTCTTATTGATGAAACTTCATTGAGAAATATTTAATTCATCAATGTATTTTGTTAAGAAACAAAACAGAAGTTTTTCTTTGACCTATACTGATAATTTACTAACTGTAAAGTATCATGAGTATAAGTATAATTTCATATATGAGTGATAGATAGTTTCTTGAAAATACTAATAGTAAGCCTCAGCTTACAACCAAATAGTGCTTAAAATTTTTATTAAAAATTCAAATAAATGTATTTACATACAAAATTAAATTAAATGTTTAGTATATAAAAGTGTATTCTATGTTTAATGTATTATCAAAAGCATACTCATTTCTCTATATACACTTTTTAAAAGTTAAATGTTTCACCTTTCTCACATTATCAGCAATTAAATAGCTGAATAAAAAGATTTTCAAAATTTATTATAAAGACATGTTAATGATAAGATTATTCAGACTATGAAATTTTTATAGAAATATTTGAATATATATTATCTTTTAATTGATAATTACAGAAATAAGAAAAATTAATTGATAATTACAGAAATAACAAAAATTCAAACAAATCCCCATAGTCTAATGCTATAGTCACTTAAAAATGTTTAGAAATTTTATTCTATAACAGATTGTTTCTTCTTGTGCAGTGTTATTATTTTCTGTTTTTCTTAATGTATCTATAAATACACTAATTACTATATATACACTGTTACTATCTACATATCTATTTATCTGTCTGTAAGATATGACAGAGTTTAGTTCTATTGTTCTATTTATGTATGTCTGTAAGATAGGGTAGAGTTTACTTCTGTTGGCCCCAGGGTCACTATGAGTCATACTTGACTAGGTGGCACATAACAACAACAGCAGCAAATATCTATAGTTATGTCTCTGCTTCAATTCTATATCTAAATATGACTGTTATAAGCTTTCCAGTCCAAATTGACTCATAATTAATATTCAATGGCTTTTCAGAAGGTGAAAATTTGTACAGTTAGTGGATATTGTCTTTCAGTTGCAGTCCAGCTGTTGGATTCATATGCCTTTGGGCTGATCTTACAACTCCTCGCCACTAAGCCAATAGAGCTCCCAAATATATATAAATATGAATGTGGTGTTGTTGCTTTAACATATCCATGTCATTTTCCATTTTGAACTTTTATAAACTGATACATGAGCATGTGTCCAGCCTTAGGGTTAACAGCCCAATTTATAATCTGCTTTCACCAATGGTCCTTTCTACTTTATATATAGCTTTAAATAACATTGAGAGGATACTTGAAATGATTGTTTCTATCAGGATACAAGAAAACTTGATGCCGTTGAACTGTGGTGTTGGGAAAGGGTACTGAATATGCTATGCACTGTCAAAAGAGCAAAGAATTAATTATGCATTGGAGGAGGTTCAGCCAGAGTATTCCTTTGAGGCGAGGTTGAAGAAACTTCCACCTGCATACACTGGACATGTGCTAGAAGAATCTATTCCTTGGAAAAGAACATCATGCTTTTAAAGGTGAGGGGACCATAAAGGAGAAAAAAAACTCTGAAGCAGGTGGATTAACACAGTGACTGGAGCAGTAGGCTCAAATGTGTCAGAGATTCGCACAGGATAGGACAAGGTTCAGATCTCTTCATATGGTTGCTATGAGTCGTACTTGACTTGAGGACGGTGAGATTTAAACACTCAGTCAATATTTGAGATTGGCAAACCTTTTATTATGCTCAGGTCAAGAATACTGGCTACTGCCTAAACCGTTCTGACCCTCAGACAAAGCAAAGATTGTGTTAACTATACATATTGGACATGGGGGTTACACAAAGTTCGTTGTGGTTGGTAGTTGAGATTTCTTTGCATTTATGAGTCACTATATGGATTGAGGCTCAATGTCAAGAAGACAAAGTTTCTCACCACTGGACCAATTAGCAGCATCAGGATGGATGGTGAAGAGATTGAGATTGTACACAGCTTTAGTTTGCTTGGCTCCACAGTCAACAGTCTTGGCACCAGCAGCCAGGAA
>NW_006399806.1:11761504-11795074 GCF_000299155.1 Elephantulus edwardii | reverse complement strand
GACATGTTGTGAGGAGAGACCGGTCTTTGGAGAAGGACATCATGCTTGGGAAGGTGGAGGGACGGCACAGGAGTGGAAGGCCCTCTATGAGGTGGATTGATTCAGTGACTGGGATAATCAGGATGGGAATGTCAGAGACAGTGTGATTGGCACAGGACAGAGCAGAGTTTAGGGCTGTTTTACATAGGGTCGCTTTGAGTCGCAAGCGACTCAACGGCACATAACAACAACAACAACAACAACAATATTGTTTCTGACTTCTGATGGGGGTCCAGGCCCTGGGCCAGGTATAGAATGTAGTTAGGAAGTGGTAACCAAGCTGGATTAGCTTGTACCAGAACACAAAAACTCATCAAAATGTATTATTTCTAAAATTATTAAGGTATACACTTCTTAAAATGGCTGTCAGAACAAAATGGTTTATCTAGCACTAACACATAAAATTACTTCTCTAATGCTTAACATTTAAGCTTCTGTTATAGTCCCTCCTCCTGTTTGTACACACTTAAACCATTGAGTGAGCATCAGGGTTTTCATTTGTTAGGGCCTCATAATATTGAGATAAGAACAGCAATATAACAGTGTGATTCTAGTGAGTAAGGAAGTTAACCAGGGCTTCAATTAAACATTTTCTGATGCTAACACTGTCTGGATTTTTGTTCTGTCAAGCTTTGTCGTTATTTCTTATTTTTTTTACAGGATATTAATAAGAACATTTGATTGATTGGCATTAAAGCAACAGGTTTTGCCCAAGGCAGCACACAATCCCCCATGGGAAAGAAACGGGAGATTTAAACTTTGCTCGTTCTAGAATGTAAACTTGGCTACGGATTTAATTTGGTTGTGCAGACAGGAAATGATATGCTGACAACTGTCAAGATTGTACACATCTTCCTTCACTAGTGTTGCAGTGGCAAGAGCTGAAATAAGGCGCACAGGCGAGACCCTGAAGACACTTAGTGACACCATCTGTACAAACTAACTACTGGCTCATGGGACAAAATAGGTTAGGGAAACATATTGTGGATAGAACTGAGTACATCTAAGCTAACTTAATACGGTGTCTTAGCACATAGGCAAAGCCATCAATCAGAAGCAAGTCCAGAATGGGTCATGTTGAGGAACAGGTGCATTGCTGAGATAGCATTCAGAACAGAGTGGTCAATAGGATTGCAGTTGGTGGCTGGTGATGAAAGAGAAAGGGAGGAGCACTGGGTAGAGCAGGGTGCTGGTTGGAGAGAGGACCTTACAACTCATCTAATGGTCTGACATCTTTTACAACTGTCTCTGCATGGTGTAGTTGACATTTAATGGGGAATTTTAGCTGGAGCACTGTACATCCTGGATTAACAATCCATTTTGGCAACTCAGGCGCTGCTTTCACTCATAAGAAATGAATCCACAGGTCTAGCAACTTTGACTACAATGGGAGTAGTCAGGATAACTTGTCATGGTCTGTTTCACACAGACTGCAAAGCTTTTTTACATTTTAGCAAAAACTGAGTTTTCCAGCTGAAAAGTTTGGAAAAGGGTAAATTGGATAGTAGTTCAGGCTAAAACAGTAAAATTAGTGGAGACCTTAGGCAAAAAAATTCTTTCATTATTATAAAAAAAACAACACCCAGAAAATATTTGTTGGTCATCTATTATGATGGGAAAGGCAGGTTAACTGGTTGTAAGCAATAATCTGACAACTGACTGGCTTTAATACACACACACACACACACACACACACACACAAAATACTGAGGGAATTCTATACAATTTTTTCTTCTCAATTTTTGTGTTTCTGCTAACATGGAAACTATAGTGCCAGCATTATTTCTTAATTGCAGAATGAATCTGAAACTTTAGCTAACATGATTTACTTGACAAACCTGGCTGGATTTCTTGGCATAACTTTACTTAAATGGTTTTAAGAGTTCTGTTTATTCTTTCTACTTGTACTGAATTATGAAGTTTATGGACTATATGCAGTTTTTAGGTAAAACCTAAAGTTTAGAGAGAGTTTACAAGATTTTAGACACAAAAGCTGGGCCTTTGTCTGAGCCAATTGAAATTCGAAACCTTTACTCAGGGACTATTTTCCATAAAGAATTTTACAACTTCTTTTAGTCATCTCAGTGTACATGAGAGTTTCAACTCACCTAGCAAATGTGCACACAGCTTTATTGACTAGGAAAAAGGCCTTTGACTACTGAGTTATAACAGTGATGGTTAACATGGTAAAGAATGAAAATTCTAGAACAATTAATTGTTCTCATGCAGAGACTGTATATGGACCAAGAAGCAGTAGGTTCACAAGAAAGAGGATATTGCATGGTTTAAAATCAGGAATGGTGCATATCGAGATTATATTCTTTAAACAATACATTGATGTGTATGACAAACAGGCCATGCCGGAAAGTAGACTGCATGTACATAGGATTATTATGAGTATCCGAGGGTGGGGGGGAGGCAAGGGATTGTAGACCAATGAGGGAATTTTTCTTTTACTTTTAAAGGAAATGAACGAACTGGGAGGGAGGAGTGGGCAGGGAGAAAAGTGCAACAGTGAATTAATGGAAATCCAAAATCTCTGTAAATTTTTATTAAAATATTTTAAAAAGTATGTAAAAGAACAATAACATTAATAAATAAGAAATAATGGAAAAAATAATGAATAAGAAATAAATGAATAAGAAAGTAAGCATCAGTTTTATTGCTTTAATTAGATGTGACTTTTTTTCTTCTTCCAAAATATGTAAAAGTAGTGATGGGAACAGGTGAGACTTAGTCTGTTCTTAATGTATAGGCAACTCTACTGAAATTTTTCAGAACTTTGTAAGTAACTTTGCATTTAAATGCCTTTGCAAACAAACAACACATATTAAAAGGTTTACAATTACTTTTCCCTTGCCTCCGGAAACTCTGTGAATGTGCAGAAATTATGAAAGTTATACAACTATTCAGGTCTTTTGTTTATAGGGTTGCTGTGAGTCGTCTATGACTTGACGGCACTTAAAAACAAAAACAATGTGGACTATGCTATCCAATACTGCATCTGAATATGGTTCCAAATCACTCCAATTTCTTTATATTATTTTTAGAAAATGCATTCAAACAGTATTTCTTTTTAATAAATCTCTTTAGAAACAGAAATTTCTCAGAATAAAAAACCTTGTATCTAATATTTGTTTAAATCATACACAGCATTATTTGTTACTAATAATGATGACATTCTTAAGAAATAAAATAACAATTTGAGGTTGTTTTGTTTCACTAGGATGCACACAAGTATTAGGAGGATAATATTCATCTCTTCTTATATTTTGGGTGCCAATAGATTTTATTTAATGTCACTTGTTGTTGTTGATTGTCATTGAGTCGAGCTGTTGTTGATTGTCTTTGAGTCGAGCACAACTCATAGCGACCCAATGAACAAAAGACTTGAAGCCCCTCTACAACTATCGACACTTATCAAAGTTTATAGAGTTTCTGGAGACATGTTATTTAGGAAGTGGATGCTGCACCTGCTTCCAAAATACGTACACTGTTGTATCTTGCTTCTTGGCTTAATTATGATAGGAGATATAGATGAGAAATAAAATATCAAAACAGAGAAGGCAAAAGGGCCAGGAGCACCAAAAATGGTGTCCAGCAAAGGAGTATATTAAGTGAATCAGTCATCACAACAACCATGAGTGTTCCTTAACTGGTGTGAATAGGCTCAAATGGAACAGACTGTAAGGACACGAAGAGTAGAGCTGAAAAAATACATGTGAAATAACATCACAAATAAATAGCATTGAAATTCATTATTATCGTAGTTTAGAAAATAGCTTTTATCAAACTTATATTGATGACTCATTTGAATTAAAAGCAGTAGAAACACATTTATTTTGTATTTTTCAATCCCAGAAAAAATACCTATCTCCCAAATAGTTTTATTTGTTTATATCAGAAGTTGGCGGGTCAGTATGATAGAGGAAAACACTCATCAAATTGACACAGTGACTGTAACAATGTGCTCAAGTGTGTTGGGGAATGGCACAGTCACTGCTAGGGAAGATTTCAGATTTGTTGTTTATAGGATCACCTTGAGTCACAGTTGACAACAACAACATCAGAAGTTTAGACTTAAGTGTAATAATATTTTACCAGATTTATTACTCTAGAGATATTTCTATTTCTTAGAAATAGGAAATAAACATATTTACCTGATTGAATTAATAAGTCTTAGAGATAATAATAATTTGGTGATCATGTAGTTGGCTTAATGTTGTTTAGAAAGTAAAAGTTTTTCACAATTGTGTTAATGTATGAGGAGATTGTTTGGCATGTCCAATGTGTATGCTTGGTTACTATTGGGAAAATGATAATTCCTTCTTATAGTAAAGCATTTTCATATAATAGATATCTCGAAAGTGATGTAGGAGTGGAAATCTAATTGCACAGAGTTACCTTGATTTTCTTCCTAGAATTATATATATTTACTTATTTTCTTCTAGAATGTTTTTAGATGCTGCGGATTTTTTTTTTAATGTTTTTCCACTCAATTTGGACCCCATTCTCCTCTACCAAGTTAAATTTAGTTTGTAAGAAAGGTGACAGTTTGGTCCTCATGCCAAGAGGATGATATACTATTGAGCAGAGAGTGTCTGTCATTGATAACCTTATACAAATGTGCTCCTTCTTGATGGCAGTGTGGTAAATAGGAGAGAACTTTGTCACTGCCAGCTACAGTTGAAAGGAAGATGCAAACAGAAAACAGGTGTCTGACAGTATGAGTTCTGACTGGTCTACTATAGTTGAGAAAGAAAAATGGATTGTGGCTCCTCCATGAGAATTTCTAAATTATGTATTCACACAATGTATTGGCCACCTAGAAAGTTATGATGATAATGGAGCTGACTCCTATCAGCTATGCACTGGTGGGTTTAGATTTAAGATATAATAAATCAGAGGACAATTTAAATCCTGTCAGCCCTGAGGCCACCTAAATTTAATGACTTTTATTTGCTATTTTATCTTAAATGCAAAAAAAAAATATGCAAAATGCTATCTTTAGCTGCCAGGAAATCCTGTTGTTATTAGCGGCCACTCAGTTGAATAAAATTCCTAGTGACTCCAAAACAATACATTGTCCTTGCCCTTGCCCTCCTCGCATCTTCACGGTCTCTGTCATGCTCAAGACCACAGTTGCAGCCACGGTGTCAACTCGTCTTGCTGAGGATCTTCCAGGAGTTCCATAAAAACCTCAGACATTCCTGGGGTTATGTGAAATTAAACATTAACTACAGAAAAGTAAGGTTCAGCATCCTAAAGAAATGAAACTATTGAGAATTTCCCCGCGTTTGGGGAAATTAAAGCGATAGCTCTCCATACGAACTAATTTATGAAATCAGTTAATTTTTATTCTTTTCACATAATAATACTTATTAAAAGATAGCATTTTAATTTAGATATTGATTTAGGAATAAGTAATATACACAAAAGTGCATTGTAATCTCGAAATTGCTACCCACGCTGCTTATGCTAGACTCACAGTTATCAGACTTTTGTTTTCTGGGTTTTTTTTTTTATTTTTGTTTTTTTGTTCTTGTTTTTGTTTATCTCTTTTAATCATACTGGTGTTATTATTTTTGATAATGATATATATTCACTGATAAAAAAAATTAAACATTTGAATGAGCTATGTTTATTATATCAATGTTTGGAGAATTTGCACTGTTTCCATACAAATTTGGAAATATTCATCATTATTTAAGCAAAGATAAATTTCTGCTATGGTAATTCTACTGTAAACCTGTCTGTGGTAAAGACTGTTTTATTGCTTAAATTGAGCTTCTGGCTAACCATCTCTCTGTAGTATGGGCTTAGAGTAATTCAGCCACAAAAGCACAGTATGTCTTTTCTCTCTCTCAGTGGTATAAATGAAAATCTTTTCTGAATATATATTGGCAGAACAGTCAGTTACATTTATTGACTGCTCTTTAGCAAGTAAAGCATGGTTGAGATGTTGAAGAAATTTACCTGGGTTTAATTACATAACCAGAGGTTAATCAGGACTCATATACTGATAGCACAAGCGACTCGATGGCACATAACAACAAAACAACAAGAAGTTGGGAGAAATTTTTTAAAATAGTAACTTCCATATATTGTCTTCTGTTTATTTAGGTACATGAGAAAATCATATTCTTCTAGCCATCAATCACACTAACCACAAGTTTCTTGAAATTTTGTCAGTTTCTGTATTTGGTGAGGTTGATTTGATACAGTTGTCAACAGCAGTATTTTTTTTTTTTATTTTCTTTCTAGCGTGTGGTGAGAACGCTTTCTATTCTAATCCCATTATAGCTTTCACACTGAAATTTGTCAAAAAATTTTGTTATTTCCAATGATATGTTCAGGTAGCTGTGCTTTCAGAATGACTTAATCAATGTCAGGTTCAGGGTATTTCTAAGCCATGTAAACAATGCAGATTTGAGTGAATATCTGTCAAGTTTTACCTTTTCCTATTTGTTGTTGTGGTGTACCACCAAGTCATAACTTACCACTAGCTGAGTCTCCAGTGCATTTTCAGAAGGAGTTAATAGCACAGGAGAAAAGTGTTCATCTTTCTCCTGTGGGGCAGCTGGGTTTGAACTGCGTGCCTTTGGGTCAACAACAAAAATCCTTGCCACTAAGCTACTACAGTAAGTGATTCAGTAATTTTATATTTTGCTGTTGTAATATTTATTTATTTATATCAATGTTATAGGGCTATCTTCATTGTAAAGACAGAGATAATGCCTATTTCATCCAATGTTTCATTCACAATGTCTATATAATTACTCTTTTAACATAGGAAATCTCTACTTGTTCAATTAATGGAATAAAAAAATAATTGTTTGGTTCTCTGTTTAGGTCGATAGGAATAAAATTATAAAAATTTACAAGCATTTATATAGAAAGAACAAAATTTAATTCTCTAGCTTCATCATTATGATATAATTAAAAATGTTTAGAATAAAAATTACCCTAGTTATTATTTGGACAATCTAAAAACTTATATAAAAGCAATTATTTCACATTGTTGTGGAGAACACTGGAAAAAAAAAAGAAAAGAAAGTGTATATCAAAAAGGAAAAGAAAAAAGCCTTGGATATCCATTGCTTGGATCTTACTGCTGACGAATCTAGTCATACATTTACATTCAACCTATAGTTCTAATGGATTTGCTTCAGAAGTATTTAAAGGTCTGAAAGAGGACACTGGTTAATCTGGCTCTCTGCTTGTTCTTGTTCTTTACGGATAATTCAGAGAGAGGCACTTGCTAATAATGTCTTTAGTATCCCAGAGATCTGTGTTATCTAAAACATAATTTAAAAATTAATTATTTTAACTTGGCTCCCAGATCTTCATTATTCAGCCTAGTACTGAAGGAATTCACTACTTCAAAAATATACAAAATTCATTACTCTCTTTCTTATTGACTCAATCTGTCCTATAAAAATTGCAAAGTTACTGTTGGGATTAAGCGCTGTCAAATTGACTGTGACTCATCCTGTGTCATCCTCAAGATCGCCAACATGCTCCAGTTCTTACATCCACTGTGTCAGTCCATCTAGGCAAGGGCTGTGGTGTCTTCATTGACCCTTTCTACTCTTTCATGTAGCTATAATGTATATAATATATCAATGATATTGAGCATTATGCATAGCAATTACAGAGATAAAGTATATATTTAAAAGTTTTCTAATTTCTAATGTGCTATATTTCCCTTATCTGTAATTTAGGAAATGTTTATTTATATCTACCAAGTAATTTTTACTAAGAATGTAAAGAAGCAATAAGAAAGAAGGAAAATAAAAAAGAAATTCTGACCTGCCAAAATTCATATTTTACCAGAGAAAATAAAGTAGTGAGAAAAAAAATATGAAATATTAGTAGAAATAAGTAATTTCCCATAAAGAAAGGAAGTAGGATAAGGAAATAGCGATTAATATAGATAATTATGGGCTTGGGTGTTTTTTTTGTCATTGTTAGTTTCTGTCAAGACAGCTACAACTTATGATGACTTGCTGTATGCCAGAATAAAATATTTTACGAGGTCTTACACCATTTTTGTGATTGTTGGAATTTTGTGTCCATGGTAACAAAGTGTTATTTCACATAGGATAGTCAGGAAAGGTGATTTTCAACAAGTATACAAAACAAAAATGAATTAATTAACAACAAAAAATTTAGTCATAGGAACATCTAGGGAAAAATAGTTACAAAAGGCAAATGCAAAAGTCTTAAAAATGGAACAGATTCTGTGTATGAATAGGTAACACAATAGAAGAGAGAAGATATATGGATAAAGACACTTCAGGAAATGGTAAATGAAAGAGGATAATGTTCAAACCTGTCCTAGCATATTATTGTTGTTATGTGCCTTTCAGTCACCTGTGATGTGTAACAACCCTATGTACAGCAGTTCTGAATCACCCTACCCTGTCCTGAGCCAGTCTGACTAACTCCGACACACCAATCCCCATCGCCTCAGTTACTGTATCAATCCATCTATCAGGAGTCTTTCTCTCCTGCGCCATCTTTCCACCAAGACCTTCAGAGCAGCCTGCATTTCCTCCTTCATCACCATTGCCTCTTGATCATATGTTTGTTCTTGAAATCCTTCTGTGTCAGCCTATTCCTTTTGGTACAATGACTGTGTTTACTCCTTCCATCTTCTTTTAATGCTTCTTGAATCAGTTAATATTCTACCCATAGCATCCTTAAACATTGAAATTTATTTAATTTATCACTCACTTCTTTCAGCTTAAGAAATGCTGAGCAATTTCAGTCTTAATGATTTTCTGACTTCAGCTCCTTGAACATTTTATTAAAATATTTTGCCTTATCTTCCCGAGTGGCCATTTGAAATCTTTTATACAGCTCCTTAACTTCTTGATCTCTTCCCTTTGCTTTAGCTTCTCAGTACTCTAGTGCAATATTCAGAGTCTCTTCTAACATCTATTTTGATCTCCTTTCTTCTTTGTAATGACTTTTTTCATTCTTCATGAATGATATTCTTCATATCTTCCCACAGCTTATATGATCTTCGTTCATTAGTGTTCAAGGCCTCAGACCTATCCCTGAGTTGGCTTTTAAATTCATGAGTGATAGACTGAAGGTTAATTTTTTATTCCTTTGAATTTGATTTACCCTTCTTTACTTTTAATTTTAACTTGTTTATGAGCAGTTGATGGTCTGTTTCACAATCAGCACCTGGCCTAGGTTTCAATGCTGATATTGATCTTTCCCAAAGGTTTCTTCCAACAAATGTAATCAATCTAATTCCTGTGCATCCTATCGAATGAAACCTGCATTTATTTTTCTTATAAAAGAAAGATATTTGCTATGAATAAATCATTGTACAGAATTCTATCTTTCTATTCCCAGCCTCATTTCTGTCATCAAATCCATATTCTTTGACTACTTATCCTTCTTCCTGGTTCCGAATTTTACATTCCATTATTATTCCATCTTATATAATAATTATTCAATATTATATAATAATAATAAATAATAATTATTGTACATTATATAATATAATAATACATTATTATTAAAGCATCTTGGTTACATGTTCAAACAATTTCTGACTGCAGCAATTCATAGAAATCATCCATTTCCTCCTCTTTGGCATTGGTTGTAGGAGTATAAATTTGAATGATAGTGGTATCAACAGGTCTTCCTTTATGTGTATGGATAGAATCCTATCACTCAAAATATTATATTTCAAGATAGATCTAAAATTGGAATTTTAATTATGAAAGTGACCCTGTTTTTTTCTCACCTTTTCATCTCCAGCATATTAGATCTTATGATTGTGGGATTCAAAATGCCTCATGCCAATCCATCTCATTTTGTTAATACCCAATATGTTAATATTTATACGTTCCTTTTCTTTCTTTACAATGTCCAGTTTTCCTACATTCATGCTTCTCACATTCCAAACACCAATTGTTAACTCCTTCTTACAACTGCTTCTCCTCCTTTGTGTTTCCAAATTTGAGGGTTCAGCCTCAGTTGCCATATCTGTTAGTCTAATCTATGTGTGCTCTGCTGTACATAAGGTTTTCAAAGGTCAATTATATTTGAGAAGTGGATGGCCAAATCCTTCTTCTATGTCTGTCTTAATTAACAATACTAACTTTTTCAAATGTAATTTTTCCTTTTTATTTGCAACATCACTGGGATAATTGGGTTGGGAGTGTCAGAGACAGTGTGATTGGCACAGGACAGAGCGGAGTTTAGGGCTGTTGTACATAGGGTCGCTATGAGTCGCAGGCGACTTGACGGCACATAACAACAACAACAACAGCATATTCTTTAATAAGAAAGAGTTGTAATGACCACGACACTAAGCAAGATATAAAGACGTTAATAAAATACCTCTCTTTTTAATACATTTTTATTGCATAACTAAGAGTCTGTATCACCCGTAGCTGACCCTCCAGTGGGTTTTCAGTTTCAAGTTAGTTGCACTGGAAGACATTGCCCATGCAGCTGCTGAGCAGCTGGAGAGTCTTTCAGATTGCAGTGCAGCTTCTTGCCACTAGGCCACCAAAGTGCCCCTTTTAATAGAGTACATACAAATATAATTTGAAATATTTAACACTCCTTATGAGATATGCAATTCATTTTCTGTAGTAAGTCAAGATTTTCAGAAGGCCAAAAATCTCAGCCAAAAGACAGTTTTCAAAGATTCTGTTACATACAACTGCTCCCTTCACATACATAGCTACACGTTTATCACATAGAAGTAGCTTAGTCTTATAAAGACCAATAAAAGCTACAGAAAAGCAAATGGTAGAAAGAACCTGTTTAAAAAGATTATTTCAAGGGAGCTCTGGTGGCCTAGTGGCAAGACACTGCACTGCAATCCCAGAGGTACGCGGTTCAAATCCACCAGATGCTTTGCTGGAGAAGGAGGGGACAATCTCCTCCTGTACCAGTCAGATCTGATTTGACGGTACACGTAAAAAATAAAACAATAAAAATAAAGAAAGAATAAAAAAAAAAGATTGATTCAAGTGTAAGAATCAACTCCAGAGACTCAATTTTTGTACGGAGTGTTTAAATTTGACCTCTAGGTCACTATTTAGAAATAAATTTAGCATCAATGTTCTTGCTAGTCTAAAAAAAATTATAAATGTTATTTCCATTCAGTCTTATACTCAAAAATATTGTTTTATATGTTCTAACTTTGAGGAATAGCTATTATTATTATTATTATTAAATTATTTGACATTTTAGAAGAGTGGATTATTACTAAATAGGAAAATAAGATGTTAGAAATTAGAGAACTGAGAATGTAATCAAAGACTTGTAAGCTAGAAACCATATATCAGCTAGAAAATCAGACTTGTGCATATAACAAAAAAAGGAAGAGAGAATAAAAAAATCAGTTATTTTGAAAGCACTTGAGTAAATACTGAAACCAGCAACTGAAAAAACAAAAAAATATATTATTTTCAATGTAAATATGATGAAATATTTGGATGGTGAATTTGAAAATAACTCTTTTCGTTAGAATTAGATGCAAGACTGGAAAGAAAATTATTATACCAGAATGTTTTCATTAAGTGTAAGCTGGCATGAATCTTCTCTGGTCTGTATTCTGCTTAAGGTGATTGTTTTAAAGTACTAAAACGGGATTGATTATAAACGGGTTCCTCAGAAACCAAGATTATTTCATTTTGTGAAACAATTCTACATGGTCAGTACTTTATTTTAAATATAATATCTCTAATAAACCTCCCAAAATTATTCCTTCTAGAATACAAAATAAAACATTTGGAGGGAAAAGTATCTTGGAGTTAAGTGAACTGCAAGTAGTTTCAAATATGTATCAAATAATGGTTTTGCAGAGGTCACTATTCCTTTTGCGGCAGTATACAATGATTTGTAGTTGTTGTTGTATATCTTTGAGTTGATTATGGCACATAGAAGTCCTATGAACAATAGATCTGAACCCTGCCAAATCTTGCACCATCCTCCTGATTTCTGACATGCCCATTGTTACAATTACTGTGTCAATCTATCTTTTTTCCCTTCTAATACTTTTATCAATTTACATATAATAGTTAATATACATTGTGATTTATTCATGTACATTGTATTTTATACAGTCTTAAATTTCTATTGTGTTTCATATAATCATTAGTATTTTATCTCATTAATTACTATTGATTTATGCCTACTCGTATCCCATTTTTCAAGTCCCCATTGAATCTTAGCTATTCTTTCACCCACCCTAGTGATTTCCATCCTTCTCTTTATTTCACCACCTTTTCCTTTTCCACATACACAGTGTCTTCCTCTCTTTCTCTGATTCTACCTCCACCTTTTCCAACATGCCATCTTTTGTCATGGACTAGCTACTCTTGATACTATGTCCCAAGTATGTGAGACAAAATTCCACCATCCTTGCCACTAAGAAGCAGCCTAATTGCACTTTCTCCAAGATAAAATGAACTATTCTTTTGACTGTCCATAAGAAATCCAGTGCTTAAAAAAAAATCCACCTTGGACTCATCTTCTGTCATCCTTATTCATTATCTAACTTTCAGACATGTAGTAAAATCATAAAAAATATCATGTCTTGGACCAGGTGTACATTACCTTTTTAAGGGATATCCTTGAGTTAGTGCTTTGGAGAAGGGAGTGACAGCTGGTTTTCAAAATGCACTAATAAGTCTTTTGATTTCTTGACTGAAATGATCATAAATATTGATTATAGATCCAAGTAAATTGAAATTTAGGACAATTTAATTTTTTTCCCCATCTTCCATGATGTTATCTATTGGTCCAATGGTAAACATTTTTGTTTACTTGATATGAGGTGTAACCCTTACTGATGACTGTAATCTTTTATTTCTATAGTAAGCACTTCAATTTATGAACTTTCTATAGTGGTAGTTACATGCTTTTAGTTGGAACTGACTCAGCATCCTATAGGTGTTCAGAGGCTATAAATCATAGGGAGGAGATTGTCCATCTTCCTCTCACAAAGAAGCTGGTAGAATTAAACTGCCTGTGTTTGGCAGCCTTTGATGGCATAACTTATCACTAGGCTGCCACTATGCTCCTGCCCATAGTGATCTAGACTATGCCATTTCCAGTTCCCTTCCAGGATAAAATTGATTTCCTTCTATCTCAGAACTTTAGTTACAAATTTAGAACATTGAGCCTTAAACATATTTATAATAATAGTGTTTTTTCAAATATTTTTATAAGCATAGGATCATAACAAACTGTGGCAGACTCTGAGAAGAATGGAAATCCCAGAACGTTTAATCATGCTAATGCGAAACCTATACTTGGACCAAGAGGCAGTCATCAGAACAGAGCAGGGCAACATTGCATGGTTCAAAATTGGGAAGGGTGTACGCCAGGGATGTGTCCTATCTCTGTACGTTTTCAACCTGTATGCAGAGCAGATTATCCGAGAGGCTGGGCTCCATGAGGAGAAGCATGGCATCAGGATTGGTGGAAGATCTATCAACAATCTGCGTGATGCAGATGATACAGCCTTGCTCGCTGAAACTGAGGAGGACCTCATGTACTTACTGCAGAGGGTCAAGGACTGCAGCCTTCAGTGTGGACTGAGGCTCAATGTCAAGAAGACAAAGATTCTCACCACTGGACCAATCGGTAGCATCAGGATGGATGGCGAAGACATTGAGATTGTTCACAGCTTCAGTTTTCTTGGCTCCACAGTCAACATTCTTGGCACCAGCAGCCAGGAAATAAAAAAATGTATTGCGATGGGAAAGTCTGCTGTTAGGGACCTCTCTAAAGTACTCAGGAGCAAAGGTGTCTTTCTGGAGACTAAGGTGTGCCTGATACAGCCCATGGTTTTTGCAGTCATTTGTTATGCATCAGAGAGTTGGACAATGACTGGGGAGGACAGAAAGAGAATTGACACCTTTGAGCTGTGGCACTGGATAAGAGTATTGAATGTACCATGGACTGCCAAGAAAACAAACAGATTCATCCTAGAGAGGGTTAAACCAGGCTACTCCTTGGAGTCAAGGATTCTGGGGCTTCGTCTGACATACTTTGGACATGTTGTAAGGAGAGACAGGTCCTTGGAGAGGGACATCATGCTTGGTAGGGTAGAGGGATTGATTCAGTGACTGGGGTAATCGGGATGGGTGTGTCAGAGGCAATGCGATTGGCACAGGATAGAGCAGGTTTCAGGGCTGTTGCACATAGGGTCACTATGAGTTGCAAATGACTCGACAGCACATAACAACAACAACAACATACAATTGTATTATTGCAAATTAAGAAGAGTAAGAGAAGATATCTTCATAATATGTACGGCTGGTGCCAGAGGTTATTTCACGTCAATGAAGTTATGTATTTGCCCATCAATAAGGGGAAACTTGGCAGGGGCGGGGGAGGGCTGCTTCCATCCAAGCAAGGAGAGGTAGTTCCAGAGAATATTCTAGTGCAATTGGAATGTCTAGAGAAAGAATTATGTCTTTCACTTTCCTGTTAAATATTTGCTAAGCTACAGAAATTCAGAATCCCATTACAAAAAGAACATTCAAAAAGACTATAGTAGAAAAATCTTGGAAAAGAGCAATAGGTTTCCGTAGATTTTTGAGGTGAGAAAAATGGTGGCATAGAACCCAGGTCTTGCTTCTTGGAGTAAAAATGCTTCTAAAAGCCCTCCTTAAAGGAAGATGAGGTTAAAATGTTTCAAGGAGCACATTAACTACAATGTGGAAGGTCAGAGAATCTTGTGCTTTTTTTAGGATGCAAGTTTGTGCAATAAAGTAGTCCTGTTTGAACCATCATGATAAATTTTAGATAGTGTCAGCAAATAAGATGAAGTAGATTTCAGAAAAAGAGGATGAGATATACCACAAAGGTCTGGAATTAGGAAATATAGTAGGGCATAAGAAGTCAGCAGAGAGTAGAATGCCATTTTCAGGGAACAGCTTGTTGTATTGGAAGAACATCCCAAAGACCAGCAAATGTAGCCCAAAAGAGAATGAGCATTTGGAAAATAGCCATATGTCATTGGCCCTTTCACAAAGTGCTTGTCAATGAAAATGCACCTGCTTTATTCTCTAATTCCCTCGCAACAACACCAAAAAATTTAACTAGTAGCAGAAAGGAGTTCTAAATAAATTTAATAAACTTAACCATCAAGCTCATATTCTACTACTAAAGTCCCTATGGTCAATAAAATAGGCTGATCTGAAGGAAAGAGAAGATGAATGTAAATAGAGTGTGGAAGTTTTGTCTCCTTATAATGTCTGGAGAGTTTAAACTGCTACCTTTCAATTAGTAATCAATTGCCTAACCACTATATCTCCAGGGCAGCTTAGCATTGGAATTTTGAACTAGAAAGAAATCAATAATTCAACAGTAAACTAGTTGTTGTTGTTGAGTCGATCTCAATTCATCATACACTCTGTGTTACAGAGTAGAAGTACTCCATAGATTTTTCTTGCCAATCAATAATCTGTAAAGAAGCACATTACTTAATCTTTCTTCCATGGCACCACTGTGTCAGTGTGAATAGGGAGATCCCGTAATGTATTCTGCAGAGCTTAGCATTGCTAACACTAAGGTCATACCTATCTAGATGTTCAAATCCACCAAAGCTTTTTGAGGAAAAAGTTAGACAATATCCTCCTGTGTGACAAACAGTCTCAGAAACTTGCTGAAGGGTTACTTATAGGTTGGTTTGGACTCAAGAATAACGAGGTTGTAATGGTTGAGCATAATCCTTTGTACCACCTATGGCCAGGGCTAGATACATTTATATTCTGAAACTGTCTCAATTGTCAAACTGTATCTTCTTTGAAAATATTAAGTGAATGAAAAATTGGAGCCTTTATGAGAATGATATCCAGGACAAAGGAAAAAATGTAGCAGAAACAGTTTGAAGACAATATGTGGAAAAAATGAAGCTGTTCTATTCTTCTCATAAAGGTATTACTTATAGTTCACCATTAATGACATGTAAGTGTCCTAGTTGCTTTTCAATGATATTTATTCAATAAAAAAATGTACTGAGAAAAATAAACAACCTAAATTAAAAAAAAATGTACTGAGTGCTGTTCTGAGTCAGGCAATGTTCTGGTCACTGAGAATAAAAAAAGGGGGGGGGGAATCCCTCACCATGTTATGCTGTTGTTGTTATGTGCTATCGAGTCACCTGTGACCCATAGTAACTCTATGTACAGCAGCTCTGAATCCTGCCCTGTCCTGAGACAAATTCATTGATTCTGACACGCCTACCCCCATTGCCCCAGTTATACTGTCCTCAAATTACAGAAGCTATAGACCTTTAGACTGCCTGTTAAAGTCTTGAGATACACAGAAGTCTGTGTGATACAAAGCGTACCTACATTAATCATAGTTCTATCAGAGGCATTTCTTGAACCTTGACCTAGGAAATTTATTAAATAATTCACACTATAAGACTTCAGAAGGCAATGGTGTTTTAGAGGACAGTAAGGTATTGAATTTAATTGAATGGATGAGAAAGAAAAAAGTGCATTATTACAGAATGGAGAAAAGCTCTATCATTCTGCACAGAGAACTCTAGACCTGCTTGTTTATCTCCTTTGTCTGATACAGTTTCCTGGCCCAGTTTCCATCCTTTCACCTGAAGGATTCATATCCCATAACTGTAAGTTCTAAGTAGATTCTAAATAGGAAAAATTAATTGGGAGCATATGACTATAAATATCCAAGTGATTAATTTTAATGTTTAGAGAAACTATGGAATGCAGAACAAATAGGTGTTTCAACTAGATTAATATGCAGAAGATGTGACATTATGTGTATTCTAGGCATGTTGCTGTAACTTAAATCAATAGAATAGTTTGCCATATAAGGTTCTGATTTTTTGTTATTTAAAAATCATGAGTGGCAGATGCTTTATTTCTCACCTGAGAGAGGAAATAAGGGGCTTGGGAATCTCTTTTGAGAGTGGTAAATGAACTAGTACAGAACAGAATGTTTAACCAAGCCTGAAGAGCATAACATGTTCATTACTGTACACATATATTCAAGATCAAGTTTAGAAATGACTTGATTTTTTTTCAGAAAGAGAAACTGTTCATCTTTCTCCCATTAAACATCTGATGGATTTGAACTATGTGCTTTTGGGTTCTCAATGAAATTTCTTACCAATAAGCCACCAGAGAAAGTCTAACAGACAACATTTAATATTTGGCAGATATATTGTTTAAAGTTACCTAAATAAGTCTGACATATCAAGGAATACAGTAGCTCTGGTCAAAATAGTTTTGATCTATTATTCAAGCTTTCAAGAAAATCTAACTTCAGTACTCTAAGGCAGTAATCTAAATCAGTACTTCATTATTTTAAAAAGATGATGATAAAATGAACAACGGCATTAAACAACATCATTTGTTTCAGGCATTATAAAAAAGATATTAACTGTGTTAGATCTGAATGATTCAGTAAACAAGTATTTTTCAAATGACCAACACAATATTCTAAAATTACATATAAATAAAAAGGCCAGTCAAAATGCATGCTAATTGATTTATATTAAAAGCTGATAAACATTTATTTGATATGATTTATTTTTTATAGCTAGTAACAACAATAAGAAACTATCATTTGTCAAGTTTTGATACAGTATCAGAGAATACTCACAAGTATCCAAGATATTTAAAGTGCCCCTTCCATTTTTTTAATTTAAAAATTAATTTTAATAGGTACTTCTTTGATATCTCATTCTGTAGTTAAACTTTTTTTGCTTAGTGTTTTTGTTTTTTAAAAGACATATCTAGGCAGAGAAATCAGGATTGGAGTAAGACTCAACAGCCTATATTATGGAGATAACACAACCCTACTTGCTAAAACTGAGGAAAACCTGAAGTGCTTGTTGCAGAAGGTCAAGGACTAAAACCTTCATTATGTATGGATTGAAGCTCAACATCAAGAAAACAAAGATTCTTACTATTGGGCCAATTGATAGCATTGTAATAGATGGTGAAGAGATTGAAATTGTTAACAGTTTTAGTTTCTTGGGTCCACAATCAACAGTCTTTGTACCAGCAGGCAGGAATTAAGAGATGAATTGCATTGCGAAAGACTGCTGTCAGAGACCTCTCCGAGTACTGAAAAGCAACACTGTCACTTTGGAGACTAAGTTGTGCCTGATCCAGGCCATAATTTTTGCAATTATTTGCTATGTATCAAAAAGCTGGAGAATGATAGGAGAATTGATGCCTTTGAGCTGTGGTGCTGGAGAAGAGTATTGAATATGCCATGGACTGCTAGGAGGAACAAACAGGTTTGTCCTAGAGAGGGTGAGACCAGGCTACTCCTTGGAGGCAAGGATTCTGAAACTTTGTCTGATATACTTTGGACATGTTGCAAGCAGGACCAGTCCTTCAAGAGGGACATCATGCTTGGGAAGGTGGAGGAGAAGTGCAAAAGAGGAAGACCCTCAATGCGATGGATTGATTCAATGACTGGAGTGATGGAGGTAGGTGTGTCAGAGACAGTGAGATTGGCATAACATAGAGTAGAGTTAAGGACTGTTGTACATAGGGTCGCTATGAGCTGCAGGTAACTCAATGACACAAAACAACAACAAAAGAGACTTTCTTTTATTCTGTAGTTAATTTATTTGGTTGGTTTTTTTGGGGTGTGTGTGTGTGTGTGTGTGTGTGTTTAAAGACATATCTGTATGAGCTGAAGATGCACCTAATCCAATCACTGTTCTCAATCCCTTGCCATACATCTGAAAGTTGTACAATGGCTGCTAGTGACAAAGAAGAATCAATGACTTTGAGTTCTGATGATGGAGGAGAGTACTGAAGATCCCATGCACTGCCAAAAGAGAAACAAATCTGCCTTGTAGAATGTGTGACCAGGGTGCTTCTTGGAGGTGAGGGTGGTGAAACTTTGTTTCATACACTTTGAACATGTTTTTAGGAGGTGTCAGCCCTTCACCCGTAATTTTCTATATTCAAAATATGTGTGTGGTTGATACTAAAGATATATCACTAATCAATATATTTGATAATAATGATATAAATGATTGCTCCTATTGTAATGAGCTTTCCTTTAAGTTTAGAAAAGAGTCACTTATCAGAGATACCTTTTTTTAATGAAGCATATGATTTTAAAAGAAATACCAAATTATAATACATAAGGTGATGGCATCATTAAGCACGGTGGATTGGCATAGCACAATGTCTACAAGAGTGGCCTAAAACAGAAATGCTTGTGAGAATGTTGCGAGACCTGGCAGTGTTCTGTTCTTTTGTACACGGTTTGCTCTAAGTTAGAACAGACTCATGGCTAGAAGTTAGAACAGACTCATGTGCACATAATAGCAACAAGGATATAATACATATTTATTAGATAAGCAGGAAATCATCAACAACAGAAATTTACATGTCATCATTTGCAAAAGTCTTTTTGATATGCTGTGTCTAAGTCACTGAAGTACAGACTTTAACATTACATGAAGTTTTGATCATGTATTGGTAACTGCATAGTATCAACAAGAAGACTCCATAGGCAAGATGCAGTGGCTGGGAAATGAAGTGGTTTATGGTGTGCATAATCCTCTTGACATCATGATCTGATTCTAAAGAATGAAGTAGTCAAGAAAAAAAGTTCTCCATATCACACAGTCTCATTGTTGAAGTGGAAGGAGAGCAAAAACTGAAAAAATAGATAGCCATTGAGCAAGTCTCAAGATGACTCTCCCTTCCCTACTGTAAGCCCCCCAAAATGTACTTTACAACTCTCATACCCTACAGTCACCTTATGGAAATGATGTTGTTGTTGTTTTGTTGTTTGATGCCGTCGAGTCCTAGACGACTCATAGCAACCCTATGAACAAACAGCCTGAGCACTGTTCGTACATAGAGTTTCCGGAGGCAAGCCATTTCGGAAGTGGATGCCGCTCCTGCTTCCGGGCTTGATTTAATCGGGAAGCTCCAGCCAACACTGTCCACCATGGGTGCCCATTACCACGATTGGCACATCACTGTCACAGGCTTCAGCATCACAGCAACCACGAGTATGAAGACAAAAAATGCAAACACAAAACTATGTTCCCATTATGTGTCATCTGAAGATAAGAAGAAAACAAAATTCATCATAAGAATATGAATATGAACTCAAGGGAACTAAGATGCTTTTTCATGTGCATTAAGTAGAATGCATGCAAACCTCACTGTGAACTCTCAGAGATGGGAAAGAGAAGAAATGGTGGAAATGAGTTAGCATATTAAGGAGAAAAGAAACTTTTGAAGCTAGAGGACGTGCAGACACTTAGCAGGTGCCATCTGGACTAACATTTGACTTCCGTTTAGCTTCAGAAATTAGAGAAATCCAGAGTGGCAACAGCAAAGCAGTGACACAGTGAAGCAGGTCTCACTATAGACCAACATGGTAGCAATATCCCCAGATGTGTTGGGAGCTAAGTAACTGGAACAAGTTTCTGTAAAATGATTAGAGTTTCTTAGAATGAGTAATTGTCACAGTTGCTGTTGTGGAAAAGTAATTAATTACATGGAGTAATTATCATTTTCCCTCAAGTATACTTAGGCTGATGATTTTTTTTTCAAAGAATTAAAACAGGAAAAGCAATATTATTTGTATTTTGATAGGTGGCATGCTGTTTAGGGTCAGGACTGCAAGACAGAAAATAGCATTAACAGACTGTGGAACAAGTTTGAGAGACTGAAGCAAATTACAAACATATAAAGAATCCTAATCCACATGAATGACTTTGAAGGGGCGCCTTTAAAATGAATATCCTTTTAGGTAGTGGGAAATGCTTTAGAAACACCATCTTCCTGAGCAAAAAGAAATAAATAAGACTAACTTAGTCATACCACCTGGGACTTCAAAATTTCAAGGGATATAACCATCAAAAAGAAGCAGAAGTGCAGGAGTTTAAAAAAGTGTTTCATGTGTGCATATTTAATTCTTTCATTAACTTTAATTTAGAATTCAACAAATTCTATACTGAGCATTCAGTATTTGTGTATTCAAAACCATCAAAATGAGAGAAAAAGTGCTTCAAATGAAGAGTTTGAAATAAAACACGTGCATACTTAGAATATGAAAACAGTCATTTCCCCAAAAGAAATACCCGGAGCCAGATATTCTTTTTTTTTCACAGATAATATTTAAAAAGTAATTTAAATTGTTTCTGTTATTTGCTGTCAAGTCAATTCCAACTCATGACAACTGCTTGTGCTCACTGTGGAACGGCTTGTTCCAGAGAGTCTTGTGCCTATGACCTTTCAGAAGCAGGTCATCAGACCTGTCTTCCCAGGCAAATTGCTGTGCGAGCATATGAACTGCAACCTTTTGGCTTATCTCTTTGTGATACCCAGGAACTCCTGAAATTACTATTAATAAGATTTTTAAAAATATTTAAAGGAAAGACAATTGAGTAAAAAATAAAATAACTTATGCACAGCTTCAAGGTTAATCATTGCTGTTTATGAACTATATCAATATACTGTGTTGTTTTCGTTATTGTTAGGTGCCATTGAGTTTGACTTATAGTGACCCTATAAACAACAAATCTGAATCCTGTCTTATTCTGTGCCTTTCTTACAATCGCTAACATACTCAAGTTCATTGCTACAGTCACTGTCAATACATTGGGTTGAAGGTCTTCCCCTCTTCTGTTGACCCTCAACCTTTCCAATCATACTCCAAAGAATAGCTTCCCCTAGCAACATGCTTAGTTATGTGAGATAAATCTTTATCATTTTCACCTCTAAAAAGCATTCTGAATATACCTTCTTCATGATATATCTGGTTTTTTGCAGTTAAGATATTCAATACAGTTTTTTCAAAATTACTTCCTGCTGATTCTCAATAAATTAACAAAAAAACTTAAAAAAAGAAACCCAAACAAACTATAGCTCAAAGGTATCAATTCTTTTTCTGCCATCCTTTTTCATTGTCCATCTTTCAGATGTATATCTAGTATTTGGAAAAACCATAGCCTGAATCAGGCACATCTTAGTACTCAAACTAATATCACTGTTTCTTAACAATTTGAAGAGGTCTCTGACTTTCCCAGTGAAATGTGTCTCCTCATTTTCTGACTGCTGGTAGGATGTTTATTGTAAATTCTAGTCATATGGAGTTGTTTACAATTTCATTTTTTTCTCCATCTATCAAGATATTTCCTATTCATGTAATGATAAAAATTTGCTATTCATGCAGTGGTACAAGTTATTATTGTCTTGATGTTAAGATGCAATCCATATTGAAAGTTATACCCTTTGCTTCAAGTCTTCCTTACTTTCAGCAAGCAAAGTTGTGTCATCTGTATAATGTAGGCTATGGATGAGTCTTTCTCTAATCCTGGTGCCCCATTCTTCTCCATAGAGTCCCAATTCTTGAATATTTTTCTCAGTATATAGATTGAATAGAAATGGAGAAAGGCTGCAACCCCTATTACATCTTTCCTGATTTTACACCCTATATTGTTCCCTAGCTATGTTCACAAAACAGCCTCTTGATCTAGATATAGGTTGTATAAGAGCACAATTAATTAAATATCCTGGGATCAACTATGTATGAGACAAATTCTATATTTCTGATATGATTATAGGAGCTATAGTTTCTAATATTTTCAGAATGATGTTGTTATTGTGTATTAGAGTCAGAGCTGATCAGTAAATGACCATACAGCAGGTTTTCAGAGACAGTTAATTGTAAAGGAGGAGATTGCCCACCCTTCCGCCAAGCAACTGGGGGGTCTTGAATGTGTGTCTTCAGGATTGCAGTGCAGTCTTTTTGTTATTTTTGTTTTATTTGCTCTCGAGTTGGAAGCTACTTATCAATGATTCTCAAGTGGGTTTTCAGAGAACGTAAATCAAATAAGAGGAAATGATCCACCTTTGTTCTGCAGACATATGCTAAGATTTGAGCCATATGCATTTGGATTGGCAGTGTATCTCTTTACCACTAAGCCACCATAGTTCTCTTATTGTTTGTTTGTTGTTGTTATTGTTATCCACTGTAGAGTCTGAACCGACTCATAACTTACCTGTTAGAGGTTTTCGGAGGCAATAAATCAAGGGAGAATATGCCCATCTTTCTTCTACAGAGCAAATAGGGGGCTTTACCTACATTTTCAGGATGGCAGTGCAACTCTTACCACTACTATGCTTATAATATTTATGAGTGACAAAGAATAAAAGTGGATAATATTGAATGAATCATATGTAGATATCTACACACTCATCCGTAAAGAAAAAGAGATTTCTAGAACAGAGTGATCAGGGTGATTCATTTGGTTTACAGGCAGTCTTTAATGATTAATACAAAGTATGGAGGAAAAAGGACTTTCTGCCTTAAAAAAAAATCATGAAAGCAGATTATAGGCTTATACTCTACGAAGAAGAACTTAAGTAGAGAAAAATGTTGGGGGAAATTAAAAAGATTATACGAAAGCAAAGAGAGAATACTAGAAGTAGTTTTTCAATGTAATTTTAAAAGCTGTTACTTAATTAATAAATAATTAAAGCAAGTCTAAAAAAATCAAATGTATATGGGAGAAATTTTTTAATGACTTGGAGATTTATAGTAAAAAAAAATGAGCTAGGAATTAGAGACCTCTGTTGATATCTGAAGTAGAGGCCTAGGCTGCAAGTCCAAGCCTTGACCTTTCTACTTACTAGCTGCATGACTTGGTCCTAGATAATAAGCCACCTTGAATTTCTTAAGTTCTAAGATTGAAACAATAATAATTAACTCACAAGTAGTGAGTTAGAGATAGTACAACATGTTTTCATACGGCATACTCACTCACTCACTTATCATTGTGTTGAAAATGATTCATAACTGACTACCCATTGGATTTATGAGTGTCATATCTTATGAGAAAAAAAATTGTCCCTCTTTCTCCATTTTGTTATTGTTGTTGTTAGGTGCCATCAAGTTGAGTACAACAAGCAGTGACTTACAGACAGCTAACTTGAACCTTACTCTATCCTGTGTCATCCTCAACATCTCTGACACTCTAGGGCCCATAGCTGAAGTCACTGTGTCAATCTACCTCTTTAGGGGTCTTCCTTTCCTTGATTGATCCCCCATCTCTCCAAGCACAATGTCTCTTCCCTGATCTTTGGGTTAACAGAGCAACTCCCTACTGACTACACTGCCAGAACTCTTTATTCGGCCCAATACCTAAAGATTCTAACTTCATGGTGGCTGAATGTGAATCTAGGTTAGAATTTTGAGTTTCCAGTACAAATCCTATGTTGTGTCATGTGTGCTGTCTCTGAGTGACATAAAGTCAATTCCAACTGCTCAGAGTCTAGGGAGCTGATCACCAGGCCTTTTCTCGCCAAGAACAGCTGGCTTGTTGAACTGCTAAGGAACTTTTGGGTAGTAGCCAAACAATTAACCTTTGTGTCATCAGGCCTCCCTGTGTTGTAGCTCTGTATCAAGTAAAGAAAATGTAATCATATTGGTAGCTCACTGGAATTAATTATTTGATAATTTTTAGGTACTATATTTTACCCATACTATGAAAATAAAGTGTATTTGAAGGCACATAGGTCCCCAAAATGAAGGAGCAAATGAGAATGGGAAATGAACAATGAAGAAGAAGATGATGAAAAAGACAGAAAAAAAATAGAATAACTTGTGGAAAATTATCCAAATGCTGGAAAGAATCAAGGATACATGCTGAGTAAAAAAAATGAATTTTTTTCAAATATGAAAAATTAAAATTAAACCTAAACATGTGGATATGTGACAATGTATGGATCATAGTAAGATAACATTTTAGACAAAGGCCTCCAATTTGAATGATTTTAGGGTACCTCATCAGAAATAGAAATGTAACAAACAGCTTTAAAACAGAATTGTACAAAACAGTTACTAACAGTTTCTTTGCTGTTATTGATGGGTTGTTGACAGGAGCTTTGAGCAATGACAAATATGTTAAACAGACATATGCAAAATTTTCATTCAGACTTAGATTGAATGATTCCTATTCTATTATCTATGTATCTCATCTCATTAGTGATGACACTGAATGTTATCTCATCCAAGAGCCCTCTCTGAATAGTCAAAGTAAAATAACATCATCTCTCTCCTCATTCTCTCATTGACTGCTTAATTGTTTCCAAATAATTTATCTTCCATGCACCTGTTTCTTTGAAATGAGTTTTGTTTCCCTGACCCAACTGATTTGTAACATATAGAAAACTTGAGTTTTGTTCACTTCTGTACCTCCTCCACTGTGAAATTATCTGGGACATAGTTCACTCTAATCAAATTGGTGAAGGAATGAATTCTTAAATGTTTTCATGAGTTCTTGTAATTATACTCTATGCCAGATGCCTTTCTAAATTATAGGGATGCAATGTTTAGCAAAGAGGCCAGATCCATACAGTCATCACATTGATATACAAATGCTAGGAGTGAGAAAGTGAGTAAAAGCACTGACTAAAATTAAATGAGCATACTTTGATGTATTATCACTTTCTAAAACAAAACAAAGGAAAATCCCAACAACACTTGAAAAGAGTGCTTGAATGGAGAATAATTTCAACCGCTATTAGGGAAGCCTTGCTGTAGACACAGAAGATATTTAGGTAAAATCTAAAAGACGTAATTAAAAAAGTAATGCAATCCTCATAAGAGCACATTTGGACAATGGAACAGTGAATAGAAAAGTTGTGACACAAAAGAGTGTATAGACATAAATTCAAAAGAGGCAAAGGTCACAAGCATGTAATAAAATGAGTAGAAAAGGACACAAAATTAAATTACGGAAGCACGCCCTTGCCACTTGACTAGCAATGTTTATTCTGTACAATATCATAACTCTGGGTAGTACAAATGATTAAGTGCTCAGCAGCTACTCAAAAGGTTCAAAGTTCAGAATCACACAAATATCTCTCAACAGAAAAGTCTATCTAATTTTACCACTGTATTAGTATAATAGAATAATAAAAATCAATATTGAGACATCTGGTCTTCCTCTTCCTCCTCTTCTTCTTGTTTTACTCCTTCTTCTGTCACTTGCTGTCATCAAGTTGGAACCAACTCATCCTCAAGCACTTTTCAGAGTCTGTAAATCACTTAATAGGAGACTATGGCCTTTCCCCATGGAGCCTCTGGTGGATTCAAGTGTCCCAGAGATGCAACCTTTGGAATAGCAGAACAACTCTCTACCCACCAGGCCACTCAGCTGCCGGGAAAACCAATAGAAATGAGTACAAATTAGAAAGAAATATGTTTATATTTTTAAGCTGAGTATGGGAGCAATAAAAACTGAAATAATAAAGATGAACCTTAAGTCTTACTGTGAACACCCAACTAGATGATGTTACTATTTATTAAAGTAAAGATGGTAAAAACCTAGACTTAGAAAAATAAAGAATTCAGCTTTGTCTACAGTATGCATAAACTCCTATGCTGATTAGGTGATTT
Source organism: Elephantulus edwardii (assembly GCF_000299155.1). Classification (NCBI taxonomy): domain Eukaryota; kingdom Metazoa; phylum Chordata; class Mammalia; order Macroscelidea; family Macroscelididae; genus Elephantulus; species Elephantulus edwardii. The sequence continues at coordinate 11,768,608 of NW_006399806.1, read as the reverse complement.
GATAAATAAATTTGAAGCAATGAAGAAATTGAGTCTAAAGTTATAAAAAAATCGATGATCCTATGGATTGTTCTTGTTGTGTTCCTGAACCAACACCTAGCTGACCAGTTAAGTGCATGGAAGGAGATTGCCCATCCTCCTCCCACAGAGCAACTGGTGGCCTCAAACTGAGTACCTTTGAAATTACAGCACATCTTTTTGTCACTAAACAACCAGAGCTCTTGTATCCTATGGATAGCAATGACTTTAAAGCCACAAACAAGCTAAGATTGCTTTAGGATTATCAATCTGAAGGAAAGTTTAGAGTCCAATAAAATCAGGGGATATAGTTTTCAAAGATGAGATCAAGTAACAGAGACATATTATCAGTACAGTTTGTTAAAAGCAGGAAGAGACTGAGTCAGATAATCCCACTCAAGAAAGTAGCTAAAATGAGGAGGAAGTCAATGCATCAAATGGTGATAATGATGGCAAATAGGATGAACACAAAAAGTGCCCATGGGATGTAGTAACATGGGGAGTAGCTAGCCTATAGAGGTCAGGTTGGAGAAAAGGAGTTGAAGAAGCAGAATTAGTATGTAAATGCAATGCATTTTCCCCTAGAACATTCTAGGTGAAATATAACAAAGTAAAAAGATGTGAGTATAATTTGGGGGTATTGTAAGTTTAAAAAAAAAGAAAAGGTTTTTTAGGGGGGATTTGTTGGGGTTATTTTGTCTTTAGTTTGAGGTCAACTAGATCATATTTCTGTGTTAATACATATAGCAAGTAGAAGGAGGGAAATTAGTACCATGCAGAAGGGAATATGAAAACTTATGGGACTAAAGTTCTTTACAAAGGAACAAGAATGGCATGCAATGCAGATGTGGAGGGCTTAACATGAGGTTGGAATAGAGATTGCTTTAAATTGGAAAAGGAATGAAAATAAATTACTAGTAAAGGCTCATGGTTTTGCAAGTGTGATGAAAGAAAGCATGTAAATACTTTTAATATTTGTCAATGAATCAGAGAATAAAAGTAGGATAAAACCAAGTGGAATAAAACCAATGAGGAGTAAAAGAAAGTTTGATTGCCATTTGAGCAATCCAGAAACCATGGTCATTAAAGTAACAGTATGAGTTCCTTGTCTAAAATGAGTGAAAGGAGAGTTGGAGGTGGAGGTGTGTACTATGGAGGGGGTTTATTTACCATAAGAGCATTTTAAAAGCTAAAGTACATTTATTAACACAGAAGTGAAATTTATCATAAAATACAATGCCACGTGTTTTGTTATGAGGAGTATACGTTCTTTACCTATTGCTATTTCATATTATCTGTGTAAACTCATGATACTTACAGGAGAAAATAGAACTTCCCCGTAGGTTTCCCTAACCTGAAACTTTTATAAGAGCAAATTGCCAGGTCTTTTCTGTAATGAGGTGCCCAATGGATTTGAATTCTTGATTTTTCAGTTATCAACTGAGTACTTAACCCAGTAGGTCTCCAAGTTCATTGAGTATGATCTAAAAAGGCAATAAAAAACAAGGCATGAAATAATTTTAAATTAACCTCTAACCCTACTTTTGTTTTGTTTTTCTGTCCTGTAGAGATTACGTTTCCCTCCACTCTGACCTTTAAATATAAATTCAAATTTAAGTATCTATGGATTAAGATAATAAGTATTTTTTATTTTTTCTTTTGATGCCCATTTGATTGCTATAATGCCCAAAGGATACATGATAGCAAACAGTTCTTTGTTACTGACCAAAAAGTTGCTTAGGGCAAAAATATTGACTAGAAACCCTTGTCACTCTTATGAAAAGGGTTGTCACTTGTTTATTGATTCTGAAGTGACTCTGTCACACACTGGGGACCTCGATTAATGCAACCACAATGGCCTTTATTAAAAGTGCATGTCATGTGGCCACAGAACCATGACTCAGCTGAATACGGATTCTTCTTTTTTCTAATGCTACTCTCATCATCATAGAAAGGAGCTGTGTTTCTTTGGTTATAGGAGTTCATTAATGAGTAATTAAGCAAATTTAATAGTAGTCAAGACTTTTTTTAAAAAGTGTTAAGACATAATTAAAGCATTTTTGAGAGTTTCTTGCTTTCTTAACAATATTCTACCACCTAAGAAGCTATGAGTCCGTTCAGCCTCTGTAGTACACAATGAGAAGTGTTCATGTAGTTTTGTTTGCAGTCACATGAATTCTTCTCCCTTTGCTATATTTACAGAAGATCTGGATCAGAATATGCAACTTCAGCCAAAACATCCGTGGTTTGGCTTATGTTCACCAGTACCTTTGAGTGATTTCCAAAATCTCTGTCTTATCCTTAGCATTATTCCAAGATATGCTTGAGTCAATCTTTGAAATATTCTAGTCAACAATTTTGATTTACTGTGAAGCATTTTAGTCTAAAATACACGTACTTTCCTCAGCAGAATACAGGGTGAAGTGTATATTCTCTTTTAAATACAGAATGTGAAATGATAAAGAATATTTCTCTCAAAAGAGCCAGTGCAATTTAACTAGGACTTATTGTAGAAATATGTAATGATTGCTATTAGTACACAAGTCTACTTGTAGTTGTATCCAGTATAGACCCTATTTTTCATGCAAGATAAATCTAGCATTATGGCATACTTTTCATTGCATTCAGCAGACAATTTTGCTTTATTGTGAAGAAGCATTTAGCCTGAGATATACATGACCTAGCCTTGCCCGTTCTTCTAGCTGTGTGAAAGGGAGTGTTTATTTGCTACAAGCTCTTCACTGAGAACAGCTTTGCTGAGTGGAGTGCTTTGGTTGGTAGCTTTTTTCATTAAGTGCAGTAGTGTGAAAAGTCCCAACTAATGCAGACAAGTGAAACTTTAACATTTTGCCTGTCTGGGGGATGCTGCTGACGTCAGTACAAAGCATAGACTCAAAGGTAGCCTTGGTCTGCTTCTTTGTATTTAGATGTGCATGTAGGCTCTGTTCATAGCATGTCACTGTTCTTCACCTGGGCACTGACAAGAAAGGCAGTACACTTTAGGAGCAGATAAAGGTTAACTATTACAATCCGCCCACAATAATGGCATAGAGTGGGGTATTTGATTCGCTTGAGATTGTTCTATCAATATGCTCTCTTAACATAGAACACAACTGTGAAAAGAAGTGCTTTAGTTATAAAGCAATGGGTAGCATCAATTTTGCCCAGCACAAACTGTAGGTGGTTAATGATGGCATGCCACACTGCTGTTAATGATTGTACTTTAGATCAGTATAACCCTGTAAGTGGTAACATTTAAACTCAGTATACCAATGTATGAAGTGGTGGTTTAATCTCATTCATAAAGACTCTGGCATGATTATCCTCACTTTCCTGTCGTTTTTTGATGAGACACATAAGTGATAATGTAGACTATTCTAATCATCATTCTCATCACGTGATAGAACTTGCTTTAATAAGTGAAAATAATTACACGGGTTTTCTTAGGACCAGTGATATTCTCCTATGAGCAGCATTCTTATTTTAAAATAAGTGGATTTTATATGGAAATCATCTATTGTTACACTGTATCTCCTTTGAGCTTATTTAAAGTATCAGTGAAATAGTAAAAATATGGTATAAATAATAAAAACATTAATAAAACAGGAATCAGAAGCTTCTGGAAAACCCTAAGCAAAGAATGGATGCACCAAATATATTTTTTTTTGGAAATTTTTAGTCATGTCTTTTTTAGCAGTGTTATTGATTGTGATTGTTATAATTTATACATTATGAAATTTGAATACTTTTCTTGATGAACATCTTTAGATTTATATTTTGATAGAGAATAACTATTATTAATAAAATAGTATTTATCCAACAGAGCCAAACACTTTTAGTTTTGTGACTACATGAAAATAATCATTCAACTTCTAGCGTTAACGTGGGAAAATTCTAGATGGAAAATTGGATGTCCACTTATGCTGTAAATTTGACTTGAAAGGGTGCATTCTTCTCCATGATTCTTAATCATACTAATAGTCATGCCATGTTAACTTGAAAATTTTAAACAAAGAAATATAACATCCCCTTCTCAGAATTTTCTTTAAAAGAATTTAGATTTTTTTAATGACCATGTATATTGAAATATGTGACTTTTCCAAACTCTCAAATTTTGGCAAATACTTATGAGACACTAAGAACATGGTGGTTGAATGAAAGGATATTTAAAAAAAGAGTCACACAAAGGAGAATACATGGTAGAAACATGTTTCCAAATGTGAAATTCTGCTAATGTTCCCATGAAACTAAAAATCCAACCTAAGGGACCAGTCCCATAAGGTGTTGGGTTAGACTTAAGCAAACTCATCAGCTATTCTTCTTTACTCTTTTCCCTGCCATTGTTGTAAATGTGCCCATCATACACCTTGCTATGCTGATCAGCCATGTCTTTCTGGTATTTATAAATAATGAAATACCACTAGGATATGTCTGGAGATAGTTTTGCTCAGAAGACTGAATCTAGGAAAGGTAATATCAGATTTTTTTATGTCAGATTTTTTTTATGTCAGATTTCCCAGAATATTGTGTGTCCACAATCACAATTTTAGGATTCCCAAATTGTTCTCTAAAACTTTACCCATTCCTCTCCTACCTAAACGTTTTATACATATCTATGCTTTCATATTTTTCCCCTTCTTCTTAGAAGCATGTTCTACATCTTTAATGCCTCAGGAGAAGTTTTGTAAAAGTATGACCTTTATAAAGGTACTTCTTTTAATTTAGAATTTGCAAAGAAACTCTTTATTCTCAAGAGTGAACTAAAATTCCAATACCTTTCACTTAACACTTAGATGGAAAGAGCAAATGATAACATGAAGAATCAGGAAAGGTCACGTCTAGGTGATTCTTCACATTATCATATTATATGTGATCATAAAAAATATTGCTAATATTGCTGTAGAACTTTAAGATTTTCACAGTAGGGAATAATTAGTATTTTAATATACATGGGATACATCACTTTTACTGACAACCAGTGATATATTTCATTTTCATTAATGATAAATGTTAGTAAATGAAATTTTTTAATGGTATAAAATTTTAACTTCAGTACAAATTTCATTAATCAGTAACTGAGAAATAGGGTACCATTAAGTTATACTGGGTACCATTTAAGATAATTAAAGTTATGAGTCATGATTGCATTTCTGTGCATCCATTTCTTTTTAACAAGGTTAGTATTTAATGATTTCAAACAGGTAAATATCATACCCTCTGACATAAGCTGCATTGTAAAAAATCATGAAGAAATCCAAGCTGTCTGTACATTTCACTTGGTCAATCTGGAAACATTGAGATAAACTTTTTTAAAAGATAGCCTTAATAATTCCCTGTAATAGTTTCAGTGATTTTATTTTTTAAAATGCAGCCACTTTTAAAAGCAAATGTATTGACAACCGACTTTATAAGGGTTTTCTGACAGATTTTTTTAACATTGATTCTTTCATGTATGAAGTTGATTGTGAGCTCTTACTGATTTGCTTATTATTTTATGTCATATCTGTGAGATTTTAAAACAATAATTGATCATGCAATAAAGACTTCAGTTGTTCATTAACTAACATTTCCAATATGAAATATTTTTCTATTTTAACAAAATGAAATATTTTCTGTAAAAAGACAGATATATTGTTGCATTATGTATTTTGAACAAAGAAATATATTTTTATAGTAATTCAATGTAAAGCCTTTTAAAATTCAGTTTAACTTCTCCTTCCTCCCCTCTAAAGCAAAGAAGGCTAAAATGCTCTCATTTAGATTAATTTGTAAACCCAAATCTCTCTTAAAATCTTAAAAGTCTATATTGAATGAATCAATCAAAATTATTTCTTTACTAAATAAATAAAGGAAATAAAATAGCATAGTATTTGATTTCTTAAAAACAGTCATAGCAAAAATGGTAAAACTTAAAAAAATAAATTCTATTAAACATGTATAGTTAATATTTAATGTATTTGACATAATGGCTGTAAAAAAGATATTCAGTAAGTATCACACTACTTTAACTATGAAGGGAAAAAATACTTCTACCAGCTGCTCTGAAGGAGTAGGTAGCTATTGTGCTTTTAGTGGTAAGGAATTTTGCTACCAATACACAGTCCAAATCCTCTAGCTGCTCTGCAGCAAAAAGATGGGTCGTCTCCTCCAGTGTGGTATCCTGTCTCTGACAATCCTCAGTGGCTCAAGTAAGGTGATACATAGCAATAGCCTTGAAGGAGAAAGACGGCCCATCTCCTCCCAGGTAATTTACAGCCTCTGAAAATCTGCAAGAGGGTCAGCTATAAATCAGTTCAGACTTCATAGTAATGAATTTGAGTAGTTTTGTTTATGTAAAGGTAATAGAACTTGAGTTAGACTTTCTAAGAACGTTTAAGAAAAAGATAAATTATGAGAATATTACCAATGAACAGCTATTGAGCAACAGGTATGTAGGATCAGCATAGAGAGTTCATGGTTTTGAAATAAAATATGAGCTAATGCAACTTTAAATTATTTTGCCATATTTAATGATGTGAATAACTACATTATAATTCATATTAATTAGAAAAAAACCCAACTATTTGCCAATAAATCATAGCTAACTCACAGCTAACGCTCAAGTGACTTTTCAGAGGCTATAAATCACATGGGAGAAGATTACCTATCTTTCTCTTGTAGACCTGCTGATAGACTCACACTAGCCAACTTCATGTTAGTAGCACAACTCCCTATGGTTTAAGCTACCATAGCTAATTATGTTAATTGTTGTTATTGTTGATTGCCTTCAAGTTGAGCATGACTCATAGTGACCCTGTGAACAGAAGGCCTGAAATCTTTCTACAAGTATCACCATGTATAATAAAAGTCCATAAAGTTCCTGGAGGCATGTTGTTTAGGAAGTGGATTCCACTCCTGCTTGGTAAGAAGCTGTGCTGTAATTCCAGAAAGCACATGGTTCAAATCCACCAATTGTTCCATGTCATTCTCCTCCTGTGTAATTAACTGCCTCTGAAAACCCATTGGATGGTCAGCTCTGGGTCAATTCTGACTCGATGGTACACAACAACAACACAACAATAATGGGAAAGCCAAAGACTTTTTTTT
>NW_006399806.1:11757586-11760529 GCF_000299155.1 Elephantulus edwardii | reverse complement strand
GAGACAGTGCGATTGGCACAGGACAGAGCGGAGTTTAGGGCTGTTGTACATAGGGTCGCTATGAGTCGCAGGCGACTCAACGGCACATAACCAACGGCACATAACCGCAACAACAACAATCACTGAAATACAAACATAGTTTCTATGTTAAATTTTGGGGAAATAAAAACAGTTTGGATCTTATGTATTCTTTACCTTGTTGCCTGATACAAAGGATCCAAGTGAAAAATCACTTTGAGCCCAATGATGAAGCATTGCATTTGGGGAGAGAAAACATAGTATTTAATAAATTTTTGTCCCTTCTTTTCTCAACTCTGCAAATTCCAAAGCTGTTCAACAGTTTTGTGTAAAAACATACAGGGCCGAAAAGGTAGAGTGAAAGCTATTTTTTTTTTTAGTTCTTTTGTCAGTTTGCTTACAAGGTTCATATACATGGTGTTTCACACTATCTCTTATTCGTACTGTTTCATACAATCATTCTCATGCATTATGTTTTCTAAAATTAATCACCATTGGGCCTTGCCCATCATTATTCTGTCTTTTCACCAGTATTCTTTCCATTTCCTTCCTCCTCTCCCCCGACCTTCCGTCCATCCACCAAACTGTGCAACACTAGTTTCACCCCTACAGGTCCTCACCCCCCTCCACTCCCACCCCTTTGTTCTGTGGGTTCCCATACATGTTTTCTTAGGTATCCTAATTTTACAGTAATGGTCTTAAACAGCATATTTCCTTATGAGACTGAGTTAGTTCACTTAGCAAAATGCTCTCAAGTCTCTACCAAATTATGTACTATTTTTCAAAATTATGTATGTAACATGTCAACAGACCCACTGTCAAACCACAACTGAATGAATTGAGAAATGGAGGTACATCACAAAATAGAATCCTATGTTAGCACTCAGGAGCAGTGATTTAAAAAAATACTACATAACTTGGGAGAGACTGGAGAGAGTAGAAACTTTTGAGAAAGATTTTATTTTTCTTTTCCTGTATTCTTTGATTCAGAGAGCTGGCAATAACTAGGAATGGTAGGAGAATTGATGCTTTTGAGCTCCGGTGTTGGAGAAGAGTATTGAATATAACATGCACTGCTAAGAGAACAAACAAGTTTGTCCTAGAGAGGGTGAAACTATATTGCTCCTTAGAGGCAAGGATTCTGATGTTTTTCATGATGTAAGGAGGGACTAGTCCTTAGAGAGAGTTACCACGCGTGGGAGGATAGAATGACAGTACAGGAGAGGAAGCTCTTAAATGACATGGATTAATTCAGTGACTAGGGTAATGGGTTAGGTGTGTCAGAGAAAATGAGATTGGTACAAGATAGAACAGGGTTTACAGCTATTGTACTATGACACATATTGTACTGTGACTCATATTGTACTATGAGTCACAGGTGACTCAATGGCACATAACAACATCAGCAACATATTATTTGATAATGTAGTGAGTAAAGAGTTACTCTGCCCACCCAGAGAAAGGCATTCTAACTCAATAGCTGCTCTGTGAAAGGAAGATGGAAATCTATTCCTGTGCTGTGTTTTATACACCCACTCTCAGGAACATCATTGGAGGGTCAGCAAAGACTTGATGGCATAAAACAATGACAATAGTTTCCAGTTGACTATTTTTGGTCATGAAATTTTATACTTAGTTTCCTTGAAATTTAACTTCTACATGCCTTTAATGTAAGAGTCATTACCCTAAAGTCTTTCTCTTTGCGTATAACCCCACATGCCTAAATAATTTTATAAGTCTTCTGTAATAAAATAAATAGTAAGAATCATGTATTTCTTATTTCCCATTGCATACTCATTGATTTTCACTAAGTGCATTTTATAACAAATAACAAATATTTGTTAGTTTTGTGACTCTGTCTGCCACCTGTGTGTAAACTATTCCCTACATCTTGGGGTGTTAATCATTGCCCATGAAGATAACTGTACACGTATATTTCACCTGGTGGGCTGCATAGGAATCAGATTGACAGCTTTTGAGGAATAAATCATTGGAGAAGCTCAATACCAGCAATCAAATCTAGGCTGGGACAAACTGTGGGCCAGATCATCTATTACTCATATACAAGTTAAAATTGAGGCTGAAGAATATTAAAATAAGTCCACAGGAACCAAGATATGAACTTGAATCAATTCCATCAGAATTTCATGATCATCTTAAGAATATGTTTGAGGCATTGAATACCAATGATAGAAGACCAGATGAATTGTGAGATGATATCAAGGATATCATACATAATGAAAGCAAAAAGTCATTACAAAAATAGAATAGAAAGAAAAAATCAATAGGGATGTCATAAGAGACTCTATTGATTGTACTGGAACATCAAGAAGCCAAATCTAAAGGCAAACATGCTAAAAGAAAAGGGCTGAACAGACAATTTCAAAGGGCAAGTTGGTAGGACAAAGCAAAGTATTATACTGGAATGTGCAGAGAACTGGACTTGGTAAATAAAAAGGGAGCAACTCGGTATGCATTTCTCAAGCTGAAAGAACTGGAAAGCAAATTTAAACCTCATGTTTCAATGCTGGATGTTATGGGGAACATATTGAATGACCCAGGAAACATCAAAAGATAGAGGGAATAGAGTCACTGTACCAGAAAGAAATGACTGACACTGAAAAATTTCAGGAAGAACAATAATAACAGTAAGTCATAAAAAAGGAAGTGGAAGCTGCATTGAAGGCATTGGCAAAAAAATAAGGTCCCAGGAATTGATGGGCTACCAATTGATTTGTTGCAATTGACAGAGGCAGTCTTGGATACACTCACCAGACTATGCTGGAAAATTTGGAAGATGACTGTCTGACTGATGGATTGGAAGAGATACATATTTGTTTCTATTTCCAAGAAAGGTGATCCAACTAATTGTGGAAATTATCGATCAATATCATTGATAACACATGTAAGCAAAAAATTGCTGAA
>NW_006399806.1:11756104-11757263 GCF_000299155.1 Elephantulus edwardii | reverse complement strand
AGAGTGCATCAGGGATGTATTCTATCTCTATACCTGTTCACTCTATATGCAGAGCAATAAAAATTCTCCAAGAAGTTGCTCGACTCCATGAAGAGACAAATTGCACTGAACAATCCGCAGTTAGGGACCTTTCCAAATTATTGCGGAGTAATGATGTCAGTTTGAGGACTAAAGTGTGTCTAATTCAGGCCCTATTTTTTTCTGATTACTTGATATGCGTCTGAGACCTGGACAATGAATAAGGATGACAGAAAAAGAATAGATTCCTATGAGCTGTGGTATTGGAGAAGAGCACAGAACATTCCACAGATGGCCAAAAGAACATATAGCTATATCTTGGAAAGGACACAGCCGGAGTGCTCTTTCGAGGGAAGAATGATTTGGCATTGTCTCACACAGTTTGGACATATTACTAGGAGGTGCTATTCCTTGGAGATAGACATAATGTTAGGAAGGGTGGAGGGTGGGGGAAGGAAAGGAAGACCGTCTCTGAACTGGACTGACAAGGTAACTGCTCCAATGGCCTCTTGAGTGTCAGGAAGTGTGAGGAAGGCACAGGGCAGGATTGGGTTCAGATCTTTTGTTCATAAGGTTGCTGTGAGGCATAGGGCACCTAACAACATTATATTGGAAATGCAATTTATCAACTATGTTTTATTTACATTTCATATCCTCAAAAATATAGTAATTTCTGATTTTTCTTGTAACTTCACTTAGAAGTTAGAAGCAAAACTGCTCTTTCAAGTTCACATAGTTCATTCATCAAGTCTTATAATAATTTTTTCATTTTTTCCTGGCTCTTTCATGTGTACTTGTTTTTTTCTTTCTACATACTAGCTGAATCTACAACGTATTACCACCTCCTGCAAATTGTTTGTTTCCCTTCCACTCCATTAAACATGTGCTTAATAATAATAATATCCTTAATATGCCTTCTTTTTCTTGTAATTATTCTTTAAATCTAAATTTATTTGATGTTCTAAGTACTCAGAAATTCATTTTCATTAGACTTTTCTCAAATATATTAAGCATAAACTCTTTACCACAGCAATAATTTCTAAACAAATAATCCATATTTTGGTGTTTTATTTTCTTTTGTTTTACTAAAAATGCATCTAAAACAATCCTTTCCTTTTCCATGAAACTTTTCTTTTTAAAT
>NW_006399806.1:11744276-11755280 GCF_000299155.1 Elephantulus edwardii | reverse complement strand
CAGCATGTGATAAACCTTTCTAATCATAGCATTATTTTTAAATTTAGGTTGTAACATTTATGTACACTACCAGATCTCCTTATACCTTAAGTGCAGCTATTTAAATGTCATTTGTTATTTGAGGCTATAAATTTACCCAGGTGGAATCTATCTGTCTTTCTCCTTCAAAGAACCTGTTGAATTCAAACCCAAGACATTTTGCTTAGGAGCCCTTCAAGTTATACAAAAGAAATACATATTTTGAATATTTTAAATGTATGACAAGTTAAAGTTACCAGACAAGCTAAAAGTTATGCACGTAGAGATAATGAAGAAATGAGATAATGATCATCATTGTAACAGAAATAAATTTTTATAGGAACTTATAATATGAATAAGAAATTTAGAGATCTGATTTTATACATTAATTCGATTTAATATTATGTACTTTTAATTTGTTGTATAGTATTAATCATGAAATAAATTTATCTTAATTAGAAGAATATCTTTTAATTAGAGAAATTTTGTATCTTTATTAGATGTAGAATTTTTAACTTAAGGAACTGAGGAAAGATAATTAGGAGGATGAGGAAGTTTTTCTATTCTTATGACCTTAAGAGTGAAATAAGCCAAGAGCTAGTATCATATTAAAGGAAACAGAAAGTCTAGCAGAAATTGTACCAAGCAGGCACCATTTCTGGCTATTGTAGTTAAAAGCCCTCTCCATATATCAATAGTATTATAAGCAAAAGGAGTATAAAACTCATAAAAAATTACTTTAGCAAAATAGGGTAGAGCAAACACATAATTTAGGTACCACTACACCATAAGTAGATTGTTAGAGCAATTTGTACAATGTTTTTAAAAATTACAGAAGGTCAACAGCACTGATGAACTCACAAAATACTGAATACTCAAAATCTATTAAGTCAACCACTGCAATGTTCACAGCTTAAATAAAATGTTTAGTGCTTCTGTGTTGCTACAGCCACGGGAAAAGCTGCAATGAGGAATTAATTAGAAGAGTGCTTCCTTCACTTTAGTAACTTTTCTGTTGCTGACAATTTTGGCATTTTCCTTCCTTCCTTGTTTCCCAAACAAATCACTGCTTATGAGGAGTCTCAGACTTGCACAAAACAGTTGGGTTGAAACAGAAGTGAAGAGATAAATTGATTCACCTAAATGTTCCATTGTTAATGTATATGTGTGTACACACGCACAGAGACACAGTCCTGAAGGCACTACTGTTTGAATCTATCAGCAACTCAACATGAGACAAATGGGCAAACTCCTTCTGTGTGATTAACTTCCTCTGAAAACCCACCGCAGCTATGGGTCAGTTCCAACTCAGTATGCCACAACAGTGTATATATATAGTGTGTGTGTATGTACATATATATAGAGTGTGTGTGTGTATATATATATATATATATATATATATATACTGTGTGTGTATATATATAGTGTGTGTGTGTGTGTGTGTGTGTGTGTGTGTGTGTATATTTTAGAGTTGGTGGTAGAGGGGTGTGTGTGTGTCCTAATATTAATAACATATCTATACACGTACACACAAATATACATGTGGGTTTTATGGCAGGGATTTATGCTTAATTGTAGACCTTATGGGAGTGTTAGTCTTTCTATTTGAAGTGAAATTGTGATTTGACCATTGTGTTTAGTTTTTATGTTTATTCTTTTTTCTTACTGAAAAAAAAATACGGCTTTTTTTCCTAAGCCTGTCTTTTCTACACTGGATTCTCATGGCTCTTGCCACATGCCTACTTTTCATGTTTGAATTGACATGGATATCATTCAAATATCTTAGGCTGTGTTTTTGTATCAATGTATAAAAATCTGCATATAATTCAAATTTTTACTCTCTTGCTCATTGTTCTTTCATACTTATGATTATCTGAGCTGGCCTTATGTACACTTCTATCTATGGGGACTCTGTTATTTGAGCTGACCTATGTTACAGGGTATATATTGGGATCTATTATTTGTGACTTAGAAATCTGAGGATTTTTGTCCCCTTAAGTACTGAGCTGTCCTATAAAGAAATAAAGATGTGAGAAATTTACAGGAAAACAAGTAGCTGAAATAAATAGAAACCTTTAGAGAGAATAGGTGACAGCTGTTTTTGTTTTAGTGTAACATATCCTTTTATATGAGACGTTTAAAAATAAATGTCCACTTAGAAATGTTAAAATGCGACCTACCCTTTATGTGAGAATCTTATGCAGCAACTTTAGTCAATCCAATTAAAGCTTTATTCTAACTATTAGATATACAAATATGAATAGAAATGGATATTAAAAGATTTTTGTATGTCCTAGAAATGCTAGGCTTTGGTGACTGTTTCATGCACTGTTTGTCTGTGTGCTTATAATAAATATGGATTCACAGAGCTCCCCGTGTTGCACAATAGGCAATACGCCTTGCATCTATCTGTAGAATTATGTTCAATAAATGCTGATGATCTAGCTTAGTCACATACTTTAATCCAGAGTGTTTAATTCATGGTTGATGTCATAATTTAACACTTTTTCAGGATGTAACAGAAAAAGAAGAAATTATTCCAGGAATGCACTTAATATCATGCAAGATTATAAAAACTTAAATTCCAAATAAGGCAAAGTATAAAGACCATTTTAAGGAATCTAAACCAGTAAAAAAATAGCAGTCATAAAAACAGCTATGTAAAGAAAAATAGTTGTGCAATTTTTACCTTCAGTCTTGTCAGGCATCATTAAAAATGCAATACGTGCTAAGGCATTATATTAGATACTATGTCAAATAATACTCATAATTTTTAAAGCAAAGACAACATCTCTCCCTCTTCATTCATCATTTTGTTATTTGTTGGTTGCTAACAAATTGACTCCAATTCATGGCAACTTCATGTTCAAGAGAATAAATTCTTGCTGGGTCTCGCATCCCTTCACCGTCATAGGTGTGCTCAAATTCACTGTTGCACTCAGTGTGTATTTTGAGCACCTTTCAACCTACTTTGTTAGCACTATTTTTGAGCACCTTCCTAGTACTTTCTTAGGCAATATTCTGTTGTGATCACTGAGATTTTTTAATTTTTTTTATTTTAATTGTGATTTTAACAAGAGTTTACAGAAAAGTTAGATTTTCATTCATTCATTGTTGCACATTTTATCTCCCTCCCTCCTTTTGCCCTCCCCTGGTTGACTTTTTATATATACTAGTTTACTTAAAAAATTAGAATAAACTGTTTTTGAGAACAGATTCTTCCAATTTCCCTCACCCCCATCCATCAAATTGTACAACTCCATGATTAAATCCTGCCCCCCTGCACATCCTCATCCCTCTTCTTCTACTCTCATGGGTTGATTTTTAAAAGTAGCTGAGATATTAATTCTAAGTGGAAAGTAAAGAGCTAAGGAAAGAGAATACATGACATACCCATGTTCAAACTGTGTAGAAGGCAAATCCAAAATTCAAATTAAATTTTGTCTAACTGATAGTTAATATTTTCCATATACCAGGATGTTGTTAAGTGCCGTTGAGTTGTAGGTGACTCCTAGCAACCCTATGAACAAAAGATTTAACACTTGTATAACTTTCATCCTTTCTTCAAGTTCATAGGGTTTCCCGAGGCAAGCTATTACAGAAATAGATACCACTTCTGCTTCCAGGCTTGTTTTAATCGGGGAGCTCCACCAAACACTGTCTGCTGTGGGTAACTGTTCTGTCATTCGACACATCAGTATCATAGTGTTCAGCTTCACAGTGACCATGAGTTACCTCTTTACATCAAGTGGACAGATTAGGGGCTCTATGACCTAGAAGAATGGTCATATAGTAGGATATGGATGCAAAAAGGTAGTTGAGAGAGGTGTAGCTAACCAAATGACAGGTAATCAGGTCTAAATAAGCATCTTATTCCAGATTTAAACTTCCATTCAGATGTAGGAATAGGAATCTAGTAGTAAACTGGCAACAGAAAAGTTTATCATTTGAAATAATATAAAAATTAACTGCTGCATATTCCAGATTAAAACACTGTCTCTTATTAACTTGGGGCAATGAAGTGGGAAATGGAAAATTACTCTCTTTTCGAAAATGTAAAGGTAATACAGAGAAATGTGGATATAAGTGATAAACATTGCATTCCATACCTACCTGACAATTTCATATAATATCAGTGAAGTAGATAATAACTGTACATATAAGAAAGCCCCACCTTGTCTTGGCAATTTTATTTTAATAAAGTTGTAGCTGATACTTAATGTAATCAGCATGTCTTCAGGGGACTGAGAAACATATGGACATTCAGAAAACAAAGAAAATTGGAAATTGATTGTTCTGTATAAAGGAGAATATAGAAATTTATGTTTCTTCAATCTTGGCAGAAACCGCAAAATTTTTTTAAGATCATACCTTGGATTAATGAAACAATATTCGTATATCATATTTTGGTCTAGTGTAGATACATATTGACATTATGGATAGTACCCTTACACTAGCCCTGAAAAAAATATACAAATATTGTTATAGATTAGAAGATAGCATTTTAAAACAGAACAACAGAAATTAATACTGTTTTTGCTGTTTATCAGGGAGCTCTGATGCTGTAGTCCATGAGTTATTGTGGTGCTACCAAAGGCTGAGCCTCGCTCATTGTTCAAATCTACTAGCTACTTCTTGGTAGTTAGAGAGAAAATGTCCTCTTACACAAATTACAGCCCCAGAACTTGCTATATGGGAGACTATCTGTCAATTCTATAAAATTGCTTCATTGGCTACTATTAGAATTTCTTTTTGCAAAGACCTTGAGTTTATTGATTATAATTTTCCTATCTTTAGACTTTTTGGACAGACTAAGATCATTTTATTAATAGGAGAGGGATCCACTTCCGAAATAGCTTGCCTCCAGAAACCCTATGATCTTGGAGAAAGGATGAAAGTTAAACAAGTGTTCAGATATTTCGTTCACAGGGTCACTATCAGTTGCCAACAACTTGAGGGCACTTAACAACATTAACAACAGGTGCTATCAAATCAGTTGTGATTCACAGTGATCCTATGAATAAAAGATCTGAACCTAGCCCTATCCTGTGCCATCCTCATGATTTATTTCATGTTCAAGCCCATTGTGATTGTCACTGTGTCTATTTATCTCGTTGAGCATCTTCCTCCATTTTTTTAACCCTTAGGCATCGAATTTTTTGACATCCTTATTTGTTGTTGAAGTTTTAGATGTACTGGAAGCAATTGAAAATACCAAGACACAGATTAGGCATGTACACCTTGGGCTTAAAATTGGCATTCCTGCTCTTTAGCACTTTAGAGATGTCCTTGACAGCATATTTTCCCAATGAAACTTGTCTTTTGATTTCTTGACTGCTACCACTGATGTTGATTCTAGATCTGAGTAAGAACTGGGGTGGTGGGGCAGGGGTGAGGGCTGGGTAGGGAGAAAAGTGCAACAATGAATGAATGGAAATCCAAAATCTCTGTAAATGTTCATTAAAATTAAAAAAAATAATTGATAAAAAAAGAGAGAAAGATATTTGGGAAATACCTTAACTAGTGATTCATCAATTTCTAGGGCTAGAATTTTTTTATGTTTATTTTTTAGATACTTATTTTATTTCATTTTTTTCTCTACTAGTTTGTTTAAAAAATTTGAATAAAAATTCAAACTAATTCTTTCAATTTCCTTCACCCCCACCCATCAAATTGTACAACCCAGTGATTATTCCAAACTTCCCCCTGCACATCCATATCCCTCTGCTTCCAGCTTCTCCCACCCCTCCTGGATCCTTATACTCATTGTACAATAATGGTTTTATACAATATTTATCCTTGTGAGACTGAGTTCATTCACTCAGTATAATGTTTTCCAGTCCCTCCCAAGTTAGGTAATAATTTACAAAGTTATTGCTCCTGCATGCTGCTTAGTATTCCATTGTGTGAATGTACCAGAATTTCTCAATCCATTCATTTGTTGTTGGGTATTTAAGCTGTTTTCATGTTCTTGTGATGGTGAATAATGCTGCTATGAACATTGGTGTACAATGGGTGTACATTTTGCCAACGCTCTCAGTGAAAGTTGGATTTCTTCCTTAAGTCCTATTGAATCTTGGTCATAGATTACCGTGCTACTTCTCAAAATATTTCAGTATGAACTAGTGGGTTTTGTTTTGTTTAGGCTGTTTGTTTGTTTTGTTTTATTTACTACAGCAACTCTATATTCCTTCAATATTCTTCTGATGCTCATGCATCGTCTGAGATTTTGGCCGTTCAAATCTTCAAAATTGTAACTCACAGCTTGAATTGATCTTCAGGTTTTTCAGTTTGAGAAATACTTAGCATGTTATTTCCTTTTGATTTTCAACTCAGTAAAATGCTATGTTTTGTCTTCCTGAACTGCCATTTAAGTTATTCTATTCTGTTTTCTTACCTCAGCACTTTCCCCCTTATTTGCTTCTTCTTTTCTTTTTAATGCAAGTTTCATAGTCTATTCTGACATCCATATTGGTCTTTTCTCTTTTCCTTGTCTTGGTAATGGTCTTTTGCTTTCTTTATGGATAACGTACTTGATTTCATCTCATAACTCATCCAGTCTTCATCATTAGTGTTCAATGTGAGAAATATATTCTTAAGATGGTTTTAAAAGTCAATTGGAACACACTTAAAGTCATATTTTGGTCCACAAAGCCTTCTTTTTATTTAACTTCGGTTCAAACTTGGAAATGAGTTGTTGACGAATAGTCCATAGTCAGCACATGACTTGGTTTTGATCACCAAGGTCTTTTTCCAAAGATGTAGTTAATGCAATTTCAGTGGAGTTCATCAGGTAAACTCCATGTATATATACTTGATGATTTTTTTAAAATGAATTCACAATGTATAAATAACTCACTATACAAAATTCTATCACTTAATCTCCAATCTCATTTCTGTCACAAAAGTCATATTTTTCAACTGCCAGTCTTTCTTCTTTATTTCCAATTTATGCATTCTAGTCATCAAATACTATTAACACCTCCTGATTCCAGGTTCAATCAATTTCAGACGGCAAAACTTAGGACAAATTCTGAATTTCTTCATCTTTGACTTTTGTGTTTGGCACATATACTCGAATAATGATTGAATTAGCAGGACTTCTTTTTATGTGTGTAAGTAGTATCCTGTCACTCACAACATTGTACTTACAATCAATCTTGAAATACTCTTGTTGATGATGAGTGTAGCACCATTCCTGTTCAGTTTGTCATTTCTGACATAGCATATCGTGCTGTTGCCTGATTAAAAATTACCAGTACCAGTCGGTGTAAACTCACTAATGCCAAGGATGGTGATCTTTATGTATTCCATTTCATTTTGACAACTTCCAATATTCTTTGAATCACACATTCCATGTCCCAGTTATTACTGGATATTTGTGGCTGTATCCCCTCATTTTGAGGCTTGCCTCATAAGCAAATGAAAGTCCTTTATTGGGGAAAAATGTTATTCCATCCCCTCCATTATAATAGACTACTTTGATGAAGCAGCTCTTTTCCGCTAACATTTTCAATGCCTCCCAACCTGAGAGTTTCATCTACTGGTACTATATCTAACAATGTTTTTTTTCCTGCTGGCCGTAGAGTTTTTTAATGTGTTATATTTCAGAAGTGGTTCATCAGTCTTGCTTCTTAGACAGTCATTTTCTGAAGTTCAATTGAGACCTGCTCACCATGAGTGACTCTGGTGGTATTTGAAATATTGGTGGAATAGTTTACAGCTATACAGCAACACACAAGCTATGACAGTGACAAACTTAAGTGGTAGAATTAGTGGGGTACTATTGTGGCCAGAAACTGCACTGCCATCCCAAAGGCACATGATTCAAATCTAGCAGCTGCTTCACAGGAGAAGGATGGGCAATCTCTTGTGCCATTTAATTGCCTCTGAAAACCTACTGAAGGGTCAGCTATGGGTTGTCTCCAACTTGATGGTACACAACAAGAATATTGTTATTGCAATTACTGCTCAGGTCTTATATATCAGGCTCAAACTATGTGTAGTGTTTCACTCATATTTACAAGCTGTATAAATTAGTTGTCATTCTGGGACATGGTGATTTCATGTATGTTATAATAGAAATGTGCACCATAGAATTTTAAGTGACTCATTTTACAGATACAAATTGCAGATTATTTTTTTTCCTGAAGTAT
Organism: Elephantulus edwardii; assembly: GCF_000299155.1. Classification (NCBI taxonomy): domain Eukaryota; kingdom Metazoa; phylum Chordata; class Mammalia; order Macroscelidea; family Macroscelididae; genus Elephantulus; species Elephantulus edwardii. Next base: position 11,747,106 of record NW_006399806.1, on the reverse strand, counting down.
ATCCAGGTAAATGCAAACCTTTCAGTTTTCGATAGAGTCATTATCCATTTGCACCACCCAAACACATGTGCAAAGTAGACGTCATTATTCTTGTTAGTTGATACTGAGTTGGTTTCTCACATCATGTGCAGAGTACAATTGTCCCGTTGGGTTTACTAGACTGTAATTACGACTGTAACAAAACAAACAAAAAAACACACCAACACAAACACACACACACACACACACAAAACAAAACACAACAGGTTTTTCTTCCAAAGAGTATACTTAGTGGGTTAAAACTGCTACTTTTGCTTCACTGTTATCTCACCCCAGTATAAAATGGCACTGTTATATTCTTATGACAAAGAAGATAACTGAGATTTGGTCACTTGTACAATAAGCAGTAGTGTTCAAACAATAGTTTTCTAAAGACTGCATACTAACTCTGCTCTTCTGTGCATGCAAAATACTTAGGTAAAAACTTAGCCTGATCTGCAGAAACATTTAACAAATGTTAAGTCCTTTATCCTCCAACTGATACTAAGATTTGAAAATTAAATTTCAGTGCTCTTGGTTGTTGTTAGGTGCAATTGATCAGAGTATAGCTCATAGCAACCCTGTGAACAACAGATCTGAATCTGGTTCTATCCTGTACCACTCTCAAGATCTCTGACATCCTTGAGCCCAATGCAGCAGTCACTGTATCAGTCCGTCTGTTGAAGGTCTTCTCCTTTACTGAACCTCCAACTTTCCAATATGGTTTCCCTCTCATTATTGGGTCTTTATGAATTCTTTTTCAAATTGCATTGGGAAAATCTGACGGCAGAGACCTCTCCAAAGTACTGAAGAGCACTTAGTCTAGAGACTAAGTTGTGCCCAATATGGGCCATAATCTTTCAATTACTTGCTATGCGTCAGAGAGCTTGACAATGACTAGGAATGATAGAAGTAGAATTGATATCTTTGAGCTGTGGTGCTGGAGAAGAGTATAGTATACTATTGATTTCTAGGAGAACAAACGTGTTCTCCCTAGAGAAGGAGCAAGACCAGGCTGTTCCTTGGAGGCAAGGATTCTGAAGCTTAATCTGAAATATTTTGAACATATTTCAAGGAGGGACTAGACCTTAGAGAGGGACGTCATGCTTGGGAGGGTTGAGGAATACCCACAAAAGAGGGATAAACTCAATGAGATGGATTGATTCAGTGTCTGGGGTACTGGATATAGGTGTGACAGAGACAATAAGGTTGGTGCGGGATAGAGCAGGGTTTAAGGCTGTTGAACATAAGGTTGCTATGAGTTGCAGGTGACTCAACAGCACATAACAATAACAGCAACAATAATTCAATATAAAATATTTTCTAGTGTAATTGTTTATATTATCAAATGATGTTCTACTGTCCTAAGAGTCTTAGAAAGTACTATACATCCTATTCATTATGGATAGTACTATGTGGCTCTGACACATCCTATTCGTTGTTGCTGATATTATTTCTGAGAGATAGTTTCTCAGCTTTCCACTAAAATCTAGGAGTAGTCATGTGCATAGGTATTGTGATCAGGAAAAGTGAGATCTCAGTACTGAATTCATGAGAAGGGCAGGAAATGGATAGTAGAAATTATTTCTTTTTGCAGAAATTGCTAACATGTATACAAAGAGTGAATAATAACTAAATAATGTAAAAGCTTTTCTTTATTAAGAAATCTTTTTTACTTACCTTTATTTTGGATACATATGGATCTCAGTGAAAGAGGGCAATGACATCATCAAATAAAATTATTTTCACTAAAGAGGTGAAATTGTCTACAAAGGAATAAGCAAGAGTTTTTGCTATGTGCCATCAAGTCATCTGAAACTCATTGCAACCCAATGTACAATAGCTCTGAATCCTGCCCTATCCTGAGCCAGTCTTACTGACTCAGACACAGTTAATCCCATTGCCCCAGTTACTATGTCAATCTACCTCATCTGGGGTCTTCCTTTCCTGTACTGTCCCTCCAACCTTTGAAGAATGATGTCCTTCTCCAAGGACTGGTCCCTTTTGGCCACAGGCCCAAAGTATGTAAGATGAAGCATCAAAAATCCTTACCTCCAAAGAGCATCATGGTTTCACCCTCTTCAAGACAGACATGTTTGTTCTGTCAGTCTATGATATGTCCAATATTCTTTTATAGCACCACAACTCAAAGACATCAATTCTTCTTCTGTAATCCCCTAGTCCTTATCTGGCTTTCTGATGCATAGCAAGTAATTTTGAAGACAATGGCCCGAATCAGGTACACCTTAATTTCTACACTGGAATCATCTCTTTAGCTCTTTGGAAAGGTCTGTGACAACAGACTTTCCCAATGTAATTAGTTTTTTTTTATTTCCTGACTGCTGGTTCCAAGTGTGTTGATTTTAGATTCAAGCAAAATGAAATTACTAACAACCTCAATCTCTTCTTTATTCATCATGGTGATAAGAATTGGCCCAGTTGGTGAGAACCTTTTTATTCTTGATGTTAAGCTTCAATCCAATTTGAAGACTGTAGTCACGGACCTTATGCAGCAACTATTTCAGTTCCTCCTTGGTTTTGACAAACAAGGTCTGTCATCTGTACAATGCCGCCTATTGTTGATAATTCTTCCTCCAATCATGAAGCAATATTCCTTAAATAAAGAAATAATTATATTCATTTATTTGTTGTTGTTATTATCACTCTGATGTCAGAACCAAACCATAACTGACCCTTCAGCATGTTTTCAAAGGCAGTTAATCACAATGGAGGAGATTGTCCATCCTTCTCCCACAGCTTCTTCTCTCTCTCTCTCTCTCTCTCTCTCTCTCTCTCTCTATATATATATATA
>NW_006399806.1:11726250-11741676 GCF_000299155.1 Elephantulus edwardii | reverse complement strand
TGACAATATTGTACTTCAAGACAGATCTAGCAATGACTTTTTTAACTATGAAAGCAACTCCATTTTTCCTCACTTTTTCATCTCCAGAGTAATATGTCATATGGTCATCTGACTCAAAATGCCCCATGCCAGTCCATCTCACCTCACCAATGCCTAGTATGTCAATACTTATGTGTTTCATTTCATCCATAACAATATCTAATTTTCCTACATTCATGGTTCTCACATTCCATATAATTTCATATGTATATATAATTTCATATCTATAATTTATATATATATATATATAATTTCTTATGACAAAAGTTCTCTAACCATAATAGCAGCATAAAATGAATACAAAGTCATACTATATTGCACTTAAACGGAATAGACAATAACAGGTATATTTGAAAAGATGTTTAAACCCAGTAAAAGTTGCTGATCTTAAATAGTCATATTATTCATCTAAGTATAATATATACAGCTATAATTTACCAGGTTGACTGAAGGGAGATAAATCTTACTAAACATATAAACTTAATCATAATGTTTCTTCTTTTTATCTGTCAGCTTAGAGAAAGTAACTGTAAAAAGAAAATTTGATTCAGATTCTTCAAGAAAGCTATTAAGCCTTTGTGGTTGAGTGCAAATATAAGGAAGAAAATGGATTTGTGTAATTTCATTGAAACTAAAACAATATTTAAATTGATAGTACTATTCAGTAGCTCTGAATCTACCTATCTCAACTACTTCATGATTCACATAAAGTATAATCAACCCAAGGAGTCAGAAAAAAAATAAAAATTGTAGAAGATATATATACCACTCTTCACTGAAAAGAGATCTTTCTTTTCTCTTTGTCATTTTTCCTAATAGCTCCATTCCGCCAGAAAAAAAAAAATATACATGAGAAAGGTGCCTTTGTAGTAAATTGTCCAACCTTGCTGTTTTACACATGATGATGTTACAAATTTAGACAAACACTGAAAAAAGACTTCAAAAGCTTTACAAATACTGATAATAGAATTCTATAACCCTACAATGTAAGACGCACTGTGTGTAATTTATTTCATTTGGAAGGGTAAAAGGCAGAGTTAACAGAGATGATTGTTCATTCTCAAATTTGCATTTTGCATTTTCTAAAACAATGCAGTACTCTAGTCTTTATAGAAGATGAAGAGCAATATAATTAATTTATAACAGCAACTTGTTTTAACTTTTGCTTTGTTTTTATGCATTCCTGTGAGGTTAAATCATATACTGAGGCGTATTATTATCAAATAGAATATTCAAATATAGGAAAATATAAAACTATATAACCTAGATTCAAATCTTGGTTTTCTGGCCTCAAAACTACTGCCTGCTCTTTCCACTCAAATTATCATGTGCTGTAAAGAGCCTGGACTTTGGAAGTTTGGGCTGAATTGAACCTGTTGGAAGGCCCCTAGGAGCTGTGGATCACAGGTCTAGGACTTACTCTAACTTATCCCACCTTCTTTCACCTATAGAATTAGAATAACAATATGCCCCAGGTGAAGTTTTACAAGATTTAATACAGAATGCAAGAGATTATAATTATAATGTACAGTTAGAAGATCTAAGTCAATATATATTTGTTTAGTATTGTTTCAACTCTTAAGAGGTACTTCAACTAAAATAGGTAAAAATGTTAATAATTATGAATCCTTAAAAACCATACCACTTTCAAACTATTGAATGAATGAATTCTTAAATACATTTATAAACTAATTAATCTCAGATTATCTTTTGGAGTTTTGACCTTGACTTTTATAAATACAAATTAGCAGCCTAAGTTCTCAAATAAAGACATTATGAAATGAAAGAGGCTATATATTTTCTTGAAACATAAGCATTGTCATTTTAATAGGTAGTCCTCAATACTAAAAATCTTACTAATATTTATTCCATATATTTTACTAGTCTTTCGTAATATTTATCAGTTATTTATCATTTGTTGTTTGAAAGGCATTCTTAAAATAAGTGGGGAATTCAGTCTTTTCCTTGAATATATTAATAATCTCATGATCATGACACATAATGTAGACAGTGAAAAATGGAAATTGGCGAGGACTAAAGAGCAGATTTAAAGCAAGACAAGATGCTGAAGAATCAATTGAATTTTATGACAGTAGGTGAGACGGACAAGAAGTTTAGAAGTTGGATAGCAAAGTAGAGTCAGGGATCTCACTTATGATCTTTAGTCCAGAGTCACGATGTGTTCCCAGGTACTGCTACATGGACGATGAGAAAGAGAAAGGAGGATACAGGTAAAAAAAAAAAAAACACAAACAAAAACCAAGAGAAAATTTAGACAAGAACGAACGAGATGACAAAAACAAAAACACAAAAAGAGAAACAATATTTAGGAAAGGTATTAAAAAAAAAAACCCACAAAACTTTATTTTTCATCTAGCCTCAGTTTACAGATAAAAAACATTAAGAAAAATCATTTTAGTTAAAAGACTCGGATATCTAAATATTATGCACTAAGTAAAATAATGATTCATTATTTTTATGCTAAGATGGAATAGTGATTGTCTTCAAATTGTTTTTAACTTATTTCAGGCCCATGTAGAACTAAATAACATGGCTATGTAGTGTCTAATATTTATGTAAAGATATCTCTATTTATTTCTCCTGCGGAGGTAGCTACTGGTTTTAAACACTAACCTCTGGTTACCAGTGACTTAGTGTAAAAAATTGTTCAACATATACAGATTACTATGAGTGCAAAATGTACATTTGTATTTTATGTTTGGTTAATTGTAAATATAAATTGCTGGATTATAAAAATATTACTGAAAGAGCAAAAAAATAGAGTTTATAAAATTATTTTCTATAGTTTTGTAACTACTGGACAATTCTAAAAATGTTGCAAAGCTACATATGATGCAAATTGTATTTTCACAAGACTAGTAATAAAGTTCTCTATATTTTGAAAATTTCTTGCAAATTTAAAATCAAACAAACAAACAAATAACCCAATATACAAAGCAGGATGTACCTCACTTCTCAATTTCAAATCCTGCTACACTGCTGTGGTGGACAAGACAGCATGATAATGGTATAATGACAGACACATAGATCAATGGAATAGTACTGAGAACCCCCCAAAAAAGCCAATCTACCTATGGACAACAAATTTTTGACAAGGAGATGAAATCAGTTAAGTGGGGAAACGGCAGCTTTTCTAACGAATGGTGTTGGCAAAATTGAAAGATTATCTGCAGAAAACTCAAGCAAGATCTACACTTCACACCGTCCAAATAAACCAACTCAAAGTGGATCAAGGACTTAGGACTAAAACCAAGGACTATAAATTTCATTAGGGAAAAGCTTGGAAGAACTCTAGAAGCCCTTAATCCACAACATGAATAGTCTTCCAAGAATCCTGAAAAACTTTCAAGCAGGAGAGGATAAAATAGATGAATGGGACCGTCTAAGAATCAAATTCCTATGCATGTCCAAAAAGTTTTCCAACAGGGTATAAACGGAAACAACAGACAAGGAAGAAAATATTTGGTAATGGCATGTCTGACAAGGGACTTATATCTAGAATTTATAGAATACTTGAGGACCCTAACAAGATAAAAAACCCAATTGCAACATGGGCACAGGATATAAAGAAGACATTTCACATGGTGAAGACACTCATGAAGAAGTGTTTAAAATCCTGAGCTGTAAGAGAGATGCAAATCAAAACATCTATGAGATATCATCTCACCCCAGTAAGAATAGCAAAATTCAACAGAGAAGCAAATAAAAAATTCTGGTGAGGCTGCAGAAAAACTGGAACTGTTATTCACTTTTTCAAAAAGTTGGAAATAGAAACACCATTTGACCCAGAAATTCCACTACTGGGAATACACCCTAAAGAAATAAGAACTTCCATTCAAATAGATAGATATATGCACACCCATCTTTATTACTGCTTTGCTCAGAATAGCAAAAAGTGAAAAACAACCAATATGTCCATCAACAAATGAATGGATAGAGAAGCTGTGGTATATTCACACAATTAAATACAATTCTGTGATGAAAAAACAATGAACTCATGACATTTACAAAATGGGCGACCCAAGAGGACATTATGCTGAGTGAAATATCTCAGTCACAAAAGGACAAATACTGCATAATGCCAATGTTGTAAAATGGGACTGATATCAACATTGAGCTGGAACTGACTTATAGCTGACTCTCCTGGAGATTTTCAGAGGCATTTAATTGCATGGGAAGAGATGTTTCATCGTTCTCCTGTTGAGCAGCCGATGGTTTTGAACTGTGTGTCTTTGCAATAGTAACACAAGTTCTTGCCACTAGGCCACCCAGTTCCTATTTGACTATTTCTTGACACTAGAATTATAAGTTTAACTCGTGTTTAAGAATTTATGATAAAAACAAAACAAACAGGATTTTAACTCAAGGTCAGTTAAGAGATCTTTAAGCAGAAGAATATTTACCTAAAACGGATTTATTTGTTTGCAAAATGTTATGGAAGATAATCCACGACTTTCCTACATTTTTATAGAATTAATAATCAATATTCTTGCTTCTGAATAATAAAAGACAAAGTATTTAAGTGAATATAATATTTCACTTCACTTATAATCATTTAAAAATTAAATGAATAAGAATTTTGGTAAAAAATAATCCAAAGAGTTACCATGTATATTTCTCCCAGTGGTAATATACAACTATAGAACCATATTACAACCAGAAAGGTAACGCCAGTATAAAAACCCAAACCAGCTGCTTTTAAGTCATTCCTGACTCATGGTAATTCCTTGCATTGCAGAGAACTGTGCTTCATGGAATTGCCATGCGTTTTACTCCTATTTGACTTCGTGTGGGTTAAAACTGCCAGCTGTTCTGTTAGTGGTCAATGCTTAAAGTTTTGTGCCACTAAGGAACACCAAACGTGCTTAATCCACGTTTTATTGAATTTTTATCTAGTCATTTGTGTATGGGTTGTATGTATTTGGTTGAATACAATTTTATTATGTCTGAGTGTTACATAACCATCACAGTTAAGATGAAACACTATTCTGGCCATTCAAGAAACTCCTTTACTTTTCTCTTGGGTCAGAAAGATGGTGTAATGATGGGCAAGGTCCAACGAAGATTAATTTCATAAAGCATAATGTGTGAGACTGACTGAATAAAACACAATGCAAATGAAGAATAGTATGAAACACAATATATATGAACTCTGTAAGCAAACCAACCAACCAAACAGACAAAAGAATCCCTTTTACTGCCCCTTTCTCACTAGTACTTCTTCTTATTGGTCAAGTCCAATTCTTACTGATTCTGAAGGACAAAAAAGAATTATAGAAAAACTTCACAAAGCTTTAATCTTTACAGAAGCTGAGTGCCTCAGCTTTCTCTGGAGAGATGGGTGGGTACTGACTTTGAACTGTTCCATTAACTGCCAAGTACTTATGCATTATGCCTCTAGGGCTCCTTTCCCTCTGCTGCTTTTTCCTAATTCTTGGCATCCACTAATGTGCCTTGTATTCGAGATTAAATGGCATATGTACAGTTTAATACTGTAATTAAGGGTGATAACACACTTTGATGTAAGAAATCATTATTAATTATGATTGTCAGTGCGGTTTATAATATAGTAGCTAGTACAGGTATTAGGCTAGTGCACGCAGTGTAATAGATAGTGGGTAGTTGCTATCAATGCATCTATCTACAAACTAATTTATAATTGGTAGAAAGAAGGTACGGAAATGATTATTGGAGACATTGATAATTAGCTGAGATTTAAGGTATCAGTAGATGAGAGGGAAGTGGATATGAATGACCTCATTTTCAAGGTGTTTATAAGCTGTAATAAAGAAGAGCATGGTCCTTATGGAAAATTGTGAATAGCTTGATATAGGTACACTCCAAGGCATGAAGCTTAAATTGTAGCTTGAATTTTACTGTGTTCTAAGGAATCTGAATTTCATACTGAGAACACAGAGGGGGAAAAGAGAGTAACATAATCCTATCTAATTTGAATTCCTGGAAGATCAGCTTTGTTAAATGAAAATTATCTTTTATTTATTTATTATTTTGGGAATGTTTTAGTATAATCACTGGCCTGGTGGATACGTTTCATGGCACTGCTGTATCAGACATTGTTTTGTTATCGTTGTTCTGATGGGTAAAAGTCAAACTTGGTGTCTCAGTTATGTTAATTCCTTCACTTTGGGACAAACTCAACTCATTGTTGTTGAGTCAAATTTTATTTTTTAGTGATCCTCTAGTGGGATTTTTTTTTTGGTGGGGGAGGCTATAAATCACATGGGAGAAGAGTGCCTTTTTTTCTCCCAGAGTAGCTGGTAGATTCAAACCCATCTTTGTGTTGATAGTGCAACTCCTTACCCTGTAGACCACCATTAACTCTTGATTCCTTGACTTTTAGTAAATTCGTATGTAACATTTGTCTTTTCATGTGAATATATATGTCTGTGACTAGTATGTTCTTTTATGTATTTGAATGTTATTAGCTTTAGAACCCTTTCTAGTACCATGTAATCTAAATGATTTTGCAAAACAACATTATATGCACAAATATCGATAGGTGTTATTGAGTCAAATATAATCCATAGTGACTCTATGAACAATATATCTAAACTCTGCCTTATCCTGTGACATCCTCATTAACTCAGTTTTGTAATTATCTGTTTGAGAATTTTCCTGTCTTTCACTGACCGTCTGCCATCTAAACATGATGTTCCTTTCCAGTGAATAGCTTCTCTTAGCAAGATGCCCAAAGTATGATATGAATGTTTGCCAACCTTGCCTCCAGTAAGTACTCTATTCCACTTTCCCAAGATCTATTTATTCTTTTAACAATCCATGGAATGGTATCTTCTTCATAACCACAACTCACAGACATCAGTTCTTCTTCTGTCTTCCTTATTCTCTGTCCAGCTATCAGAAGACTCACAAGTAATTGAAAAGACCATAGCTTGAATCAGGTGTCTTACTCTTTAATATGAAATCTTTGATTCATAGTACATTGGAGAGGTCTTTGACAATAGATTTTCCCAGTAGACTTCTTTTTTGTTTGATTTCTTGATGATCAGTACAAAGATTGTGAATCCAAGAAAGATGAAATTCTTTGACAACTTCAGTCTTTTCTCTATCTATAATAACAGAGGATGTCATTTCAACATATATTGAGATACCACAATTTAATCCAAATTGTGAGAATATGATGAATAAAATGTGGTTCTGATGAGGAAAATAGTGTATTTCTAATACACAATTGTCTAGATGTTCTTCATATGATACAGGCCTTGCAAAACTAGCATGGTTTTTCATAATCTTCTCGAGGATTCTAATGAGGTTCTACATTAAAGAGAGCTATGTGTATGAAAATATAACTAAAAAAAGAGAAATATCACTAAATATTGATGTAAAATTATGAAAAAGTATTTTTCAACTGTTCATTTATATCCATAACATCTAAGGAAATAGACCTAGAAACCTTACATTCCTAGAATTTTTTTTTCTTAATTGCTAAGGGAAACTGAGATCAATATATAATCATTCTAATCTTATCTACAAATCATTAGACTGATAAAGGAATTTAAGAATCATGACAAACAAAAAAAAGGAAGCATAAATGAATAAACTTGAAAAAACTGAGATAGCTACGTATAGTTAGCATAATGGAATGGATCTTGAATGGGAAGAACAGTCAAATATTAACAATTCCTCTATAGTGCCTTTTCAGAGGTTTGTTGGAGACTTCATCACTTGTTTTAATAATGATTGATTATTCCTTGTAAAAAAATAAGTTTGTGAGAATCGAATCTGTCTTACTATATTTCTTTTAACTACAACATCCAATGTAGTATCTTGCACAAAAACAGTGCTCATTAAACTATGGGGAAGGTGTATATTAATGATCTAAAAATGTGTTAGAATAAGATAGAGGTTTTTCTCTCCATTACTCTTCAGGATCAAAATTTTAAATCAAATGCTTACAAGTTTTTTATAGCTGCTTCATCATATTTGAAGCATCCTTTAAATATTTCCTACGTATGTGTAGAGACTATCTTAAAAATAGATTTGACACATAGAACACTGATGATTAAAGACCAGGTGAGTTGTGGAATGACATCAAGTGCATTATACATGAAGAAAACAAAGGCCATTTAAAAGACAGAAAAGAAATATAAAACTAAAATTGATGTTAGAAGAGACTCTGAAGCGTGTCCTTAAATGTGGAATCACTAAAATAGACATAAGAATGAAAAATAAGATATTTGAGCAGAAGACTTCAAAAGTTAGCTCAAAAAAAAGATAGCTCAAGAAGACAAAGTAAAAAATTGTAATGAAATAAACATGTCAACTAAAAAGAAATGTGAGGTAATAGGGTATTTCTTTTTAAAACCATGTAATTGACATTACATACAAGTAAAATTTTAACTAAAAGAAATTCAAGCCAAGTTGAGAAGAAACATGAATTGAAGGATATTATTGGTAATATTAGAAGAATCTTGGTGGAAAGAAGAGAATACCAAAAAGATACTATCCTGTGTTTCAACTCAACAACAACGTTGGATTATGTGGACCAAAACACACATTGATAATATTGTGATGGATGGGAGTTCTAGAACATTTAATTGCTTGCTAGTTGGCAGCACAATTCTCTAAACACTAGACAATTACATCTCTTTAAAGGATTATTTTATTATTGTTGGTAGGTGCCATTGAATCATGTATAACTCATAGCAACCCTAAGAATAACAGATCTGAATTTTGTATTGTCCTGTGCCATCTTCATCATCTCTGAGACCATTGCTGCTGTGACTGTGTCAATCCAGCTTGTCAAGAGACTTCCTCCTTTTCCCAGACCCTCTGTCTTTCCAAGCATAGTCTCTCCTAACAACATACCAAAATATGGGAGATGAAGCCTTTCCGTCCTTGCTCCAAGGAGCACTCTGACTGCACTTTACCCCGATATCTGTTTGTTCTTTTGGAAGTCCATAAGATATTCAGTACTCTTCAAAAACACATCTTCAAAAACGCATTGATGCCTGCAAAAAAAGACATCAATGCTTTTGCCATCTCATTCATTGTCTAGATTTCAAATTAATAATAGTAAGTTTTTAACAAAGCCTTGCCCTAATAGTCTTCAAAGTGACATAATCACTCCTCAGTAATTTGAAGAAGTCCTTGACACTAAATTTTCACAGTGCAATATATTCTCTGATCACTTGACTGCTGGTACAAAACTAGTTGATTGTGGATCCAAGTAAGATGAGATGGTAGACAACTTTAATCGTTTTTCTATCATAATTTTGCTTATCAGTCCATTGGTGAAAATTTTGTGTTCTTGATGTTATTATACAATCTTTATTGAAGGGTGTAATCTTTGATATTCTATAGCAAGTGTTTGGAGTTCTCAAATCCATCAAGCAGAGTTTTCATCTGCATAGCATTAGCTGTTGATGAGTCTCCCTTCAATTCTGATGCTGTATTTTTCTTCATTGAGTCCATTTTCTCGAACGATTTGCTTAGTGTACAAATTGAATAGGTAAGAAGAAAGGATACAACTGTAATGCACACCTTTCCTGATTTTAAGCCGTGGAGTGTTAGCTTGCCTTGTTCAGAAAACAGCTTCTTTTCTAGGTGTAGATTTTGTATGAACATACGTGTTCTGAGATTTCTGTTATTCTCAATTTTAGCCAATCTTAATTTCTTATGATCCATACAACAAATGTCTTTTCATACTAAAACACACACACACACACACACACACACACACACACACACACACACAACCCCAAACAAATAAACCCTCCCCAAACAAATATGCATTCTTCTGGTTTTCTCTACTTTCAATCAAGATCAATTTGACATCAGAAATTACATCCATGATGCCATAGCCTCTCCTAAATCCAGCTAGAACTGTGGGAAGTTCTCTTCATTCTAGCCATTTTTGGATGATCTTCAGAAATATTTTGCTTAGATGTGATCTTAATGGTATTGTTAAAGGACAAGGTTGGTAAAATAGTAAAGAGAAAGCTTAGATGAATTTGAGCCCTGAGATACTTTAAGCTATAAGTGTTTTCTATGATGCATAAATTGTTGTCTGTATACATATGTACATATTTATTTATTAAAAATGTTTAAAGCAAATTTGTAGGATAAAGTATTGGTTAAACACTTAGATTGATTATATTTTTAAGCATTTATTCTGTCTTAAGACTATGTGTACAAATTTCTATTCCTTAAACTCAACATTTATTTTATCCAAAATGATCTCCCCAATTCTTTTTTAAGAGTATTCTTTAACCTTGTGTTCAATTTTCTTTCAAAATGAGCACTTTTAAATGCCTTAGTATTTTATAGTTAAATGATGATGAATGTAAATATTTTTGCCATCATATAAGGTCTTATTATAAGATTACAATAATCTTTTACCCTTCATTTATAATATCAGAACTATTTCATCTTCTAACTAAGTATGGAGTTATGTTTTAGTAGTATTTCCAAGCTTATTCATTTCTTTTTAAGCTTTTGCCACACAAGACATAAGGAAAATAAATACAAATGTGCTTAAATAGTTAACTACCTACCTAACTTGAGAAACTGATGGTTCAGTAGTTAGTACTATCAGAAATCCCAGGAAAGCAACATGTAGAATATAAAATTGCAGAAAATCTAAGCAATGGAGAGCTATCCTTTCAACAGGATACAGCCTCACAGTTTTCTTCATTCTGCAGTCATCTATGGGCAATAATCAACCTCACAGGCAGAATTCTAAACTTATAAGTAATCAAGTTGAAAGATTATTAATTCATTAGAGAGAATTGTTTGTGATTATTCATTAATAGTGATAAAAATGTCAAAAGTTAATAAAATTGAGAAAAAATAAAATGTGAAGATATTAGATATCTTTGTTGTATATAAGGAGCAGTGGTAACATGGGGAAGGGCATGTCTGACTCCTACCTGCTTTATGAAGAGGAACTGTCCCCATCAACAACATCAATAGAACCAAACAAACAGCTACATGGCCAGGCAATGCCACCCCTCAAACTCCTGCTCCTATTTCTATGAATCGTTAGGCTCAATATTTGTTGCAAATTGACTCACAGACTTAATTCACAGTTGTGTGGTTTACTAGGGAAATATTATATGGGAGGAGACAAAGGATATCACATAGAGAAGGTCCAGGTTTAGTGAGCAGCAACCTCAAGCAAAAACACAATTCTTCTATAAGTTCAAAAAGCTTCTCAGTCAACAATTGAAAACCCTATGTTCAGTTAAGCAGCACAAATAAACCTTTTGTTTCTCAATTACCCAACAAGATTTGGCTTACAGCAGTCGCAACTCAGCTCTTTTTTCAGTCATCCAAAAGCAAAACCTTTAGCTTTGTCTCCATCTCCATGGTTCTGTCAGACTACACCTCCCTACAGTCTCTTCTCAATCTCTGTCAAGCTCTTCAAGTCTCCTCACAATGTGGAAAGCACTCTCTCTTATATTGGTTCCACAGCTGTTGATCATATGTCCACATTTAAAGTACCATGGCCTCAGTGAGGACTAACACAATGGATAGAAAAGACATTTTTCAAAGTTCTAGCTCCACATTTATTGTTGATTAGTTCCAGTCAAATTAGAATTTACTCATAACTGAACTTCAAGTGGGTTTTCAGAGACAGTAATCTACGTGCGGGGAGATTGACCATCCTTTTTCCTGTAAACCAAATAGAGGCTATTAACCACATGATTTTGTGTTGACAGCATAACTCCTTAATTCCCATCATAACTCTAGAGGAATTTAATAACAGATCTGTTGGTAGCACAAGTACTTTGTGTTTGAGTAGTAATCAAAACATTGGTGGTTGACATCTGGCTGCATCAGTTTGGAGGAAAGGCATGGTGATCTGCTTCCATAAAGATCATACCTAAGAAAATCTTATGGAGGAGGGACGGTTTTGGATTTTATTATACTTAGAAGTTGTTGTTGTTGTTGTTGTTGTTGTTGTTGTTGTTGTTGTCATGAACCGTCGAGTGGCTTGTGACTCATAGCCACCCTATGCACAATAGCCCTAAACTCTGCTCTGTCTTGTGCCAATTGCACTGTCTCTGACACTCCCATCCCAATAACCCCAGTCACCAAAACAATCAATCTCATAGAGGGCCTTCCCCTCCTGTGCTGTCCTGCCACCCTCCCCAGAATGATGTCCTTCTCCAAGGACTGGTCTCTTCTTACAACATGTCCAAAGTACCTTAGACGGAGCTTCAGAATCCTTGCCTCCAAGGAGCCGTCCAGTTTAACCCTTTTCAGGATGAATCTGTTTGTTTTCCTAGCAGTCCTTGGTACCCTCAATACTCTTCTCCAGCACCACAGCTCAAAGGCATCAATTCCCCTTATGTCCTCCTTGGTCATTGTCCAACTCTCTGATGCATAACAAGTGATTGTGAAGACCATGGCCTGTATCAGATGCATCTCAGTCTCCAGAGAGACACCACTGCTCTTCAGTACTTTGGAGAGGTCCCTAACAGCAGACTTTCCCATGGCAATGCGCCTTTTAATTTCTTGGATGCTGGTGCCAAGAGTGTTGACTGTGGAGCCAAGCAAACTAAAGCTGTGAATAATCTCAATCTCTTCACCATCCATCCTGATGCTGCCAATTGGCCCCGTGGTGAGAATCTTCATCTTCTTGACATTGAACCTCAATCCATATTGAAGGCTACAGTCCTTGACCCTCTGCAGCAGGTGCTTCAGCTCCTCCTCAGTTTCAGCAAGCAGGGCTGTGTCATCTGCATAACGCAGGTTGTTGATAAATCTTCCACCAGTCTTGACCCCACAATTTCTCCTCATAGAGCCAAGCCTCCTGGATGATCCGTTCTGCATACAGGTTGAAAAGGTATGGAGATAGGATGCATCCCTGGCAAATGCCTTTCTCAATTTTGAACCATGTAGTGTTCCCGTGTTCTGTTCTGACGACTACCTCCTGGCCCAAGTATCGGTTTCGCATTAGAACTATCAAGTGTTCTGGGATTCCCATTCTTCTCAGAGTAGGCCACAGTTTGTTACTTTTATCTAAATATTCCCTTCACATTTTCTTCTGGTGAGTTATTGTAAGAAACATTTGAATGCATAATCTTTACAAAGTACTTTGCTAGACTCAAGGGATACAAATGTCAGAGAAGAAATATATAATTCCTACCTTCAAAGAATTTACATTTTAGAGATAAGGATAAGTTTTTTAAAAAGGCTATTTAAATGTAAAAGACATTTATAACAATGTTTAAATATTATGAGAAGGTACAATTTAGTGTGGGTTATATTGGGGAGCACATACAAGATTGGCCCAATTTTACTTTTTTCTTGTACCATACAATGAAACATCTAGAAAAGAAGTACATTTAAATTATGAATTTACATTTAAATAACATAATGGTGCTGATCATTCAGAGGAAACAAGTTACATAATAAGCATGCAATCTAGAGAAGCCATAAATATTAGCGTGAAACAAGCAAACAAACAAAACCAGTGTTCTTGACTTATTGAGGGAACTAGAGTGTTAAGTTAAACTGTCCATAAAGTAAAAATTGTGCCAAAATATTACATACAAATATGTAAGTACAAGGAACGAGGCTACCATTATGAAAGAAATTCTAAGTAATAAGTTGTTATGTGGCATCGAGTTGCTTGTGACTCATAGTGACCCTATGTACAAAAGCTCTTAACCCTGCACTATCTTGAGCCAACCTTATTTTCTCTGACACACTTATTCCCATTACCTCAGTCACTGAGTCAAATCATCTCATCTAGGGCCATCCTCTCTTGCACTATCCCTCTACTCTTCTAAGCATGATGGCCTTCTCCAAGGACTGTTTCCTCCTTGCAACATGTTCAAAGTATGTCAAGCAAATCTTCAAAATTGTTAAAAAACCAAGGAGTAGCCTGGTTTCAACCTCTCCAGAAAGGACTTATTTGTTCTCCTAGTAGTTCATGTTATATTCAATACTCTTCTCCAGCTAGAATGGTAAAGAAGTAAAATATTAATAAATATATTCTCTCTCTCTCTCTCCTCTTAACATTTTGGAGATAATGCTTCCTGTGCTTGTCTGTATTCTCTGTATTTGACTTGATTTGAGTAGGTAAATATCAATACTATCTTATTTATAACATAGTCCGAAAACAATCAAAATAATATTTATTATTGAAAATATAGCATTTTTTGAAGCTAGACATCTCAAGCAGCAAGTTTCTCTTAACATTAAAACAAAAAGGTGATTGGGGTTTTTTTGGTAACAAACTTTTTTATTCTGAAATAAAACCGGCAATTATTCTTTTTCAGAAAAAAAAAATTACATGTGTTTTAAGTTAGAAGATGATAGATATGAAGAAAGAATAAAATAAAGCCACAAATAATTCTCCATAAAACTTTAAGCATGCTTAATGTTTACTACATAATCAGCTGTTTTATATTCCTTCATGCCAAGTATAATGTACTTCTGTTAGTGTTGTTATACGTTACCGAGTCAAGGATGACTCATAGTTACTCCACAAACAGTAGATCTGAACCCTGTCATCATCTTTGACATATTCAAGACCAAAGTTGATGTGTCTGTCTCAATCATTCTAAAACAAAAAGTTTTTTAGATATGCCATAATCATCATCTCAGAATACTGTATTACTGCTCCCATATGTCAATTTTGAAATACTTTGTCAGTGAATTAATACTCATATAATAAAATTAAATGGCATAATTTTCTTTAAATGACTAAACTGAGTACATTTATCCTTGCCACTGTTATCTACTCAGTTCTATATTTTAAAACTATTTTTATATTATGTTCACTATAGTACATTTTTTACCTTTAAGACAAATATCATGGTGATACTTTCATCCTGTATTTAACTGTAGGAATCACACACTTTTATTAAAATACTCCCAGCAGTCACTGCACCATCACAACATGGAATTATCAAAGCACTTACCTGCAATGCTTCATGATCTTTATTTGTGAATGTCTCTGAAATAATTTTATTCTTTTTGTTGGCTTATTTTGTGATAATGTAATTACAATTTCATTCAGTCTTTCACATATATTTTGTTTAATAAAATTATTTATCAATTGTTGTAGTTGTTATTGCTGCTGTTAAGTGTCGTCGAGTAGCCTAAAACTCATAGTAACCCTATTCAAAATAACTCTGAACCCTTTCCTATCGTGAGTCAATCTCACTGTCACGGACACACCTGCCACTATTTCCCCAGTCGCTATGTCAATACATCTCACCAAGCGCATCCTCTCCTGTTTTGTCCCTCCACCTTTCAAAACATGATATCCATCTCCAAGGACTGTTCCCTCCTGGCAACATGCCCAAAATATATGAGACAGAGCTTCAAAGTCCCTGTCTTTAAAGAGCAACTTGGTCCCATTCTCTC
>NW_006399806.1:11687767-11726065 GCF_000299155.1 Elephantulus edwardii | reverse complement strand
GATATCAAACCTTCCTAATCCAATTTATCTTTTGATTTCTTGGCTACTGGTTCCAAGAGTGTTCATTTTGAACCCAAGCAAGCTGAAACTGTTGACAATTTCATCCTCTTCTCTATCCATCATGATGCTAATTGACCCAGGCGTGAGCATCTTTTTCTATTTGATGTTGTGCTTCAATCCATATTGAAAACTACAGTCCTTTACTTTCTGCAGCGCATGCTTCAGGTCTTCCTTGTTTTTAGGAAGCAAAGTTGTGTTATGCAAATCAAAGTTTGTTGATGAGTCTTTCTCCAAATCTGATGTCACATTCCTTCTCAAAAGACCACTCTCCTGAATGATCTATCTATTTAGCGTATAGATTAAAGAGGTATGGAGACAGGATTTATCCCTAATGCATTCCTTTTCTGATTTTGAATCATGGAGTGTTTCCTTGCTCTATTCTGATGACTGCCTCCTGGTAGCTTAATGTAATTTATTATGGTTCCTGCTTAACTCTTTATTATATATTGCCTTTCCCTTCACCCAGCTTATCTATTATTTTTTACTCCACTCTCCCTCCCTGCCTATCCCTATTAACCATATCCAATCAGTCTTGAAGATTACTATATTCTACTATTTTTAAGGTGCTCTAGTGATGTACTTGGCTGCTAATGAAAATGTCAGAGGTTTGAACCCACTAGATTCTCTGAAGGAAAAAGATGTGATAATCTGCTACAATAAAGATTTATGGCTTTGGGAACTCTGTGGGACAGTTCTACTTTATCTTATCCTTAGGGTTGGTATAAGTCAGAATCTAATGGACAGTAGTGATTAGTATGATCTTCTAAATAGTTGACATACTTTTATAGCCTGATGTCTAGAATCTGAGTTATTTTATTTGGAATAATGTAAAACTACACACAGTTTGGTGTTTTACACCTAATTCAGTATGATCAACTATACAATAAATCTTTTATGTTTGTAAGCCTTCACCTGACTAGTTAAGATTTTTTTTAAAAAATATTTATTTCTTTTATTTACTGTTATTTATGATTCATATACATTTTTTATGCAAGGTACATTGTATTTTATACAATCTTTCAGTTACATTATATTTAATACATTTATATTGTGAGGTTTTTCCCTTTAAATCTTCTTACTTATAACTACATTCTTCAGAAACTGTGTAAATCAGCTACTTCATGCTTCATGACTTAATATCTCCATTTTAAATAGGCAATTTCTGACTTGCCCATTTTTACCAAACCTGTACTCTGAGACAACAAGCATATCCCCTGTACAATGAATCTTTTGAAAATATTGTGTTGTACTTTTTTCCCTACTAAGACACAAGGAACAATCATATTTTTGTTGCCTTGTTTCTTGGGCTTGTTGAAAGCTTGCTTCATTTACATAACTTTCCCATTACAAGTTAACTTGATAACTATATATTTGCAACAGCAGGAGACTGTGCCCCCCCTAATTTCCTTGGATCTTAGATCCAACCAGTTAAAATAAAATTTACAACACCTTGCTGTCTTAAATGTAAACGAGCTTGCAATCAATTTGGTTTAATGAAATTAAATTCATCCAATATGACTGGAGAGAAGAAGTCCTTTGGTTCTCTGCTGAATTCATAATGGAAACAATTGTTCTGGTCTAAATAGATCATGAGAAACATGGCTGCTCCAAAGCACTAAAAAAAGATTTATTCTGTATTAATCAGCAAAGTAGAAAATTGTAGTTATCTTATTTGGAGAAGATGTAGAGATTTTATTTTCAACTGATCTATCTTTTCGGTGCTTTATAAAGCTTCCTTTGCATTTAATTGAGATGTTGAATGCTATCAATCACTCTTATAATGAAAAGATGATTCAAGAATAAGTGCTGACCTAACTTCTCTGAGCTTTGTTTTCAGTGAATGCTAATTAACAGAGATGGTAATCTATATTTCATTGTGTTCTTAGATTTGGGAACAGGTGTTATAGCATTGATTATTCAATGAAAAGGCCAGTTCCCTGGAAAGGTTATATACATGACTTTGCTAACTTGTTAATTGATTTTTTTTTCTCCCTTGGTTTTTGCTCTGTCTTTTAATTGAAAGAATCAGAAAACCAAAGCCAATGAACCTACATGTATGAAACTTAAAACTATTACTAAAAACATTTAATGTCTTTCTAAAAATAAAACTCTAGCATGATCATGGTCTAATTTGGTCTCTTATTTTTAAATTCTATAACTCCTCCTTAAATAATAATCATAATCAACCAATCAGAATGCACCTTATTCTTTCTTGATTCTCTTCCTTCTGTTTACAGGTGACTCTTTAACCCTTCTTTTGCATTGCCATTGAGTTTACTCTGAATCATCCCTGAGTCTCCAGTGGGTTTCTAATGCTGTAAATCACAGGAGAAGAAACTGCACATCTTTCTCTCGCAGAATGACTGGAATTAAGCTATCAGAGAGTCCTGACCTTTAGATTAGCAGCATAACTCTCTACTATCTCACCAGAGCCCATTCCTTTGCCATCAATAGCAATAAGGTTTTCTTTAAGTATTTTTTAATTTAATTGTTTTTTAATGAAAATTTGCAGAAATGTTTGATTTTCATTCATTCATTGTTGCACATTGTTCTCTCTCTCCTCCCCTTCCCCCGACACAATTAATTTTCCCTTTTATATATCTTTTTTTAATCTAATGAAAGTTTACAGAGACTTTGAATTTCTTTCATTCATTTTTGCATACTTTCCACCCTGCCCACCCCACCCCCTTATTCACTTTTCTCTTTGAAAATAAAAAAAAATTCTTTCACTGTTATATAATCCCCCACCCCCAGTCCACTTCACTATGCAGCTTTCATTCTGGACTCTTATCATGACAATAATACCTAATCAGACATTCAACTATTTCAAGAAAGTATACATTATTAATCCCCACTTAGTTCCCCCCCAACTCCAATGTTAGACAGAACTTACAAAAGTGGCAATATGCTGCATTTGTCCTTTTGTGACTGAGATATTTCATTCAACATAATGTCATCTATGGTCACCCATTTTTATAATATTCATGAGTCCCTTGTTTTCCAATGAAGCATAATATTCCATTGTGTGAGTATACCACAGCTTCTCTATCCATTCATTTGTTGATAGGCATTTGGGTTGTTTCCAAATCTTTGCTATTGTGAATAAAGCCGCAATAAACATGGGCGTGCATATATCTTATTGAGGGCAGTTATGGTTCCTTTAGCGTCTATTCTCAGTGGTGGAATTGCTGGGTCAAATGATATTTCTATTTCCAACTTTTTCAGAAAGTGCCATACTGTTTTCCATAGTGGTTGCATCATTTTTCACTTCCACCAACAGTGAATAATGGTTCCAGTTTCTCCACAACCTCACCAGCATTTGTTGCTTGCTGTTCTTTTAGACCAAGTTTAAATGCAACTTTCACTTGATGAACTCCTACCTGAGAATCTGCACCTAATACAGCAATTATTCTTAACTATATGCTCTTGTTGGAAGGAGAAGTGGCATCCACTTCCATAATAGCTTGACTCCGGAAACCCTATGAACCTGGAGAGAGGATGAAAGGAGCATCAAGGACTCTTCTTCATAGGGTCGTTATGAGTCGCCTGACTTGACAGCACTTAGCAACAGCAACATATGCTCTTGATACCTATTTTGCCACCTGAAATTTTATTAGTCCTTTTGTTACTCACTAATGAAAAAAATATGACTAAGAATATTTTTATACAAAAAAAGATTTGTAGGCTTAAGTAAGTAGAAAGATAATGGAGTGATAATGACTTTAGATACAATTGAATTTGAGCACTCAAAATTATGAGCATGCAGTTTCCAAGTTATAAATATCCTATTTACATTTTGTTGTTGTTGTTGTTATGTGCCGTCGAGTCACTTGTGACTCATAGAGACCCTGCGTACAATAGCCCTAAACCCTGCTCTGTGCTGTGCCATTCTCACTGTCTCCAACACACCCACACCCATTACCCTAGTCACTGAATCAATGCACCTCATAGATGACCTTCCTCTCCTGCACTCTCCCTCCACCCTCCCAAGCATGACATCCTTCTCCAAAGACTGATCCCTTCTTGCCTCAAGTCCAAACTATATCAGATAAAGCCTCAAAACTCTTGCCTACAAGGAGCAACCTAACTTAATCCTCTTCAGAATGAACCTGTTTTTCTTAGCAGTCTATTGTACATTCAGTACTCTTCTCCAGCACCACAGCTCAAAGGCATCAATTCCCTTTCAATTATCCCTAGTCACTGTCCAGCTCTCTGATGCATAACAAGTGATTGCAAAGACTAGGGCCTGTACCAGATGTACCTTTATCTCCAGAGACACACCGTTGCTCTTGAGTACTTTAGAGAGGCCCCTAACAGCAGACTTTCTCATCTCAATAAGTCTTTTAATTTCCTGCCTGCTGATTGCCAGGAGTGTTGACTGGTGACAAGCAAACTAAAGCTGTTAACAATCTCAATCTCTTCAGCATCTATCCTGGGGCTGTCAATTGGTCCAGTGGTGAGAATCTTTTTCTTTTTGATATTGAGCCTCAATCCATATTGGAGGCTGCAGTCCTTGACCCTCTGCAGCAAACACCTCAGGTCCTCCTCAGGTTTGTGTCATCTGCATAACACAGATTGTTGATGGATCTTCCACCGATCTTGATGCCACACTTCTCCTCATAGAGCCCAGCCTCCCAGATAATCTCTCTGCATATAGCTTGAAAAGGCGTGGAGATAGGACATATACCTGGCATACACCCTTCCCAATTTTGAACCATGCCTTGTTTCCTTGCTCTGTTCTGATGACTACGTCCTGGTCCAAATATAGGTTTCATATTATCACGATCAAGTGTTCTGGGATTCCTATTCTTCTCAGAGTCAGCCACTGTTTGTTATGATCCACAGAATCAAATGTCTTTGCATAATCAATGAAACACAAGTAGACATTCCCCTGTTACTCCCTACTTTCAGCTAAGTTCCATCTAACATTAGCCACAATATCCCTAGACCATGGCCCCTTCTAAACCCAACCAAAACTTCCGGCAGTTCTCTGTCCATGTGCTGATTCAGTCATTTTTTGGATAATAATTAGCAGAATCTTGCTTCCATGTGATATCAATGATATTGTTCTCTAATTGGCACACTCTTTTTTTTTGGAATGGGAACAAATTCAGATCTCTTCCAGTCAGTTGGCCAAGTGGTTGATCTCCAGATTTCCTGGCACAACTTGGTGAGCACATCTAAGGCAGCATTTAGAGACCTCCCCAAATTGACAGAGAATGATGTCAGTTTGAGGACTAATGTGAATCTGATTCAGGCCATGGTCTTTCCAATCACTTGCTATGTATCTGAGAGCTGGACAATGAATAAGTATAATAGAGGTATAATTGATGCCTTTGAACTTGATGTTGGAAAAGAGTACAGAACATCCTATGGACTGCCAAAAGAACAAAGAAATATGTCTTGGAGAAAGTACAGCCAGATTACTATTTGGAGGCAAAGAAAATAAAGCTTTACCTCACATCCTTTGGGGATGTTACTATGAAAGGTTTTTCTTTGGGGGGAGATATTATGGTTGGAAAGACAGAGGATCTGCAAAGGAGAGGAAGACCCTCAACCAGGTAGATTGATGCAGTGCCAGCCGCAATGGGGTCTATTGTGTCAGGAAATGTGTGTATGGCATAGGATAGATCAAGGTTCAGATCTGTTGTCTTAGGGTTACTATGGGTCATACTTGACTCAACAACACCTAACAACCATAATTGTTACAGTCTTTATGTCAATCCAGCTCCCTGAAGAATCTTCTTCTCTTTCTTGACATTTAGTACCAGAATTTATTTTTAATTTTGTAATTGCACTTTGAAACATGTTAAATCACCACATGGACTCACATATTAGTAATAATTATTACTCTATTTTTACATTTTTAACACATAATGTAACATTCCTTATATATGAAAAAGTATGTTGTTATTAAGTACCACCAAGTTAGGAACAATGTATTGCCGACCTTCCAGTGGGCTTTCAGAAGCTGTAAATCTTACAAATGGATACTGCTCATCTTTCTCCCATAGAGATGCTAATGGATTCAAACTACCTAGCTTTGAATTGAAAGCTCAACTCCGGAGTCACAACCATAGCGTTCTTTACAAATGAGAAAGCATTAGATGGCAAAATGAATTTCTTAGTTGTACTATGCTATGAGCAACAACTACCAGACACTTTGGCCACTACTGCTGAACAAAGCCAGATGGTCATTATTTTTCTCGTGCACATGAAAGTCATCTGCATCTGCAAAGTCATTGAGAGAGAAGATAAAAGTCTTTTGGAAACACATCATTGTTGAAGGGAAAGTAGTTCAGGTGAATATATGATAATGCTGAGATTATGACATTATTAACAAATCACTATGCTGTCTCATTAAATTTTCTTTCATCTTCTGTGTAATAATGCCACTTTATCTACTCTAATATATAGTGCAATGTCTGACACATGATATATAATTGACTTTTCAATATCTTATGAATGGATGCAGTTCTAAAGTGCAATAAATGGTTATGATTACCACTGCCCAGTTGAAAGACTGGAGGTTCACATCCACCTGGAGACAACACAAAAAAAATGCTTCCCAATCTATTACTAAAAAAAAAACCAAACAAAACCAATACAAAACAACAAACCCTAAGTTTTTAAAAGATCTGTGTAGCATAATTCTACAACCATGTGTGGGGTCGCATAAGTTAGAATTGACTCAATGACAACAGGTACTAGTAGGGAGTGGGTATCTACTTACCAGAATAATCTTGAGGGATAGGTATGGACTGCAAAATTGTCTTTTATTTTTACTGTAATTTATTAAATTTTTTAGTGACTTGATATTTGCTATAAATTAATTTTTCTTTGACTTCTTTGTCAAATGATTGGGGATCACTTAATGGAAGAAAATAGGTGAGTGAAATGATTGGAATGACTCTTTAGGTAGAATATTTTAGCAGTGCTGTTATAATATTTATAGGCTCTGCCTTGTTCATTTAGTTATTGCAGCTGAATTGAGTGAATTAAGAGGAGCAGTATGTTTATTCCCCTTATAATAACTAAACCTCAAAATAGTTATACTTCAAGGGAAGAATGTTCTTTGGAGAGCCATGAGACCAAATAGAACAATAACATCTCTTAACTAGTGTGATTCTTTCTTCTCTAGCAGAGGCTCTAGCGGTCCGGTTTTTTCTCACTAAATTTAAATTATATTTTAATTCATGCTTATTTTTGAGGTTCCTATTATTAAACAAAAATGTCAGTTTCCCCAAGCATAAAGATTACACAAAACTGATTTATAACTGATAACTAAATTACATTAAAAAGCATGTGGATATTTTATTTATTCAATTGAACATTGATTCCATAGCTCCAAAAAAGATGAACTATTTGTAACATATTAGAGTAGTGGCACAACATTAATTCTTACTAAGAAATGCCTGTACTCACATCCCATAGCATTTCTTCAGATGTGTAGTGACAGTGTTGGCTCCCCTTTTTATAGTTATCCTCAGTTAAAAAATATTTACTGCGAAACTGTTACACGAAAAGTGCTTTATCAGACATTGCATGGTAGGGTGCAGAGTACAAACACAGATAATATATGATCTTTTAACTGAACATCAAGTGCTGATGGGAGGTGTAAGTCATAGACCAAATATTTTAAATCAAATTTGGGTTTATAAGGCTCAAAATACAAGGGAGAAGTTTAAAGTAAGTCAAAATATGAAGTGGGAATAGGTGGAGGGAGACTTTATGATATTTTAAAGGAGCTGTTATGGAAAGGGTGGGGTACATCATGGTAGTGAAACTTACTCCAGAAATAGAAATTGAGTGAGCTTCAATGATGTAGAGTTTTCATGAAGGAAATTAATTAAAATTGACAATGGGAAGGCTGATTAGCTTTCCAAAGCATGTTATCACATACTTGGTAAAAAGTCTTAAAACATTTGTTGAGAGGAATGTGAGGAACTATTAACTGTCTTTGTCATTACTGAGTGATATGATTAAGAATGGCATTTTAGGAAGACTATTTAAGGGAAGTATTAGAATCCATATAAGGCTGATGTGTTGTTCACTTTGTGCAACTAAAATCCCTTCACTTTTCTTTTCAATCTCAAGATCCTGTGTGTCTAGCATAAATATCATCTCTTTGAGGAAGATTTTTATTGTTGGTCAACAATTAAGTCATCACTCCTAGTGACTGCAAATCTGATTTTATACATACTAATTATTAACATATTAGACTATTTTTTATACTGAAGTGTTCTATTTGTGTTAGTGTAATTTAATGTAAAACTTAAGTAACTTGTTATTTTAATAGCAGCTTTATTAAGATGGACTTCACAGGTTGTACTTAAATTATACACTTTGATTTCAGATTAGCTATTTTAAGTATATAATTTCTTGAGCGTTTGAATATAATTATGTATAATCATCAGTTTAGACCATTTTAGAACAAAGGGTCATACCATCTCAGATGAATCCTACACCCTTTAGCTTTCATTCTCCATATCTCCGTATCTTTATTCCCTAGTCCTAAACAAGTAAGCAGGTATCAGTACAATTTCTGTCTCTATGATTGTTTTAATTCTGTATTTTCATATGAGTATAATCATAGGTGGATTCAAGAAGATGAAGATAATACTCATAAATGTAATACTTTACTGACTTTCTGTGGTCAGTCTGGCATCATTACACTGTATACTCCAGCCTTTTCAACATTGCAAAGAAGAAATAGTACTGAAAAATGTAGGGTTCCTGAGGAAAGACAGAACCCAGTTCAGCCCAGGAAAGACAGTTTATTGAGGAGAAACTGCCAGGATGGCTCTCTAGCAGAAGACCAGACCCCACAACAAGTTAAAGAGGGGTTGTATATTCTCTTACAGGGATCTTGGGAAAAGGGATGCTCACAGATGCTTCCTACAAGAGAAGGAAGTGGGCTGGGCTCTCAGATAACTATTCCTGGAAAAGGAGGGATAGGATAGTTTCACATCCTTGACAGAGAGAAAAAGTATAGCTGCTGTTTCCTGTGATTGGATTCTTTCAGAAGCCTTTCTGGGAGAGGAAGGAAAGGGCTCTGCAGTCCTAATAGTCCAGCCTCTTATTAATATTGAATGGGAACAATGGGGTTCTCATCTGTAACTACTTCCTGCTGGATTGGGACGACTACGTAAAGGAAGGGGGGAAAGCTGTTTATTTTCGGCAGCAGAGTGCATAAGTTTGATGATGGAGGGTAATGTTTGGTACTCTGTTGATAACATGAGGAGTTCACAGACTATGTGTTTGGCAAAAGCTTCCATCTGCTCCTGTAGAAAACTGTTGTTGTTGTTATGTGCCGTCGAGTCACCTGCAACTCATAGCAACCCTATGTATAACAGCCCTAAACTCCGCTCTGTCCTGTGCCAATCGCACTGTCTCCGACACTCCCATCCCAATTATCCCAGTCACTGAATCAATCCACCTCATAGAGGGCCTTCCTCCCCTGCGCTGTCCCTCCACCCTCCCAAGCATGATGTCCCTCTCTAAGGACCGGTCTCTCCTCACTACATGTCCAAAGTATGTTAGATGGAGCCTCAGAATCCTTGCCTCCAAGGAGCCACCCGGCTTAACCCTTTCCAGGACAAATCTGTTTGCTTTCCTAGCAGTCCATGGTATTCTCACTACTCTTCTCCAGCACCACAGCTCAAAGGCATCCATTCTCCTTCTATCCTCCTTGGTCATTGTCCAACTCTCTGATGCATAACAGGTGATTGCGAAGACCATGGATTGTATCAGATGCACCTTAGTCTCCAAAGAGATACCATTGCTCTTCAGCACTTTGGAGAGGTCCCTAACAGCAGACTTTCTCATGGCAATGCGCCTTTTAATTTCCTGGCTGCTGGTGCCAAGACTGTTGACTATGGAGCCAAGCAAACTAAAACTGTGTACAATCTCAATCTCTTCACCATCCATCCTGATGCTGCCAATTGGTCCAGTGGTGAGAATCTTTGTCTTCTTGAAATTGAGCCTCAATCCATATTGTAGGCTGCAGTCCTTGACACTCTGCAGCAGGAGCTTCAGGTCCTCTTCAGTTTCAGCAAGCAGGGTTGTGTCATCCGCATAACGCAGATTATTGATAAATTGTCCACCAATCTTGACCCCACATTTCTCCTCATAGAGCCCAGCCTCCCAGATAATCTGTTCTGCATATAGGTTGAAAAGGTATGGAGATAGGATGCATCCCTGGCATACGCCCTTCCCAATTTTGAACCGTGCAGTGTCCCCTTGCTCTGTTCTGACGACTGCCTCCTGGTCCAAGTATAAGTTTCGCATTAGAACGATCAAGTGTTCTGGGATTCTCATTCTTCTCAGAGTCAGCCACAGTTTGTTATGATCTACACAGTCAAATGCCTTTGCATAGTCAATGAAACACAGATAGACATTCCTACAGAGAGAAATCCTATGAGACAAGGACCAAATAATAAGATTAATAAAATTACTATAAGAGGACAAAGGAGGGAGAGATGCCAGCCAATTTTCAAGAAAGAGAAATTTTTGTTGGCTTCCTGTTTTCCATTGCCTTTGCTGGATTCATTCTTGAAGTTCTTTCACCTTGCCTGTTACTACTCCAGATTGGTTTACATAAAACTGCTTTCTTTGCCCAGGAAGAAAGAGATTCCTCCTTTTTGAACAGTTAATATGTTTAATGCTCATCGGTTTTGGAGGGTAACTGCTGCTAGGGATTCTACCTGATTTTGTAATGAAAAGAGTGAATGTACTACTTGCTCCATATCATTATTTATCTCTTGGGAGAGTTTATAATAAAAGTGGTTGCTGTTCCAATCCCCTCTACACCTCTTCCCATGGCTGCTGTAAAGACCAACTCTCAGAGTATTGGGGCAACAATGGTCCATTTTTTTTCTCCTGGTGGTGACAGACCATTTTGAACTTGATCTTCTGTAAGTATAGAGATTTTAGGGGTTAAATATATATATATACACACAGACTCCAGTCCAATTGGTCTGCATGCAGTCGTAAGCTGAGTTGCCATAGATGAAGAATACTCCTGAGGTAGAGCATTGAATGGTACTGTTTGACAAGGCAAGTGTATGATTAAAATAAGAGGGGGAAATATTGCCTACTGCTTCAGTACCCTTGGTTGAAATAAGGCAAGTGACATTTGAGGTAGGGAGAAGGATTATATTATCTGTTAGTTGACCTATAAGAGTTATCTTGTGTGGTTAAAGTTGTCATTATTTGAAGCCCCAATTATGTGGAACAATGGTGGCCACATATGACTTCTGTCATAAAGGGAGATGAAATCAACAGTCTTGCAAAACTGGGCTAGTATGACTTAGAATTTGAAAAGTGATATTTTAAAAATGTCTTATAGGGGTTTCTGAGTCAGTTGGAGAATTTCTTTAGTCCTGAGAGATTAATACCTTCGTAAGATTGTGGGGTAATTTGGGCCTGGGCTGTTCTGGATTATACTACTTGTTCTTGCTTTTTTAAATTTTTCTAACTTTGACTTGAACTCCTCCTCCATCACTTACAAATTCTTGCTTGAATCTCATTTCTCCTGCATGGAACAAGGTTGGGATATGTGAAGGAGAAAATGTTTGCAACATTGGGATTGCAGAAGAGACAAGTCATTATTACTTCCCAATAGTTTAAAGTTTATTCTCAGGCAAATCTTTCATTTGCAGACGATTTCCAGGTTATAAAAAAAAAAAAATATCCACTTCCAACTACACCTTTAAAAATTTGTGGTAAATCAAGCTAAATGCAATGGTTCTTTTTTTTTATCTTTACTTTAGAGCAAGAAGAGTCAGGAAGCATTTTCAAAGATTTAAAATCTGCATGGACTGCAAAGTAAAGGTTATTAAGATGAAGAAAGGAAAGGGAGCTCTGGTGGCCTAGTGGCAAGATGCTGCACTGCAATCCCAGATGTACACGGTTCAAATCCACCAGATGCTCTGCTGGAGAAGGAGGGGACAATCTCCTCCTGTGCCAGTCAGATCTGATTTGACAGTACACGTAAAAATAATATAAAATAATATTAAGATGAAGAAAGGAACTCTTAGACATTGTTGATGGGATTGTAAAATATAGTACAACCATTATGGAACGTAGTTTGGCAATTCCTCAAAAGGCTGAACATAGACATTCCATATGACCCAGCTATTTCACTACTTGGAATATACCCTGAGAAAATGAGAAATGAGGCACAAATGGAGATTTGTAAACCAATATTCATAGTAGCATTATTCACTATTGCAAGACATGGAAACAGCCCAGATGTCCAAACATAACTGAATGGATTGAAAAATTATTGTACATTCACACCATGGAATACTACGCAACACACAAGAGCAATGATTTTGTAAATTATTACCTAAGTTGGGAGGGACTGGAGAGCATTATGCTGAGTGAACTAATTCAGTCCCACAAGGATAAATATTGTATAAAACCCTCATTGTAGAATGAGCATAAAGATCCAAAGTGGAGGAGGGTGGAAGCAGAGGTTATGAGGATATGCAGAGGGAGAGAGGATTAATCATGGGGTTGTACAATTTGATGGATGGGAGGGTGAGAGAAATTGGAAAAATCTGTTCTTGAAAACAATGTACTAGAATTTTGAAAATAAACTAATATTTAAAATTAACAAAATGATGAAGAATTTATTGTGTGTAGTGTGGTTCCTTCAACTGTTTCAAAGTAAGAGCAAATAGACATAGCATTAAAAGGCAGGTAAACTGTCTACACATCCATTCAAAATCCGCATACTACCAGTTCCTCTGGGCTACAGGCAGTAGAAACTGGGTGGTGTCTGCCCTCTCTCTTTGAGTTTGCTGAGGTTTCTCACAGCTCCTGTGAATCATCCAATACTAAAAGCTACATTCTTTCCTTGTTTTCTGAACTTTTTATCGTATGTTTTAAAGTATGTACTTCCCAGCATTAAACATTTTCAAATTGGAATTACAGTGGACTTTTTACCAAACATGACTGATACCACTTCTTCTACCTAGCTATAAAGAGTATTGGTGACATTTTCCCTAGAGTTGTGCTGATAACCCAAAGGTGACACCTTTCTAGTTGTTCGAATCCACCACAGATTCAGAGGAAGAAAGATGGGCCATTTCCTCTTGCGAAATTTACAGCCTCAGAAAACCTGCTGGAGGATCAACTGTGAGTTGGTTCCCACAGACAATAAGTTTGAGAAGTTTGGTTTTTGTGTCGTTTAATTTGAGTCAAACACATTTAATTAAAGAGTATAAAACAGTTATGCTAATATCAATCTTTATTAGGGTGAACTAAATAATTTTTAAGGTGACAAATGCATTTGGGAAATAAATTTCTGTTTATGCTTTAAAAAAATATTTTCAAAAGTGCACCTCAATCAGCAGTTCCACTACTGGGAATTTACCTTGAAGAAACTATAACCACCACCCAAGTAGATATATGCATACTCATGTTTATTGTGGCTTTGTTCACAATAGCAAAGAGCTGGAAACAACCCAAGTGCTCATCAACAAATGAATGGATAGAGAAGCTCTGGTATATTCACACAATGGAATACTATGCAGCATTATAAAACAGGGAACTCATGAGATATTATACAAAATGAATGACCCTGTGAGTGAAATATCTCAGTCACAAAAGCACAAATAAAGCTTAGGGCCACTGTTGTAAAATGGGACTGACATGGGGTTGAGGGAAAGCAAAGAAGGAGGGGATGAATAATGTATACTGCATTGAAACAGATGAGGGAGAGAACTGTTTAAAAGGGATGTATGATTGGGTATTATGGTCATGACAGAGTCCAGAACAAAGGATGCAAAGTGGAGTGGACTTGGAGGAAGGGACTGCATAACAATGAAAGAGCTTTTATTTTACTTTTAAAGGAGAAGAGTGAATTGGGGGGAGGGGGTGGGCAGGGAGAAAAATGCAAAAATGAATTACTGAAAACCCTAAGTCTCTGTAAACTTCCATTAAAATTAATAAAAAATGAGGAAAAAATAAATGTACATCTCAAAACTATCAAAGAAGATATCAGAATATTTGATAATAGAGTCATAGAAATACATGTATTGCCTTAGAAAAAAAAAAATTAAGACTGTCTCACCTCCTTTGAGATGTAGTCAGGTGATATCAGTTCTTGGAAAAGGACATCATTCTGGGAAAAGTGGAGGGTCAGAAAAAGAGAGGAAGATTCCCTAACAAGGTATTTTGACACAGTGACTGCAGTAATGAACTCGAACATAACAAAGATGGGAGGCTGTTACAAGATAGGGAAAGGCTCAGGTTTATGGTTCATAGGTTCACTCTGTGTCCTTCTCAACCTAGTGACACCTATCACCAGCAACAGGATTTTTCACACAACTATATTCTTGGCATTAGAAGATGACTCTATTTATTTTTTTTAATTCAATGTTCTTATTTTAAGAGAAAACATATTATATGATTTTAAGTCATGCATAAATCTTCCTGAACAGTTTAGACCATACATATTATTCACTAACATGTTGCTTTTGCTGTTGTTATTGGGCCCTGTAGAGTTGAGAATGACTGGTTAAGACCTTATAATAACAAATCTGAACCCTGTCCTATCTGTGTTATCCTCATCATCTCTGATATACTTGAGCCCATTACTGCAACCTATGCCCATCTATCTTTTTGAGAGTCTTCCTATCTTTAGCTGACTCTCCATCTTTCTAAGCAAGATATCCCTTTGTAAGGAATTACCTCTACTAACAACTTGCCCAAGGATGTAAAATGAAACTTTCAAATCTTCGCTTCTCATGAGCGCTCTGGCTGCACATTCTCCAACATGTATCAGGTGTTCTTTTGGTTGTCCATAGAGTATTCAGTACTATTTTCCAACAAAACAACTTAAAGGCATCATATTCCCCCCGTCATTCTTGTTCCTTATCCACCTCTCAAATGCATAGCAAATTATTGAAAAGACTATGATTTAAATCAGGAACCCATTAATCTTTAAAAAATTATTTCATTGGTCCTCAGAATTTTGGAGAGGTCTCTGACAGTAGACTTGCCCAATAAAATATATCTCTTGATCTCCTGATTCCTATTAACAAGGATGTTGAATGTGGATACAGGTCAGATGAAATTGGTGATCATTTCAATCTTTTTTAGATCTATCATGATGTTGCCTATTGTCCCCGTGGTGAGGATATTTGTCTTCTTGGACTTGTGAAGTAATTCATATTGTAGGCTGCATTCTTTGATCTTCTGCAGCATGCTTTTCAAGTCCTCCTCACTTTCCATGAGCAAAATTGTGTCATCTGCATTGCACAGGTTCTTGGTAATCCTTCCTTTGATCCTGATGCCACCATCTTCAAAAAGATATTTTCACCAGTGTACAGATAGAATATATATGGGAAAATGATACAGCTCTGTCATTTACCTCTCTCGATTTGAAAACATGCTGTGATCCCCTCCCTTGTTCAGATGACAGCTTCATGGTCTAAGTATAGATTTCATATGAGCAGTTGAGTGTTCTGGGATTATCATTATTCTAAATGTTAGCCTAGTTTGTTATGATACACAAAGTCAATGTCTTTACGGTCACTGAAACAAAACCAAACAACCTTCTGATATTCTCTACTTCCAGCCAAGATCTATCTGACACCAACCATGATATTCTATGTGACACAGCCTGTTCTAATACCAGCTTGAACTACAGGAAGTTCTCTATCAATACACTTTTTTATGTTTTATTTTATTTTTTTAATAATTTTAATGAACATTTACAGAGAATTTGGATTTCCATTCATTCATTACTGTACTTCTCTCCCTGCCCAGCCCTCTCTCCCCACCCCCCAGTTCACTCCTCTCTTTCAAAAGTAAAAGAAAGACTCCCTCCCTGGTACACAATCCCCCCGCATCCCTCCCACCACCCCAAGTACATTCCACTATGCAACCTTAATTGTGGACTCTTGTGATAACCATAATACCCTATCATACATCGCTTTTAAATTATTCAGTCCCTCATCTGTTTCAGTGAAGTATACACAATTTATCCAGTTTTTCTCAGTCTTACCCCCACCCTGATATCAGTCTCATTTTACAGCAGTGGCACCATGCAATATTTGTCCTTTTGTGACTGAGATATTTCACTCAGCATAATGTCCTTCAGGCTCACCCATCTTGAATAATATTGCATGTGTTTCTTGTTTTTCAATGCAGCATAGTATTCCATTGTGTGAATATACCACAGCTTCTCTACCTATTCGTTTGTTAATGGGCACCTGGGTTGTTTTCAACTCCTTGCTATTGTGAACAGAGCTGCGATAAACATGGGTGTGCATATATCTGCTTGGATGTCAGTTATGGTCTCTTTGGGATATATTCCCAGTAGTGGAATTGCTGGGTCAAATGGTATCTCTATTTGTAACTTTTTGAGAAAGCATCATACCGACTTCCACAGTGGTTGCACCATTTTACATTCCCACCAACAGTGAATAAGGGTTCCAGTTTCTCCACAACCTCACCAGCATTTGTTGCTTGCTGTTCTGTCAAATCTCGCCACTCTGACTGGGGTGAGATGATATCTCATAGTTGTTTTGATTTGCATCTCTCTTAGAGCTAGGGATTTTGAACATTTCTTCATGTGCTTGTTGGCCATCTGAAAGTCTTCTTTGGTGAAGTGTCTATTCATATCCTGTGCCCATTTTTCAATTGGATTATTTACCTTTATCTTGTTGTGGTGCTCAAGTATTTTATAAATTCTAGATGTAAGTCCCTTATCTGACATGTCATTACCGAAGACTTTTTCCCAGTCTGTGGCTTCCCTTTTTACCCTGTGAAAGTTTTGGATGTGTATAGGGATTTGATTCTTAGAAGGTCCCATTCATCTATTTTATCTTCTCCTGGTTGTAGATTTTTCAGGATACTTGGGAGACTGTTTATGTTCTGGAGTAGGACTACTAGAATTCTTTCAAGCTTTTCTTTAATGAAGTTAATAGGCCTTGGTTTTAGTCCTAGATCCATGATCCACCTTGAGTTGGTTTTTGTATATGGAGTGAGCTGTGGATCTTTCTTGAGTCTTCTGCAGATATTTTTCCAATTTTGCCAGCACCATTTGTTAAAAAGGCTGTCGTTTCCCCACTTAAATGATTTCATCTCCTTGTCAAAAATCAGTTGACCATATATAGATGGGCTGATTTCTGAGCTCTCAATTCTATTCCATTGATCTATGTGTCTGTCATTGTACCAGTACCATGCTGTCTTAACCATCACGGCAGTGTAGTAGGATTTGAAATCAGGGAGTGAGATGCCTCCTACCTTTTTTCTATTTTTGAGGAGTGCTTTGCTTATTATCAATACACTTTTGTAGACACTTTGGGGATGATCTTTAGAAATATTTTGCTTTCATGTAGTATTAACGAAATTGCTCCATAATTTCCATATTCTGTTGGGGAAAAATGGAAACAAATAAGGGGTCTCTTCCAGTCAGTTGTACAGGTAGGTGTCTTCCAAATTTCCTGACACGGACTAATGAGCACACCAGGATTGAATCTATTAGGTGAAGCATGAAAGCTCCAGAATTGATGGGACACCAATTGGCATGTGTTCCATCAATTCTGGAGCTTTATTTGCTGCCAGTGCCTCCAGTGCTGCTTTAATTCATTATTATTGGTTCTTTATCAAATGCTGATTTTGGGAATGTTTGACTATCTACCAATTATTTTTGTGTGTGTATTGGCTCTGTCTATTTCCTGTATCTTCTTTCGGTATTTCCTGGATCATTCAAGATTTTGCCCATAACATTATTGCAACTAGAGGCTTGATTTTTTTTTTCAATTCTTTCAGCTTGAGAAATGGCAAGTGAGTTCTTTCAATATATCTTGCAATGTATTTCCTGATCTCCAGAGTGCTGTTAACAAGAATGTTGATTGGTGATACAAATAAGGTGAAATTGCTGATAATTTTGATCTTTGTTTAGATTTATTATGATATTGCCTATTTTTATTTTTCAACTCTAGTTCTTTGCACATTTTGTTATAATACTTTGTATTATCTTCTTGTGAAGCACTTTGAAGTCTTCTGTTCATCTCTTTTACTTCAGCATCTCTTAATTTTGTTTTGGCTTCTCAAAACTCTGGTCCAATTTTCAGTCTCTTCTGATATCCATCCTGGTCTTATCTTATTAGTTATACACTTAAATTGTTTTAATGATAGGGCATTTTTCTTAAAATTTTAATGTGTTTATGTATTTTATATTTAAAATAAATTTAGTTTTTGGGTTCACAAAATGGAGCAGAATTTAATTAACCCCTGTAGGCTATTGAAGTCAGCTTTAGTTATCTGGGTCCAACAGGTGTTGAAGTGATAAGTATGGAAAGGATATAAACAGGGTGCTAACAATTCTCTTAGAGCTAAGCAGAATGTTCTATTTACCTTAGGTCTGCCTATATCACTCAGACGTTTTTCGTGTTCTCAGATTGAATTCTTATAACCCAAAATAATGTTCTATGTCAGATGAGTCATCTTAGCCTCCACATCAGAGAAACACATTTAGGCACAAATTGTAGACATTTTACATTGACCAGGACTGGATTGACTTGAATAAAACTTATTTGGTAGAATGAATCCTTGGAATTAATCAAACAAAAGTTATAATTTTATAGATTACACTTTTCTTATAACCTTAAGGGGTAGCAGTTAGGCTATTTCTTTCAACTGTTTCAATTCACAGGCAAATATAGGGTTATATTTCTGTAACATGTCAACATCATTATAATTTATATTGTAACTAGAAAATGTAGTCTTTTTAGGATTGGCATTTGTCCAATTTAGAGTTTCATTATCTTTCCATTGTATTCTTCTTCTTTAAATATCTTTACAAGAGAAATTTGCTTCTAATAAGAGCAAATCTAGATTTAAACATTCAATCTTTAATGCCAAAATAGTCTACGTTACGTCTGTATCTGGGAAATTATGTCACTCTTGTAAAGTAAGACCCATTTTATTCTTAAGATAGTGGTGCATTGTTTAAACAACATCAGATCTTTGTAACAAAATGCTATTCATTTCCAATTTGGGCACGGAGAAACAGGCACCTAATAGAAATATTATTAATATAATGAAAATAGTAAATTTGCATAGAAATGATATTATATTATAATTAGGTACACAAATTCTTAGGGATCTATAATTAGGAAAGATAAATATTTTAAAATTAGATATGATTTAAAAATTTTAAAATTAGAGCTTGTTAGATAAATTGTTATTGATGTACATGTGTGTATATAAATATACATATGTCATATGTATGTCATATTTATAGTACTTATATGTGCACAATATTTACAATTAGATTAATGTGTAATTGCTCACAGAAAATTTTTGAGGCAAGAATATATTTAGATGGTTAACAATAGTATAGAAGAGATAGCAGCAATTAATTTAGTTTCATTTTCTGTTTTATCCAAACAGTGAAATTGCATCTGAATAATGGTCTATTCTTATTCTCTAGAAACTGAGCTGTTAACAAAAGCTCCAACAAGTAAAAGCTGTGACCAGTTAATTTGTAGACAATTTACTGTTAAGATAATTGAGATAGTGGCATTTGCTTGTGATAGCATTATTGGAAAAAAATTCTATGGAGTCAGCACATATTCACAAGCACAAATTGAATACTAAAACAAACAAAAAGTCAACTTCTTAAAACTATTAACTGTTCTTGAAATTTGCCTTACAAAATACACATGGGTTGAATAATAAATATGCCAAGACTTTGCCTGGAAAGTACAGGCCTACTAATGAAAATACACAAAGTCTATTATTGTAGCAGAGTAAGTGTCAGGAATAGAAAGCATCTTTTTATTTACAGAAAGTGTTGTTAAAGTTCATAGCACAAGACATTAAATTTACTAAGGCACATGGGCTGTTATTTGTTTGGGGGACTTTAGACAAGGAAGAAATCATTTCAGATAGTGATATCTTCCTAGAATGTTGAATAAAATTTTATGTTAAGTGAGGGTTTTCTCATTGTCTCCACTTTGGATGGAGAGCTAATTTAAAAGGTGAGAGAATAAGTTCTCCTATTCACTAAAGGCCATTAATTATCAAAGGCATTTACTCTTTGATCATATATTTTCCCAGCATCTACAACAACACTTACTCTTTGACTATAAATTTTCCCAACATCTATTGAAAGGGGACTAAACAACCTTAATTCCTCACAACCATAACATCATCTATCTCCTCAGTCAGTTATTAATTTGCAAACAGAATTAGATTTAAAGAGTAGTCTTCAGATTATTCAGAATTTAGAGTAAAATGTATTTGAAAAAAGTAATGGAGTATCTTATTTAAATAATTGTTCACAATTGTTGATTATATTTATAATATGGTAAGACTAGTATTTGAGTATCCATATTGTGTTTATGATTTTGCAATAAATTTGCTCATTATAACTTTAAATCTATTTGAATAAGATCAACTAAAGAAAGATGAAGAAATTTCTTAACAGAAAGAGGGTTCTATAATGAGGTAGCCTATGTCTCCATCATTACTTGAGGAAAATGAATATTCAGAAGGAGGACATGAACGAGTCACTATGCAGAATAGTATTCAATGAGACTGTCTGCACAAGTCACTCCCTGGAAAGATGCTCTATGTTGAATTCACAGGGGTAGGAGTTAAAAAGGAAAAGAATCAGAAATCATTAAGGCAAAATGGCTTCCAACATTAGAGAACCAGTCATTAAGGAATCCCCATTTGTCAGGCTTTTCTGAGAAAGTGTCACATGGATCCTATGAGACATCTAGGAATGCTGTTTGTCTCTTGAAAGATATTAGCAGCTAAAAGAGGAACGTATTAACACCACTTAGAAAAGATACAATTATTTGTCTCCTTTCTTATTTTTCCCTGCCTTCTCTCAGGGCAACCTGATCCTTGAAGGACAAAGAATGAGCAAGGAGACACTTTTCCTCTCCAAGGATCTTATACCAAGGTTTAAACCTGACAGTTACAAGGTGAACATTATGCCATGAATAAAAGTGAAATTTACAACTAGATCAGACTTTTTTTATATTTAAAATATTCTACATTCCAAAAAAGATCAAAAGTCAAATATTAGATATATCATAATGTGTTTCAAAGTAATAATGAGAATAATTAAACAAATATTTTTACAAAATTAAAATTTGCATCACAATGAATTCAGAACAGTAAATAAATTTAGTATTGTCAATAATAAAATTTCAGTCTACTTGTTTATTGCATTTATCTTGAACCAAAACATACCTGAATCAACCTCCAGGCAGTTTTCAGAGGTTTTAAGTCACACGAGATGAGAGTGTTCATTCAGGATGTCAGCACAACTCCTTACTTCCTAGACAATAAGACCTCATCTTAAAAATATCTCTGCTATGTCATGATCTCCAGTAATCATAGTACTTTGGGTTCTCATAGACTGTCAGAACTGAGTCTGTCCTGCTATATTCACATTTGACCTTTATTCTGAATAGTAGTATGCAGAGACCAAACATGTGTGTCTTATATCTCTCCATTTGTGAACACCTTTCTTTTTATTAATGAATGATAATTCGTGACATTTGTGGAATATTATATTCATGCAAACTTTGCATATACAGTTCTTTGTTACACAGATTCCTGGGTAAATTACTTAACTTGGGATAGAAGAATGGCATAAGTCTCTTGAACTAAAAGGGAAGATGTAAAGCTTTAGAGAAAGAAGGAAAAGTCTGTTGGTGAGCTGTTGTAAGTTGTTTGATTCAGCTGAAGTGAGGCGAGTTAGTTGAGCGACAAAATATTATAGAAATTAATGTTATGCATAGGGAGCTCTGGTTGCTTATTGGTAAGGGGTTTCATTGCCAACTCAAAGGCAAGTAGTCAAATTTGTCATTTTCTCTCTGAGTGAAAGACAGATCATCTCCAGTTTGATTCACAGCTTCTAAAAACCTCCTGGAGGGTCAGATATGACTTGGTTACAACTCAACAATGATACACTTAAGTTTGAGTGTGCATGCAATATCAAAACTGGATGGTTTCCTACAACACTCTATTAGAGTTATTAAATTCATTCCAATTAATTTTTTATCTTTCTACATGGGATCCATTCCAATGGATTTGTGTGTGTGTGTGTGTGTGTGTGTGTGTGAGAGAGAGAGAAAAAGAGAGAGATTGGTTCATGTAGAGGTAGTTTTTGGCAAATGTCATTAATGCCTATTACCCACCTTCTAATCTAGATCTTGCAGCCATTTACTTCATTAATATTTTTACTACACACCACAATGCATCTTCTTCATCACAGTTTTACCCTATCTTTATGTGGAAAAATACTTGCCAGACAATAGACATTAAGTTGAAATAAAGAAAAACAAGAAAGAGCTTACAATTTTTTACCTAGCTGAAACATCTTGTTGTTTGTTATTTTAGAAGAGTTGGTTCCTGCTCATAAGAACCCACCGAACAACAGAACAAAGCGCTGGTGAGTGCTGCACCATGCTCCCAGCCTTTGCTGTTTTAGTCGATTGTTGCAGCCACAGCGTCTAGCTCATTGCGGAAAATACATTACATCTTCTTAGCATATTAAATACTTCTCAAAGTTGTCTTTGGTGGGAGTTTTGTACATTGAACATTTTATATGTCTACATATTACAAATTACAAACTATGGTTTTAAATGTTTTTATTATTTGTGTTGAATCCCTTCCAACTCATAGTGACCCTATGCACAATAGCTCTGAACCCTGCTCTTTCCTGAGACGGTCTTACTGACTCTGACAAACCTATCTCATTACTCCAGGTACTGTGTCAATCCATCTCATCCACAATCTTCTTCTCCTCCGTTGACTTTCCAATCCTCCAAGCATGATAGTATTCTCCCAGGACTGGTCCTTCCTACCAATATGCCTAAAGTATGTCAGATAGAGCTTCTAAATCCTTGCCTCCAAAGAGCAGCCTTGTTTAACCCTTTCCAGGACAGACTTGTGTGTTTTCTTGGCATTCCATAGTATGTTCAATACTCTTCTCCAGCACTATAACTCATCCTACGTCATTGTCCAGATCTCTAATGAAGAACATGTAATTCCAAAGAACATAACCTAGATCAAATGCACCTTAGTCTCTAGATTGACATTGTTCTTCTGTAGTATTCTGAAGAGGTCCCTGACAGTAGATGTACTGATATACATAATGCATTTGTCTTTTGATTGATTTTTTTTTTAACTGCTTGTGCAAAGAGTGTTGATTGTGGAACCAAGCAAGCTGAAATTGTAAATGTCAATCTCCTCTCCATCTATCATGATGCTGCCAATTAGCGCAGTGGTGATAAACTTTGTCTTCTTGATGTTGAGCTTCAATCAATATTGAAGACTGAAGTACTTGGACTTCTGTACCAAATACTTCAAGGTTGTGTCATCTACATAACAGAAGTTGTTTGTGAGACTTCCTCCAATCCTGATATAACATTTCACTTTATAAAGCCCAGTCTCCTGAATTATCTATTCCACAAGTAGATTGAAAGGTATGGAGATAGGATATATTCCTGATGCACTCCTTTCCTAATTTTGAACCATAGACTGTTTCTTTGCTCTCTGCTCTAATGACTGCTTCCTGGTCCAAGTGTAGGTTTCACATGAGCTCAATTAAGTGTTTTGGAATTCTCATCCTTCTCAAAGTTAGTCACAATTTGTTGTGATACACACAAATACCTTTGTATAGCCAATTAAATATAGATAGCCATTCCTCTGGTACTTTCTGCTTTCTGTCAAGATCTGAAATTGGCTATAATGTCCCTAGTGCCATCACCTCTTCTAAACTTAACTTGCACTTATGTCAGTTCTTTGTCACTATACTGTTCCAGTCATTTCTGGATAATCTTTAACAGGATCTTGCTTGCACATAATATTAGTGATATTAATCGATAATTGTTGGTTAACTGTTTTTTAGAAATGGCAATAAATATTAATCTATTCTAGTCATTAGGCCAAGTAACCATCCTCCAGATATCTTGGCACAGTTTGGTTAGCATCAGGTCCATATCTGTTTGCTGGAATGTGTCAATTGGCATGTCATCAAGTGGTAGGGACTTGATTTTTTGCCAGTTCCTTCAGAGATGCTTGAACGTCCTCCTTCATCAACATTACCTCTGGTCATAGGTTATTTCATGATATTCTTTTGTGTAAGCCAGTTCTTTTGGATACAGTGACTGTGTACTCCTTAAATCTTCTTTTCATGCTCCATGAATCATTCAGTATTCTTCCCATAGCTTCAAATATGTATATACGTTTTATTTCTTTTTTGGACCTGATATATATTTTGAAAAAATGGAAATAATTGCTCTGGTTGTTCTGTACATACAAAAGTACTGAGAATGAGAGTTGTTATTGCTGTTGTTTAAAATCAAATTGGAACCAACTCATGGCTGATATTCTGATGGTTTTCAGAGGCAGTTAATCAAATGGGAGCAGATTGCCTATCCTTCTCCCAAAGAGAAGTTGGTGGAATTTGAACCACGTGCCTTCAGGATTGCAATGGAGTTTCTTGCCACTAGGTCAACAAAGCTCCCTGAGAATAAGAGTAGTTGGTGTTAATTGGCATGCTAAGTTATTGAACATACGAATATAAATAGGAAGGAAAATAAGATATTTTTTAAATGTGGTGTCTTAAAAATTATGTTACTTTATAAGAATAAAAGGTTAAATATGTTCAATATTCAATTTATTAATGTTACTGTTACTAGGAAATTTACTGTTACTAGAAATTTATCTAGTAAACAAGAGTAGGAGAAGCCTTTCGTTCTGCTTGAAAATCAATGATTTTCAAAAATAGTATTTATTCTATCAAAATAGCCTTTAATCAAAACAACCGAATGACCAAAATAACTACCTGAGTGTCTGAAAAGTCTTACTATTGGCGTTACTCTACTATTTTCTATGTTAAGTATTTAAACTGGCTTCCTGTTTAAAAGTAGAGTTGTAAGGCTTTCTCAAAGTCAGATTGTCAATATCCAGATCTTAAATTCTGTAAAAAAGTCTTCTAAAAAAAGGAAAAAATATTTCGCAAAATAAATATATTAAAAAAAAACAAACATGCCAGCTAATTGTGATTATATGTAAGAAAGGACCAACTTCACATCACAGATCCAAATATGAGAAAAAATTTTCTACTCTCTATGTTTGTATTTTCTGTTACTTTACCTGTTTTATTAGTTTTGCTATAAAGTGACTATGGTATACATTAACTTTAATTGCTTTGGTTTTATCAATGACTAATGAATACGTTAGTTGTCTTCCCCAGAGACCTGCATCTCCATAGTTTAACTCCATCCAGTTTCACACAATTAAATTTCATTGCTTCAGGCAATAGCTTCAAACAAACAAATAAACCCATTGACTTCTAATTTATTCCAATTTATAGAGATCCTATATAATAGATTGGTGGAAGAGCTATCAACAATCTGCATTATGCAGATGACACAACCCTGCTTGCTGAAACTGGGGAGGACCTCATGCACTTGCTGCAGAGGATCAGGGACTGCAGTCTCCAATATGGATTGAGGTTCAATGTCAAGAAGACAAAGATTCTCACCACTGGACCAATTAACAGCATCAGGATGGATGGTGAAGAGATTGAGATTGTTCACAATTTAGCCTGCTTGGCTCCACAGTCAACACTCTTCGCACAAGTAGCCAGGAAATTATAAGATATATTGCCATGGGAAAGTCTGCTATTAGGGACCTCTCCAAAGTACTGAAGAGTAATGGTGTCTCTCTGGAGACTAAGGTGCGTCTGATACAAGCCACGGTCTTCACAATCACCTGTTATGCATCAGAGAGTTGGACAGTGACTAAAGAGGATAGAAGGAGAACTGATGCCTTTGAGCTGTGGTGCTGGAGAAGGGTATTGTGGGTACCAAGGACTGCTAGGAAAACAAACAGATTCATCCTGGAGAGGGTTAAACTGGGCGGCTTCTTGGAGGCAAGGATTCTGAGGCTCCGTCAAACAAATTTTG
Organism: Elephantulus edwardii; assembly: GCF_000299155.1. Taxonomy (NCBI): domain Eukaryota; kingdom Metazoa; phylum Chordata; class Mammalia; order Macroscelidea; family Macroscelididae; genus Elephantulus; species Elephantulus edwardii. The sequence continues at coordinate 11,700,038 of NW_006399806.1, read as the reverse complement.
AACATGTTGTAAGGAGGGGCTGGTCCTTGGAAAGGGAAATCATGCTTTGGACTGTGGAGGGATAGCACAGGAGGAGAAGGTCCTGTATGAGGTGGATTGTTTCAGTGACTGGGGTAATCGTAATGGTAGTGTCAGAGACAGTGCGATTGGCACAGGACAGAGCAGATTTTAGGGCTATTGTACATAGGGTGGCTATGAGTCTCAAGCGACTCGACGGTACAAAACAACAACAACATATAACAGTATAATTGTATTACAAGATTTCTAAGGCTATATATGATTTTTATGAAAGTGGACTGCTGCATTTTTATGTTATAAAAAAACTGACAGGTCTGAAAAGACAATTTTTCAATGTGCCTGAACATTGTCACCAAGACTCCCCACACTAGTAAAAGAAGACATGAATAATCTGAAATATATGTGTGTGAGTGTATATATATATTCTTTAGTCACAATTCACAATTCAGATACAAGTGGCACTAGAGACATTATTGCCAATATCAGATGGATTTTGGCTAAAGCAAAGAGTACCAGAGGAATGTCTATCTGTGTTTCATTGATTATGTAAAGGTTTTTGACTGTTTGGACCACAACAAATGTGGTTAACCTTGAGGAGAATGGGAATTCCAGAACACTTGATTGTGCTCATGTGAAATATATATTCAGACCAAGAAGCAGTCCTCAGAACAGAGCAAGAAAACTCTGCATGGTTCAAAATCAGTATAGGAGGGGAGCTCTGGTGGCCTAGTGGCAAGGAGCTGCACTACAATCCCAGAGGCGCACGGTTCAAATCCACCAGATGCTCTGCCGGGGAAGGAGGGACAATCTCCTCCTGTACCAGTCAGATCTGATTTGATGGTACACTCACACAAAAATAATAAAATTTTTAAAAATTTGAAAAAATAAAAAAAAACTACCTCTTTAAAAAAATCAGTATAGGAGTGTGTCATGGATACCTCCTGTATCCATATGTTTTCAGTCTATATGTAAAATAGATCATTTGGAAAGCTGGACTTTATGAGGCAGAATGTGGAATCAGGATTGGAGGAAGACTCACCAACAACCTACATTATACAGATGATACAACCTTCCTGCTAAAACTGAGGAGTGCCAGAAATGCTTGTTGAAGAAGGTCAAAGACTGTAGTCTTCAACATGGATTGAAGCTCAACATCAAGAAGACAAAGATTCTCACGACTGGGCCAATTAGCAGCACCGTGATAGATGGCGAAGAGACTGAAGTTGTTAACACTTAGAGCTTGCTTGACTCCACTAACAACATTCTTGACACCAGCAGTCAGGAAATTAAAGGACAAATTGCACTGGGAAAACCTGCTGTCTGAGACCTCTCCAGAGTGCTGAGAAACAGCAATGTCAATCTGGAGACTAAAATATGCCCGATCCATGCTGTGGTTTTTGCAATTACTTGCTATGCATCAGAGAGCTGGATAATAACTAAGGATTATAGAAGAAGAATTGATGTCTTTGATTTGTGGTGCTGGTCAAGAGTCTTGAACGTACCATGAACTGCCAAGAAAATAAATAAATGTCTTGGAGAGGGTGAAAACAAATCTCTTTTTGGAGGCAAGGATTTTGAAGCTCTGTTTTACAAACTTAGGGAATGTAAGCAGTAGGGAAACATCCTTGGAAGGACAGGAAAGGAAGGTCCCTGGATGAGATGCATTGATATTGTAACTGAGCACTGAGGTTAGGTGTGCCAGAATCAGGGAGACAGGCTCAAGACAGCACAGGCTTCAGAGTTGTTGTACGTATGATTGCTATGAGCCACAGGTCACTCCACCACATATATCAGCAACAAAAATTCACATTTAACTATTAATCTATGTATTGCAGCCGGCACTTTACTTCATGATATTTTTGCACATTCCAATATCCAGTGGTATACCCCTGGGATTCAGTAATGTGTATTAGACAGTAAAACTTTTATATCAAGTCTTTGACCAATCTCTTAATTATTTGCCATGTCAAAGATTCCTTAATGTTTTTTATTGCACTCTTGTGGACAATTTGCTAAAAAGCAATTTACTATTTTGGAGATAAATTAGCTTTATTACTTCCAGTTTGTGTACACTGAAAAGCAATGTGGACCGTTTGTCACTCTACATTATACCCTATCCTCAATGTCAATACATATAGTAAATCTGAAGTCTTTATTTTTCACATTAAAAAAAAAAGCTGGGTTATTTCTCTTGATCAGTAACACAATATACTGTCACTGGTTTATCTTGAACAATCCCTAATATCCCCTCTAAAATTAATCATAAAAATCAGTAGAAAAGGTAAATCACAGAGTACTTTTCAGACTATTCAAATAATGTTATTTTTCCATTTTTTAATGTATATGAAAAATTAAGATTTTAAATTTAATAGTGACTAATTTTCCATAGAGAGAAGTGAACATAGACTTGTGTTGCTCTAAATTTCCATAATAAAAGAAAATGAGAAAATACAAAATAACATTCCTTTCCTCTGAATAACTTGGGTATGGTTTATTACCATATAATGAACCACTTACTTCAATGAGACATAATCATGCGTAAGGATAGAACGAATATGTTTGGAATGGATCTTTTAAAGATAGTTAATAAACTGGTTAAATGATTAAGAAACACTAACTTGAGTGTAAATACAGGTATGAATACACATATATTACTAATACTATAATTACTTCCCTAAAAAGAGAACATAATAATCATTATTTTGCATTTCATTAAATACTAGAAATTTTTTGGATGTCTACATTCATACATGTCCTTTTAGTTCAATTATATTTACATTATATACTTACTAATGTAAAATTATCAGTCAGTAATAATTTTCTAATGATACTTGTCGTTTATTGTTTGCCTACAAAATACTAGACATTTCAGTCTTTTCTGTGTGTGCTTTGTTTTGTGGTGGTTTGTTGGGTGGTTCTTTTCAGTTGTCACTTTTGAGGAATTTAGTTTTTTAAAATACTTATTTTCTTTAATAAACTTTTTAAGCTATTTTCTTTTATATTGGTTTGTTTACAAAGTTCATGTACTTTGTTTCACACTATTCTACATTCACATTGTTTTTCATACAATCATTCCCATGTGTAATGTTTTACAAAATTAATCGCCATTGAACCATGCTCACCATTACCTTGCCTTTTCAGGTCCCTGCCATATCCTTCCCATTTCCTTCACCACCTCGCTCCACCCACCAAATTGTGCAGCCCTGTAGTTTTGCTCCTATCCAACCTCACCCTTCTACTCCCACCCCTCCCGTCCTTGGGTGCCCATTCCTATTTTACAAGTTGTCTTTTTATTTTTATAATAATGGTCTTGTGCAGTATTTATCCCCTTGAGACTGAGTTAGTTCACTCATCATAGTGCTCTCCAGTGTCTCCCAAGTTATGAAGTACCGTTCTAAGTCATTGTTTCTGATTGCTGCATAATATTCCACTGTGTGAATATTCCATAATTTCTCAATCCATTCAGCTGTGTTTGGATATTTTGGTTGTTTTGATGTTCTTGTGATTGTGTTGTGAATAATGCTGGTGTGAACAATGTTTATGTCTCAGTTCTAATTTCCTTGGAGTATATTTCCAAGAGAGAAATAGCTGGGTAATGCAGAGTTTATTCTCATTGAGGAACACACACACAATCATTTAAGTGCCTCAAGGCTCACACCTTTTACTGATAAGTTAGAACGAGCTTGTAGCTGTCTCTAGTGGGTTTCTGTGGCTGTAAATTGCATGGGAGGAGGTTACACATCTTTCTCTTGTGTCAATGCTGTTGGATTTGAACTTTTGAGTTAGCAGGACAATTCCTTATGTACTAGAAGTTAAGGAACTTGTACAAGCTTGGTCAACAAACAAGTGGCGAAGCTGATATTCAAACAGGTTTGTTTGATTCCACCAAACCTTTTGGCACCAGCAATCAGAAAATCAAAAGACTAATTGCATTAGGGAAATCTGCTTTCAGAAACCTCTCCAAAATGCTAAAAATAAATTATGTCTGTCTAGAGACTCAGGTGTACCTGAAACAGACCATTTTCTTCACCATTTCTGTCCATCAAAAATCTGGACCATGACTTAAGATGATAAGACATGAATCAGTGCCATTGAGTTGTGATGCTAGAGAAAAGTATTGAACATACAAAGCACTACCAAGAGAATAAATAGGTTTATCTTGGAAAGAGTTGAATCAAGCTGCTCCTTGGATACAAGGATTTTGAAGCTCCACTTCATATACTTTGGCCACGTGGCCATGAGGGATCAGTCCTTGGATAAGGACATCATTCTAGAAAAGATGGAGAGACAGCACAGGAGAGGAGAGGAGAGGAAGACTATCGATGATGAATTGACACAATAGCCAGAGCAATGAGGGCCTATTGAACATACCATGGACTGCTGGTAGAACAAACAAGTTCATCTTGGAGAGGGTGAAGCCAGGCTGCTCCTTGGAGGCAAGGATTGTGAAGCTTCTTCTGACATACTTTGGTTGTGTTGCAAGGTGAAATCAGTCCTTGGAGAGGGATGTCATGCTTTGGAGGGTGGAGGGACGGTGAAGAAGAAGATCCCCGATGAAATGGATTGATTCAATCACTGGGGTAAGCAGGGTTGGTGTATTGGAGACAATAAGATTGGCCAGGGATAGAGCAGCGTTTGGGGCTGTTATACGTAGGATCACTATGATTTGCAGGCAACTTGACGGCATATAACAACTATCGTTATGACCTGCATATATAGATCATTTTACCTCCTCTTCGTCAAATTGGATACCTCTTAATCCTTTTCTTGTCTCATTGCTATCACTAGGATTGCCAATGCAATTGAATAGGAGAGATGATAGTGGGCATCTTTGCCTGGTTCCTGTTCTGCAATGAGAACAGTGTTGGCTCTTGGGTTTGCATATATACTTTTTACTATGTAGAGGAAATTCCCCTCTATTCTTATTTTGTTGAGTGTTTTAATCAGGAAACGGTGTTGGATTTTGTCAAAGGTCTTTTCTGCATCAATTGATAGGATCATGTGTTTCTTGTTCTTTGTTTTTTTAATGTGATGAATTACTAGGATTATTTTTTCTTATATTGAACCATCCTTACATACCTGTTATGAATCCCACTTGATCATGGTGAATTATTATTTTTTTCTGTATTGTTGGATTCTATTGGCCAAGATTTTATTGAGGATTTTTGCATCTCTGTTCATGAGCGCTATTTGGCCTGCATAATGTCACTGTTATAAAACTGAGGGTTTTTTTTTCCCTTTATCATCCCTCTACTCTTTCAAGCATAATATCCTTCTCCAAGGAATAGCCTCTCCTGGAAACATGCCCAAAGTATGTGAGATGAACCTTCACCATCCTTGCTTCCCAGGAGCAATCTGGCTTCACCTTCTACAAGACATATCTACTTGTTCTTCTTCTCTTCCAGCAAAACAGTACAAAGACATCAAATTTTCTTCTATCATTCTTATTCAATGCCCAGCTTTCAGATGTATAGCTAGTGATTGAAAAGACCATGGTCTGTATCAGGAGCACCTTAGTCCTCAAACTGACATTATTGCTCATCAGTAATTTGGAGCTGTGATTTGGAGCTTTGAGCTGTGGTGTTGGAGAGGAACACTGAATATCCCTTGGATGAACAAGAGAATGAAGAAATATGTCTAGGAGAAAATGCAGCCAGAGTGCTCTTTGGATGCAAGAATGATGAGGCTTTGCCTCACATGCTTTGGACATGTTGCTAGGAGGTGCTATTCCTTCGAGAGGGACATGATGTTGGGAAGAGTGGAGGTTGGTGAAGGTGAGAAAGACCGTCAACAAGGTAAATTGATACAGTGACTGCTCCAATGGTCTCTTGTGTGTCAGGAAATGTGAGGATGGCACAGGATAGATCGAGGTTCAGATCTTTTGTTCATAGGGTCATTATGAATCATGCCAACTCAATGGCAGCTAATAACAACAACAACAATTTGGAGATGTCCCTGACTGCAAACATGTTCTTAGGAGGTGCTTTTCTTTGGAAAAAGGTATCATATCTGGAGAGGTGGAGGGTCAACAAAGGAGAGAAAGACCCTCAATGAGATGTTCTGGTAGTGTCTATGTCAAGGGACTTAAATGTGTTAGGGATGACAAGGGTGGAACATGATAGGACACAGGTCAGCTCTACTGTTCATAGGGTTTCTATGAGTTGTACTCAACTCACAGCACTCAACAACAGCAATAATCACATGGCTTTGGACCTCTGGCTTTTGTCTCAGACCACTGAAGAAGTAGTCTCTCCCCTCAACTGTAGTAATAGATGTAGCCATCTTAGCTGTAATTTCTATTCCCCTAGTTTCTTAATCTTCTCATGAGGGTGCTGGTTCTCTGCCTCAGCTGCTGCTGCTGCTATTGGTTTCCATTCAAGTCTGTCTTGCACAGAAATAGTTAGCTGAAATGTACAAGTTGCACTTGTGATTTCACCTTTCTTGAGATACTAAAATTCCCAATTTCTGCCTCTAATCCTGTTCAATTTATAACTGGCAGGATGGCAAGATTGACCAATACCATCATTAATAGTTGTTGTGAGATATTGTTGTAGTAGCGGCTTATGTGTTAAGCATTAGAGAATCCATTTTATATGTAAGCGTTAGAGAAACTATTTTGTTCTCATAGCTATTTTAAAAATGTATGCCTCAATAATTTTGGCAATAACATGTTGCGAAGTTTTATGTTCTCTAGTATATGCTGTTGTGCTAGGAAAACAAACAGACTCATCCTGTAAAGGGTTAAAACGGATGGCTCTTTGGAGGCAAGCTTTCTGAGGCTCCGTCTAACATACTTTGGACATGTTGTAAGAAAATACCGGTCCTTGGAGAGGGACATCATGCTGGAGAGGGTGGAGGGACAGCGCAGGAGGGGAAGGCCCTCTATGAGGTGGATTGATTCAGTGACTGGGGTAATTGGGATGGGAGTGTCAGAGACAGTGCAATTGGCCTAAGACAGAGCAGAATTTAGGGCTGTTGTACAGAGGGTTGCTATGAGTCGCAAGCGACTCTATGGCACATAACAACAACAAATATATGCTGACCCAGCTTGGTTACCACTCCCTGATTACATCCAGTACCTGGCCAATCACTTGGACACCCGTTAGAAGTCAGAAACAATGGCTCCTGAATGTGAAGAAATCTCAACTGCCAACCACAATGAAGTTTGTGTAACTCTAACCCCTATGCCCAATCTCTGTATATGATCTTTGCTTCCTGGGTCAAAACAGTTTGAGCATTAGCTGATGTTCTTGATACCGCACACTTAATAAAGAACTTTGTTGACTCTTAAAAACAAAACAAAACAAACCAACAAAACAAAACTGGACTGACATGGGGATTCGGGGGAAATTAAGAAAAGAGGGGATAAATAATGAACACTGCATTGAAACTGATAAGGGAAAATTTGTTTAAAAAGAATATATGAGTAGTTATTATTTGCATGACAACAGTACAGAAAAACAAGTACATAACAAAGTGGACCCAGGGGCTGGGGGTAGGAATTGTGCAACAATGAAGCCTATTCAGATGTACCTAACTGAGGCAGTAATAGATACAAAGTTCTTAAAATAAAAAAGCTGTGTGTAGTGGGGAGGGCATGTTTGGAAGAAGTTAAAAAGACAATTCTTAAATTTTCAGTGACTATTTTTACTGTATAATAGCCATGAAAGAAAGGATATCTTTTCCTAGAGTTGTTAGTATGGCAAAAAATGTTACAACTAACACAAAATGTTCTATTATAGGTAAATATTATAAAGTAAATTCTTCTAGGTCTTGTAGCCCTGGTTTGTCTATTTACTGTACAGAGGTAACTTGTGGTTGTTGTGGTGCTGAAAGCTGTGATACTGATGTGTTAAATGTGATAATGGTTACCCATGGCGGACAGTGTTTGGTGGCGCTCCCCAAATAAAACAGCTTGGAAACAGAAGTGGCATCGACTTCCAAAGTAGCTTGCCTCTGGAAACCCTATGAACCTGGAGAAAGGATTAAATTTATACAAGCGTTCAGGACTTTTGTTCATAGCATCACTGTGAGTCGCCTACAACTTGACAGCGCGTAACAACAGCAATAACAACAAAGCTATGTTGACTAATTTCTGGATCTAAACTTACAATATTCTGATGGAAAAGTGCATTTAATGAAGATAACAACATATGTTTTGTTAGATGTTTTAAGACAATTCTGACTCATATTAACTATTTTTTTCTAGGAGAGCTTAATAATTAAAAGCTGTAACTTTTTAGAAGGAGATAAGCTGTTTGCTCTTGTTGGATGGCATTGAATCATAATATTCTAAAAGAAAATTCTATTGGGACAGTTCGTTCTACTATGGCACATAGAGACATTGAATCAGTGAAACTTAATAACAGCTAACATTCCTGTTAGGGACAACGTGGTATTGCTTATATTTAGTATCGTGACAATTACAGAAGTCACTCAAAGAAAATATGTTAAGCAAATATTTTTAAATAAACCCTACATGGGCAGTCTATCTTGCCAGGTGTGGGGTCCAGGATCCAATTATTGAACTTATGTAAGTTCTGATTTTCATGGGTGATACAGCGTTAGGTAAATAATCATTTGGTGCCTCCCTTTCCAGAAGTGATAGAAAATATTATTTAACTCAGGGATTAGTAAGAGGTTTTAGACACAACTAGCTGGTGGTAGTTATTATGATATAATTGTAATTTTAAGCCTTTGTATTAACAAATGTTCTCTTCTCCTGACACTATTTTTTCATTGGAGATATTTGGCTTTAATTTTCCTCAATACTTGTATTCTTTTCAGATTAAACTCATACCCTGAATTATTTCCCTAATTATGTCCTGTCTTCTTAGCATTTTAACTAGATATCCACTCATTACAGAAAATTTATCAACCCAAACTTCACTCTCAAATTTATTTTTCTCTTATTCCAGTACCCATATATATATATATCTATTTTCCTATTTTGAAATATGTTTGATAATTTTTCTCCTATGCATATGAATCTGATAAATTGTGTAGTTTTAGGATTTTTTTTTATTTTATCATGTTTCTCTTTTTCTCCCTCCAACTTCCTGATACCTACTCAATTTATAAAGATTCTTATTACTTCTCTTGTCACTCAGATTGTTGCAGCAATTATTTCTCTCTTAACTCTTTGTTGAATAGATAATAAACTGTCAAAATAATCAACAATCCTGTCTTGGAGAAAGTGCAGTTAAGGTGCGCTGGAGTCAAGGGTGATAAAATTTCATCTCACATATTTTGAGTATGTTGTCAGGAAGAACCAGTAGAAATTCCTCTCACATACTTTGAGTTTGTTGTCAGGGAAGACTAGTACTTGAGAAAAAGACAGTGTTTGGGGTCAATGAAAGAGAGGAAGATCTTCATTGAGATGAATTGATGTGGTGAGTGTAACAATGGACTTGAACATGGCACACCTCATTCATAAGAATGATGCAGGGTAGAGCAAAGTTCAGGCCTTCTGTTCATAGAGTTGCTATGAGGTTTTGTAGTTGATTCAATGGGCCCTAATAACAATAAATCTAACCCATACTGCTTGGATGAATATTCTGAAGCACCTTCCTCTGTCAACATCTTCCATGAGTAAATATGTCTCTACAGAAGAACTTAGCATAAACACTCTCTTGACATTTTACATAAACACTCTCTTGACATTTTACTTTTTATTTTCCCACACCAAGTATCCAGAAGAGAAGTCACAAGACAATACTCCACAGGTGGTAAGTGACTTGAGATTATGACTCTCTTCCAACACAAGCTTATCCTATTAAACTGGTCACCAAAGTAATAAGTGTAGGATGTGGTCATCTAATGATGGAATAGGAGAAGGAAGGATAGAAGGTACATAAATAAGTGGTCAGAAGACATAGTTTTGTGCATAGAGAGGCATTCTTTTGCTTTTTAGTTTTTATAATTAGATATAGGTGAATGATTTTAAAATAATGTTGTTGTTGTTGTTGTTGCTAAGTGCTGTCAAGTCGCAGGCGACTCATAGCGACCCTATGAAGGAGAGTCCTCAATGCTTGGGTGCCTTTCATCCTCTCTCCAGGTTCATAGGGTTTCCAGAGGCAAGCTATTATGGACGTGGATGCCACTCCTCCTTCCACGCTTGTTTAATCTGGGAGCTCTCTCACTCCACTCTCAGTCCGCATTGGGTAGCCAACCATTAACGCATTTGACACATCCTTGTCACAGTGTTCAGCCTCACAGCAACCACAAGTGACCACAGGATGGCAACTTGTACACCAGGGCTATACGACCTAGAGGAATGTCTGAACAAAAACAATGAAAGACTTGCCCAAGGACTTCAGGCCTGAGGGGCCTTTTGGGTTTGAAGCCGCCACTGCCTTCAACCCAAGGGCAAGCATGGCTTCCCTGGGTCCTGGAGGTAGAGTCGCCTCTCTCCAGAGACTGCCACAACACAACACAACTCCCATGTACACAGCACCATGCTCTCTGGCCAAAGGATCACAGCCACCCTGGGTGGGGCAAACCTGGGTGATTATTGCCGTCTCCTCTCTCCTCTTCTTCTCCCTTGGGGCTTGAAGCCGCTGCTGCCTTCAACCCAAGGCCAAGCGTGGCCTTGGTTTTAAAATAATAGACTTTATAATTTATTTTAAATATTTGTCTAATAAAGAAAACTTTTAAAGGTGAATTATGTATAAGACTGTATAATATGAAAATTATTAGGTTGTAGGAGAACTGAAATTACTAAATATTTGGAGATTTTGACAGTAGCACATTCTTGCACTAATTCAGTTCCTTTACCTTGTGCACACACTATAATACTTAAGTTGAAGAAAATAATACCAAATTTTCAAAGTTCTTTTAAGTTTGGAAATTAAATCTTTTCAAATAGCCTTGGACTGTGTGGAATAGGTCGAAGATTCAAAAGGTTCCATATGCAATAGATAACACTCAAATACAAGTATATGTTTTTGAGGAATTTATTCTTTTACTGTAGCCTTGCCTTTCTTCCTGCCAACTTCTGAGTTTGGAAAGGTTTCAGTATTCTGGGAAGTAACCTCTGCAGGGAATCTGAATCCCAGTAATGTAGTGACATATTTTTTTTGGTTCTCCCAAATGTATCCATCAATTGTGTGTCTAGTTGTAAAAACAAAACAAAATGATAGGGAGAAATGTCCTTTAAAATATAGCACCCCTAGGGAAAATGACAAGCTTGTGGTTGGTAAATAAATTATGTTTATGTCTTTGTATGTTCATGTCTGTTTTGTTACTATTTTCAAGCTGGCACTTGGGGGTTCACAGCTTTCATTTTTATTACTGTCACTTTATATATTAAAAGCATAAAACCTAGTAAAATATGATGTCCCAAGTGGTATGCTCAACCAGTATTTCAAAACAAGAAAAACCTTTTGTCTGCTTTCTTTGACTATTCTTGAATGGAAAATCAACTTTTAAAAAAGGAAACCATAAAAAATAAGTCCTGGAAAATAGGTAACATTCAATTAAAATTTATATTGACTCTTTTGGTTGGCTCATTCTTAGAAAAGAACAAAACTAGAAAGTTATACAAATAGGAAAGTGATATTAATGTCCTATACATATACAAGGAAGGTGTATTTATACATAGATGTGCCAAAGGAACACTTCACAAATGATCGAAGAACAAAAAGGGGGATTCCATTTTTGTCTTTATTGTTTTTACATGGTGAAAAAGTAACTGCTTGAGTAAATGAGTATCCTAACAAAATATTAACTATCTGATATATTTCAGAGAGCATGTACTTAGTATAATGTTTAGACATTTTTAACACACACAGGATACATGTATAATATTATTTTTAGGCAGGGTTTTTGTTAATGTTACATCTTCTGTTTGATTCTCTTCTTCCCTTCTTAAGCCTTATGCCTCTTGTCCTTTTTCTGTTCTTCAGGAGCCTGGGTCTTTATACTGTCCCAATGTCTTATTCTTCGTCCAGATCTTTAAAAATTAAGCCTATCAGAGGCATAGCTAAGAGATAGGAAGACAAAAGAAAAGTGAGTTACATTTATTCATTCTATTGTTTTTTCCTTGCTGGATCACGAAGTTCTATCAGGCCTATCATAGACTGCGTTTTCCAATATAGCAATTTGGTTGGTTGAAAGGAAGTAACTTTACACTGCTATTCATTGCAAAATAATGCACTCTCCCTTTGATACTTCTTTCATACTTGTAGCACTTTCTCAAATTGTCTCATTATTAAAAATAAAACAAAACATTCAAATTAAAAAGTTAAATGTT
>NW_006399806.1:11681966-11684312 GCF_000299155.1 Elephantulus edwardii | reverse complement strand
TATCCTTTGAATGTTCATTGCTTTTCTCCAACACCGCAGTTCAAAGGTGTCAGTTCTTTTTCTGTCATCCTTATTCATTGTCCAGGTCTCAGATAACATAGCTAGTAATCAGAAAGTCCATGGCCTGAATAAGACACACCTTAGTTTTCAAACTGACATCACTACTCCTCAATAATTTGGAAAGGTACCTAATTGCAGATGTTCCCATTGCAATGTGTCTCCTTATTTCCTGACTGCTTGTACCAAGAGTGTTAATTATGTATCCAAGCAATTTGAAGCTATTGACAGTTTCAATCTCCCCTCTATCCATCATGACACTGCTTATTGGTCCAGTGGTAATAATCTTTGTTTTTCTGATATTGAAATGCAATCCATACTGAAAGCTTCATTCCTTGATCTTCTGCAACAAGTGCTTCAAATCATCCTCACTTTCAGCAAGCAAGATTGTGTCATCTGCATAATGCAAGTTATTGATTAGTCTCCCTCCAATTCTGATGCCACACTTCCCTTCATAGAGTCCAATTTCTCATATAATTTGCTCAGCATATAGGTTGAACAGGTATGGATACAGAATACATCCCTGACACACTCCCTTCTCAATTCCAAACCTGATAGTGCTCCCGTTCTCTGTTTGCACAACAACCTCCTGATCCACATAAATGTTCCTCATGAGCACAATCAAGTGCTCTGAGATTCCCATTCTCCTCAATGTCAGCCACAACTTGTCATGATCCACACAGTCAAATGTCTTTGCATAGTCAATAAAGCACAAATAGTCATCCTTCTTGTGTCCTTTACTTTCATCCAGGATCCATCTGACATCAGCAGTGATATATCCCTGGTGCCATGGCCTCTTCAAAATCCTGATTGAACTTCTGGCAGTTTTCCATCTGTGTAGTGTTCTAGCCATTTTGAAGGATCTTCAGCAGTATTTTGCTAGCATGTGATATCAATGACATTGTTTTATAAGTTCTACATTCGGTTGTATCACCCTTCTTTGTGATAGGAACAAGTATAGACCTCTGCCAATCCATTGGTCAGACAGCTATTCTCTAAATTTCCTGGCATAGACTGGTGAGTGGATCCAAGGCTGCATCTATTAATTGAAACAAGTCATTTGGTATCAAATCAATTCCTGGGGCCTTATTTTTTGTCAATGTCTTCAATGCAGCTTCCACTTCCTCTTTCATTACCATTGGCTCCTGTTTATATGGTACTTCCTAAAACTTTTCAATGTCAATCAGTTCTTTCTGGTACAGTATTCTGTGTGCTCCCTCTTCTTTTGATGCTTTCTGGTCATTCAGTACATTGCCCATGGCATCTTTCAACATTGAGACATGAGGCCTAAATTAGTTTTTCAGTTCTTTCAGCTTGAGAAATACAGACTGAGTTATTCCCTTTTTACCAATTCCAGCTCTCTGAAAATTCCATTATAATACTTTTGCTTTGTCCTCCCAAGCTGCCTTTGAAAACATCTGTTCAGCTCTTTTACTTAGACATGTGTTTCTTTAGATTTGGCTTCCCAGTGTTCCAGAGAAATTTATGGAGTGTCTTCTTACATCTATTTCTGTTGTGTTTTTTTTTCCTTTCTCCTCTTTTTTTGGTAATAACATTTTTCTATTTTCATGGATGATATCTTTGATATTATTCTACAACTTATCTGGACTTCTATCATTGGTGTTCAATGCCTCGAACCTATTCTTAAGATGATCCTGAAATTCTGATTGAATGATTCAAGGCCATATATGGCTCCTGTGGAGTTTTATTAAGTTTATTTGCCTCAATTTGAACTTTCATATGAGTAATTAATGATATTATCCACAGTCTGCTGCTGATATTGAGCTTCTCCAACAATGTCTTCCACAAATGTATCAATCTGAATCCTATGCAGCCCAATTGGTAAAATCCATGTGTAAAGTCATCTTTTGAGTCTTTTATGAAAAGTATTTGCAATGAATAAATCATTCAGTATTAATTAGAATTGACACAACAGCAGTATTTGTGATGTTACTAAAAAAATGAACCTATCTGCAAGGGAATTGGATATCTACCAATCCACAAGGATATTAAGGAATCTTGCCATTAAATTGAACAATTGAGCAGCATAAGAAATGGACCTTATTTGATTTTGTGAAGAAAAAAATAAGTAAGATAGTATAGGATGCCCATGAAACCAGGCATTCTTACTCCATCTACATCTGTATCAGCAGTAACCATGACAGAACCAGAGACTTGATGTGAGATGACACCTTGGAACTGCTAAACCATTGGAATTGGAGTTAAGAGCTTTTTCTCAAGTTTGTTGGACTGTGGGGGGAAGGCAGGAGTGGGACATAATTCACGGAA
>NW_006399806.1:11663444-11681291 GCF_000299155.1 Elephantulus edwardii | reverse complement strand
CATTAAAATTATTAAAATTAAAAACATTACAAACAAAATAATTTTAAGTGTTCAAATAAAACAAGAAAGAACACAGTTTCTGATCTTGACAATTTGATCTTATTTGCTTTTTCTAATTGTTGTTCCCGTCACTAAGGTTTTGCCTAATTAGGTTCATAATCATTCTCAAATGATGCCTGTGAGTGGAACACACTGAATTCTAACTATGTCATTAAACTAACAACACCTTTGATATTTAAGAGGCCTAAAATGAGGGAGCTCTGGTGGCCTAGTGGCAAGAAGCTGCACTGTAATCCGAGATGTGCCTGGTTCGAATCCACCAGATGCTCTGCTGGAGAAGGAGGGACAATCTCCTCCTGTACTAGTCAGATCTGATTTGATGGTACAATGCACAAAAAATAATAAAATAAAAATTAAAAAAAGAGGCCTAAAATGAGTAATATTTTTCTTACAATTAAAAATTTCACTTGAATTGACTACTAAAAATGAGGAGGTTTTTTTAAGTGTGGTGGGTTTTTTAAAAAAAAAATAAAAGCAAGAGCATTGTGTGCCTACTATCATACCTAACACATGATGGGGACTAACTAATATTAGCACATTAATGTGTATTTTAAGAAATGTATTAAAATATTTTTAGTGAGCTTTAAATAACCCAAATGTAAATATTCCTATATAATCATGTTACATTAGACCTCACACCCTGAGTGGATAAGTAAGATGTTAGCATGTTGTACTTTTGTTGGTAAGTGATCTAGGGAGAAACACCAGCAAAGATTGAGGAAAAGACAGAGTGAAACTCTGTAACAGCTGTAACTGAGCCCTCAACTGATCCCATGGAAAACTCTGGGACTGAGATGGACTCAGAATTATCTTAAATTGAAGCAAAGGGCTAACCCGAACTCCTCATATCAACATTTTATGTGTTATTATGTGCTGTGCAGGAGCAACTGACTCATGGCTTTTTAGAGGCTGTTAATCCCAAAAGAGGAGACTGTCTTTCTCCTGTGGAGCAGGTGGTAAATTTGAACAGACTGCCTTTGGTTTAGAAGCACAACTCCTCATCATTAGGCCACCTGAGCTCCCAAACCACTACACATTATTGTTATTATGTGCCCTCAAGTTAACTACGACACACAGTGACCCTATGAACAGCAGATCAGAACCCTGCCATTCTGTGCCACTCTCATCATCGCTGATATACTTGAACCCATCGTTACTATCATTGTGTCAGTTAATCTTGTTAAGGGTCTCCCACTCTTACTGATGCTCCACTTTCCCATGATGTCTTCTAAATGATACAATTATTGTAGCTCTCCTGTGTACTTTTTAGTCTCTGTAAACTGGCCAGAAGTCAGCTATGATTTGGTTCAAAATCAACAGCATTGAGGGCGTATGTGATCTTCAAACCTCTGCCAGTTACCAGACCTCAGCTAAAAAAAGATTTATCTCAAAAATGACTTGTAGGACAGTCTTCTTTAATCACAGTACCCCAGCATAAGCTTCTAATTAGTGTCACAATGAAAAAAAATGCTGTCGTGTAATTTAATTCTATTGTGACTCACAGTGATATTAAAGAACAGAGCAGAAATACTCCATAGATTTTCCTAGGCCATAATTTTAACAGAAACCCTGGAGACACAGTAAATAGATGGATGATAGACAGATAAATAGATAAATGGAAAGGTGGATGGATGGATGGATGGATAGATAGATAAAAGAAAGATGGATAGATAGATAGATGATAGATAGATAATAGAGATATATCAGATAGATACATAGATGACAGACAGATAGATAAACATTACTGGGTGTTAATTGAGTTTGCATCTGTAACTGTATAATTTGAAATAGAATCCGTATTTCCACAATTGCTAGAAATGTAATTTTCCTTAAATTATTGATTGTTTCAGTTATGTTTTTGAAATAATCTGCATGTATTTCATAGGATTGTGATAAATAATAAACTAGCTACTATAATTTTATCATTTAGAAGACTAAATGATACATGTAAAAACTCAAGGTGAAGGTTTGTTTTCTATATGGTCTCAAAAATATATGTGTAAAAATACACATGTAAAATACACTTGAAAAAAGCAAAGAATATCTGTAAAATATCCAGATGTATAAATGTTAGTAATAAAAATAGCAAAAGTAAACATTACCACTACCTCAGACTGAATTCTTACTATGTGTCAGAGGTACAAGTGTTTAGAATCTGTTCCTGCAGTCTATTCAAACACTGCAAAGTAAGATCTCTTGAGTTTCTGGATGGAACTGAGTTTCTCCAATGAGACACTTAGATTTACATATTTGATGACACATTGGTAAGGAACTATATTGCCTACACAAAGTCTTGTAGTTTTAACCCACCAGCTGCTGTGCAGGTAAAAGATGAGTAATAATCTCCTTTTCAATTTCCTTTAGAAAACTCACTGGCGGGTCAGGTATGAGTGAGTTCTGAATCAAGAGTACATAATAATAACAATTTAAAATATTTATAGCTAAAATTAAATTTAAATGTTTACTAACTCCCTGATATTTCATATATGCTATTAATACTTCCATTAGTTTAAAAATATAATCAACGGCTGCATCTCATGTAAATTGCATATTCTCTCTGTGTATACAATTACATCTGCAATTTTGCTCCTGAGAATATTTTTTTTATATAAAGCTCTTTTGGTCTAGTGGTAAAAGACTGCACTGCAATCATAAATGCATGCAGTTTGAATCCACCAGATGTTACACAGAAAAAAGGTGGGCAATCTCCTCCCGAGATTCCTGCCTCTGAAAAATCCACTGGAAGGTCAGCTATAGGTTGGTTATGACTCGGAGGTACTCAGTAACAACAACAACAATATATAAGTTTTTATATATTTAAAGACAAATAAAACCTTGTATCCTCTTTGCCTTCAAGTCAGTTCCAACTCCTAGCTGGCCCATCAGTGGGGTTTTGAGGCTCTCTATCACTTGGGAAGAGATTGTCCATGTTCATCCTGAGGAGATGAACATGGCTTCAAAACTCCACAGGAGTGAACTCTTTGAGCTAGCCGTGCAACTCCCTATGAATTACGCCAGTGTGCACCTACAGCAAAGACTGTCTCTAGCATATAAAGAGAAGTTTGACCCTATCTTGGTGAGTTGTTCCTTATTACTTTATTTTATGCTTTCCATCACTCACAATACCTGAACCAATGTTCATTTCATGAGAACTTTGGAACATATTTAAGAGAAAAGAGGCTGAATTTATTAATTTTTATATTTTGTTTGGACTACAGTGTCCTTAAACCCTAGGAAGAATTGAGGAAGTGCAATGGGGAAAGGTGTGGTGCCATAATCTAATGAAAATGGTCCTGCCAGCACTAACCTTCTCTTTGGTGGTTTATGGTAAATACACTGCACAGAATAGTCTCTTTGTCTGTATTTACGACCTCATCCTGGTTTAATTGGGCAATATACTATAATTAATAGATAAATTAGATAACTTCCCTACTTTAATAACATTATTTCTCTATGTTTATATCTTACTCATGTAGTGCTGTAGTAACAGAAATACATTAAGTGATGGCTTTAAAGAACAGAAAAGCATTTCCTCAATGTTTAGGAGACTAGAAGTTGGAATTCAGGGTGATGGCTCTTGAGGAATGCTTTCTTCCTTTGTCCACTCTAGGCTTTGGATACGACACCACCAAAGCAGGCTTCAAAAATCAATTCATAGATTCTCTCTGGTTTAAAACATGGCTGTCATATGGTCCTTTGTTCCTTGATTCTTTGGTGATCTTTGTGTGGCATGGATTTATTTTTACACTATCTCTGTTTTGTTGTTGTTGTTATATTTTGGGGTTTTTTTTCTTCCCAATTTAATCTCTTGCCTCTAAAAAGAAATTAATGTGAAATACAGCAATAGTGTCTATTTATATAACAAAGAAATCCATTCCCAAATGAGATTAAATCCAAACCAATTTATAGACTCCACTCTAATTCACAGCAACCTACAGAACAGTGTAGAACTATTCCAGTGGATTTCCAATGTGTGGTACTAATCCAATGACTTTGCATTCCAATAATTCAAATTAACCAGTTGCTCTGAGGGGGAACTATGGGCAGTATTCTCCCTTTAGTATGTTTAGCATTGGAACCCAATGGAAGACCACTATAGGCTCGATGGTGAGTTTGAAATTGAATTTCGATATTCATAGAAACAAAGTGCTACATATTTTGGTCCCCATTGGTTAGAATCTCTCAACTGTCAATTGTTGTTATGTGTTGAACATGACTCATAGCGACCCTATCCATGATAGATCTGAACATGGTCCAGTTGACACCTGCCATTATTACCCCCTTAACTGTGTCAATCCACCTCATCAGGAGTCTTCTCTCCTGCATTGTCCCTCTGCCCTTCCAATTATGATGTCTGGTCCCTCTGGCAACATACCCAAAGTATCTGAAACTGAGCTTCAAAATCTGTCCTTCCCTCCCCCTGCATCATGGAGTTGAACAATTTGAGGGATGAGGGTGATGGTGGTGAGGGAAATTGAAAGAATCTGTTCTCGAAAACAATGTATTCGAATTTTGTAAATGAATTAAAAAAATAAGTCAACTTGGGGAGGGGGAGGGGGAAGGAATGGAGAGGGAGTAAAATGTACAACAATGATTGAATGAAAATGTAACTTTTCTGTAAGCTTTTATTAAAATCACAATTAAAATAAAAATTTCTTTTAAAAAATAAAACTTTCCCTCCAAGGAACAGCTTGCTTCACCCTCTCTCGAACAGATCTATTGGTTCTCTTTGAAGTCCATGATATATTCAATACTCTTCTCCAGCACCACAACTCAAAGAAATAGATTCTTCTGTCCTCTTTAGTCATTGTTCAGCTGTCTGATGCTTAACAGGTAATTGCAAGACTGTAGCACCTTAGTCACTAAACTGATACTGTTTCTCTTTAGCAAGATCCCTGAGAGCAGATTTTGCTAATGCAATTTGTCTTTTGACTTTCTGACTGCTGATTCCAAAAGTGTTGACTGTGGAACCAAGCAAGCTGAAATATTAAATATTGTAATCTCTTCTCCATCTTTCATGATGCTACCATTTGGCCCAAAGGTGAAAATCTTTGTTTTCTTGATATTGAGTTTCAATCTATATTGCAGATTCCAGTCCTTGACCCTTGGCAACAAATGCTTCAGGCCCTTCTCAGTTTCAGGAAGCAAGTTTGTGTCATCTGCATAAAGCAAGTTGCTGATGAGTTTTCCTCCAATACTGATGTCACGTTCTTCTTCATAAAGTTGAGGAATGATCTGCTCTGTATATAGATTGAAAAGATCTAGCTACAGGACGCAGCCATGACATACTTCTTTCCTGATTTTTAACCATGGAGTATTTACTTGCTCTGTTTTTACTACTGCCTCCTGGTCCAAGTATAGGTTTCACATGAGCACAATCAAGTTTTCTGGGATTCTCATTTTTCTCAAGACAGACAAATGCCTTTTCATATTCAATTAAACACAGATAGACAGTCCTCTGGTACTCTGCTTTCAGCCAAGATCCAATCTGACATTTCCAATGATATCCCTATTGTCATGGCCTCTTCTAAACCTAACATGTATTTCAGTCAGTTCTCTGTCAAAGTACTGTTCCATTTGTTTGTGGATGATCTTTAGCAGGATTTTGCTTGTGTGTGGTATTAGCGATATCACTCAATAATTTCTACACTTTGTAGGGTTACCTTTTTTTGGAATGGCAATAAACATGGGTCTCTTCCAGTCAATAACCCAGATTCTTGGCACAGCCTGGAAGTATGTCCAGGGCTGCATTTTTTTTTTTTGGTTGTTGAAATATGTCAATTGTTATTCCATCAATTCCTTGGGCCTTTTTTTTGACAATTCCTTCAGAGCAGCTTGAACTTCCTCCCTCATCACCATTGCCTCCTGGTTGTATATTGTTTCATGAAATTCTTCTGTGTCAACCAGTTCTTTTTGCTACATTGACTCTGTGTACTTCTTTCATCTTTTGATGTTTCCTTGATCATCCAATATTCTACCTGTAGCATCCTGAAATATTGTAATTCAAGGCTTGAGTTTGTTCATTTCCTTCAACTTAATGCCAAGTGAGGACATCCTCTATGGTTAGAAAGCAAATTTACCCACTGTGTTGCCAAGCTTCTACTGGTGACATAATTTAGATTTACAACATTTTTTTCAGAACACAATTTAATTTATAAGACTTTGTGTTTTTTACACTCAGTGGATATGAACAAAAAATAAGTTACACAGTAGAATTCCTCCTATTTGTTTTCTTTTTTTCTAGCAATAAATAGCTCATTCTGAATCTTTAGTATCTAAAATGCAATATTATGTCTTGTGTCTTTAAAGCACCCATAAACTTTATCCCCAAAACGTTTAACATTTTTTTAAAAAGATTATTAGAAAACCCACAAGTATTGCCTAGACATGCTATATTATTGTTGCATAAGTTGTACAGTGGTCTAATTAAACAATTGGTTAAATACAGAATTTGTTCCTTGATTGGATTGCAACCACAATAAGGGTTAAACAACAGCTGAACAAAAGTTTGCAGAACAAATTTAAGTCACTAGTGCAATTAATTTGCTTTATGTGGAGCCCATTTCTCAGTATTGATTTTTTGATCTGGGCAATACTTTGCCAGAAGCCAGAATTATTTACAGATGAAAGCATTTCACTATTTCATTTATTTCATTGGGCAGCTCATGTATATGTAAAATCACTGACTTAAAAAAAATCAGAAAATTTTATAAAAAATGAAGGAACTTTATGGATTAATACTTAAATTCAAATTTAAGTATTTTATGTTCGATCTCTGTTTCATAGTGGATTAATACTTAAATTCAATCTGTAGGACTGTACTTCAATATGCATATGTAGTGACTTTAGTATCATGTTTTCACTGTTTCAATTGGATTTGAGAAACTACACACACTCTTTATCTCTCTTCAAGTATAGAGACAAAAGTGCTTATGGTAATGCTCTTGTTTATACTATGAGATTATTGAACACAAAGATCAACCAGTAGGCAGCATTCCAGAAAAAGAGTAATAGTTTTCCAAAACTATTTTATAAGATGAAGAATATTTACCCAGATACCTAGTTGATAATTCAATATGATTGCTATTGAATGCGTAAGCTAGCATAAATTTATTTGAATCTTTGTCTTTCTTGATAATCTGAGAGCTCGTTGAAGGAAAGCACGAAGTAGAATCTATTTCTGTAATCATTACATCATAAACCATTATAAAAGTGTCACTGTTGATTATGATTCATGATGAGCCAATATGTTAGTAAGAACTGCATCCCAAGAGTACTTACTGATAGCTGTGGTAGCCTTCCCAAAGCAGAAAACCAGACTTCATTTTTTAGGTGCTTGTGGGTTGATTCAAGCTGCCAACTTTTTAGCTAGTAGTTGAACACTAACTATTTGTTTCTCTCTGGAATATGAATGCAAAAAATGTAATAAAATATGTGTTTAATAAATTAAAACATTGCACTAATTATTAATTAAAGAGCCAAAAATATCTGGATGACAGTTACCTGGCCAATTGAGTAGAGAGATCCATATTTATTTCCTTTCCCCAAAAAGGTTACCCAACAGAGTGTGGAAATTATAAAATACTATCACTAATATCACATATAAACATAATCCTGCTGAAAATTATTAAAAAAATATTGACACAGAGAACTGATTGCAATACAGGCTGGGTCTGGAAGAGGCTATGCACTAGTTTTACTGTTGCCAGTAGCAGATGGCTCTCAACTGAGAGCAGAGAGGACCAGAAGGATGCCTATTTGTGTTTTATTGACTATACAAAGGCGTTTTATTGTGTGGATCACAACAAATTTGCCTAACATGGAGAAGAATGGGAATCCCAGAACACTTGATTTTGCTTATGTGATACCTATACCTAGACTAGAAAGATGTACAAAAAGAGCAAGTGCACACTGCATGGTTCAAAATCAAGAAAGAAGTGCATCAAAGATGTATCCTTTCTCAATACCTTTTCATTCTATGTGTAGATAGATGATTTGGGAGGCTGAAGTTTTTTAAAATGTGCCATCAGGATTGGAGAAAGTAATCTTCAACAACCTGTGGTAAGCAAGTAACACAACCTTGCTCACCAAAACAGAAGAGGACTTGAAATGCTTGCTGTAGAAGACCAAGGACTGTATCATTCAATATGGATTGCATCTCAACATCAAGTAAACAAAATTCCCACCACCAGTCCAATTGCCAGCATTATGATAGGTAAAGAAAAGATTTAAGTTATTAAGTGTTTAATATTGCTCAGATCCACAATTAACATTCTTGGCATCAGCAATCAGGAAATAAAAAAAATAAGTGGTCACTGTGAGTCAGACTTGACTTAAAGGAAAGGTGTTTGGTTTTAATTAGAAATAGGAGATAAGGAAAAGAGAGTGAACATGAAATAAATGATCCATGCTTTCAAGTAGGGTTGATTGTTGCAACTGGATGACTTTCACTGGACTGGTTTTGCTTATGGACGCAGATGCTTAAAGTTTCCAAGTTGAACAGAGGATCCATCAGCAAAAGACATGTTCTGGTTTCCTTTTAGTAATTGGTTTGCTTTGTTGTTATTGGTAGAACCTGCTGAACTGAGTCCAACTCATAGACACCATGTGACCAGCTGGTCTGAATCCCTTTCTATCCTATGCCATCCTCACCACCTCTGATACACTTGCACGTATTGTTACAATCATCATGTCACTACATATCAATCAGGGTCTTCCTCTCTTTTCCAGACCTTACATCTTTTCCAGGCATGACATCCTTTTCCAAGGAATAGCCTCTACTTGCAATACATCCAAAGTATGAGAGATGTAGCTTTGTCATTCTTGCCTCCAAGGAAAATTCTTGCTGCACTTTTCCAAGAAATATCTGTTTGTTCTTGCAGCAGTCCAAGAGATATTCAGCACTCTTCTCCAACATCACAACTCAAAGGCATCAATTTTTCTTCTATCATCCTTAATCATTATCCACCTCTCAATACGCTGCATGTAATTGAAAAGACTATGACCTGAATCAGGCTCACCTTAGTCTTCAAAATCACATCATTACTCTTCGGTATTTTGGAGAGATCCCTGACAGTGGACTTGACCAAAGCAATAAGTCTCCTTATCTCCTGACTTTTAGAACCAAAGGTGTTGATTGAGGATCAAGGCAAGACAAAATGGATAAGTTTCAATCCTTTCTCTACCACTATGTTGCTCACTTGTCCAGTATTAAGGACCTTTGTCTTCTTGATGTTAAGATAAAATCCATTTTGAAGGCTATAATCTTTGATCTTCTGCAGTAAGTATTTTAAGTACCTCTTGCTTTCAGGAAGCATTATCTACAAAGTATAAATTATTGATGAGTCTTCTTCCAATCCTAAAGCCACATTCTTTTTCAGAGAGCCCACTTCACAAATTATTTGCTCAGCATACAGATTGAGTAGGCATGGAGAAAGGATACACCCCTGATGCAAACCCTTCCTGATTTTAAACCTTACAGTGTTTGTCCCTTGCTTCATTCAGATAACAACTTGATCTAGGTAGAGCTTCTGCATAAGCACAATGAAGTTTTCTGGGATTCCCTTTCTTCTCAATATTAGCCATAGTTTGTTGTGATCCACACAAACAAATGTCTTTACATGTTCAATAAAGCACAGATAGAAATTCTTCTCATATTCTTTGCTTTCAGCCAGGATCCATCTGGCATTGTCAATGATATTCCTAGTGTCGTGGTCTCTTGTAAATCTAGCTTGAACTTCTGGAAGTTCCCTGTCGAGGTCCTGTTCCAATCTCTTCAGCAGTCTTTTGCTTGCATGTGGTATTAAAGATATTGTTCAATAATTTCCACATTCTTTTAGATATTCTTTCATGGGCATTGGAAGAAAATATTAATTTCTTTCAGTCAGTTATCTAGTCAGCTGTTTTTCAAATTTCCTGACATGCACTGTTGAGCACATCCAAGGTTGCATCTGTTAGATGAAAAATGTCAATCAATATCCCATCTATTCCTGAGTCTTAATTTTTTGCCAGCTTAAACTTCTTCCTTTATTCTCATTGGCTCTTGTTCCATGGTGCTTCCTGAAAATTGTCAATGTTGACTAGTTCTTTTTGCTACAGTGAGTCTGTGTATTCCTTCCAGCTTCTTTTAATGTGTCCTGAATCATTCAAGATTTTGCCCATGGCATCTTACAGTACTGCAACTCAAGACTTGAACAGGGATGGACAAATGAGCAAATGACTATTTAAAGGGGGATATTAGGTCATGATTGAAAGCAGGAGTGGCACCCATTTCCTAGATAACATGCCTCCAAAAACTCTATGAACTTTGATAAATGTCCGTAGTGGAGAGGGGCATCAGGCCTTTTGTTCATATTGTTGCTATGAGTCGTGCTCGACTCGAAGGCAATCAACGACTATCAGGACACGAGGCATGAAGTAGCAGGCTTGCACACTTTCAAGAAAGCAGTTGTTGGTCAAATGATTGTAAAGGAGAGGAAAAAATACCCACATTATAAATGAACAAAACACAATGCAAATGAATGAATGTATAGAATACAATATACATGCATGAAACACAATGTACATTAATGATAAAAATATTACTAATAAAAAAGGGGAAAGGATAAGCCCTTTATCAATGCCGATTTTATCTTAAAAACTTTGTTCTAATTATAAATCATGCCATCTTATTATGAAATTACTCTAAGCTACTTTTATTAATCTAAACTTATTTACCAAATCCATCTCACACACAAACACATATAACTTGAGATATAGATAGATAGATAGATAGATAGATAGATAGATAGATAGATCTTTTTTTTATATGTTTGGTGGGGTTTTAATTTTTTTAAATTTTCTACTAGTTTATTTACAAAATTTGAATATATTGATTTCAAGAACAAATTGTTTCAATTTTCTTCACCCCCTCATCCATCAAATTGTATAACCTCATGATGAATTCCCCCCACCCCAGCACATCCTCATCTCTCTGCTTCCATTCTCTTCCATCCCTCTTGGATCCTTATACTCATTCTACAATAATGATTTTCTCTGTCCCACAAGGATAAATATTGTATAAGATCATATGTTGTCTTATGAATTTCTTCTTTGACAGTCAATTCTTTTGGTACAGTGATCCTCTGTGTTCCTCCTGCATGATATACTCAGTATTATTTTTCAAAACCATAATTTAAATGTTTTAATACTTCTATACTCTAATTATGCATTTACCTTTCACATTCATATAACACATTTTAAAATGTCATGGATTGGACCAGAGGTACTTTAAACCCTAAAGTCATTGCTATCTATTGGTATCAACTCAATGTTGACCCTTTAATGGATTTTATGAAGCCTTTAAATTACAAGGGAGGAGAATGACCATCTTTCTCCCATAGTAGCTTGAATTTACCAGTTTGAATACTTGAATTGTCCATAAGCAAATTAAATTGCTCCTACAACAAAGCATAAAATCTTTTTTCCTAATCTTTAGGCATTTGAGAGTTCTAGTTTTAGTGCAAAGGGATTTGAAGTGGTAATCCACAACCTGTGCCTTTCTGGTAGTTTGAAATCACCAATGGCTCCACAATAAAAAGACAGGAAATATACTCGTGTGATTTACAGCCTTCTGAAAACCTGCTGAAGAGTCAACTATGATTTGGTTTTGACTTGATGGCAATGAGAGACAGAGACAGATACAGACGCAGTTGCAATCATCAAGGGAAATCTCTTTTCATTAAAGACTGAAAATGAGAGATGGTTGGTTCAACTGCAAACTTTCACTAATACTGAATTATAAGGAAAAACAAATTAAAACTTGACAACTGCATAGTGACTTTTCAAATGTATACCAGAAGTGGCACACATCATTTCTCCTCATATAGTATTAGCCAAGTTAAATAACCACAATGCTATTTTATTTCAAATATAGGTTCAGAGTAAAGCAAAAAGTAGAAATGGGTGTTGGGCATCTTTATTAACTTCCTCTACTAGTGGCCTCAAAAAGTAGAAATGTGTGATGGACATATTTATTAATATCCTCTACTAGTGGCCTAGCATGTAAGGCGTTTTGGTACCAACCTAAAGATTCTGGATGGCAGTACTACTTAAATCCACCAGCTGCTTTACAGAAGAAAGATGGGCAATATCCCACACAAATTCCAGCCACTGAACATTCACTGTAAGTTAAGCTATGAGTTGGTTTAAACTTGACAGGATGAAAGAGAGAGAGAGAGAAAGAGAGAGAGAGATGTGGGAGAGGGAGAAGGAGATGAGAGAGAGAGATTCCTGTCACAAGAAGCTCTGGTCACAGAATGTTAAATTCCTACAAAATGAAATGTCAGCATTTCAAACTCAGTGTGAACTTGATGAGAGAACACATATGAAGATCTGCTCATGCAAACATTGTTATTATTATTACACTCCCTTAAATATATTCAAAATCTGAGAGATCCTATGTACAAACATAACAAAACACAGCTTAGCCCTGAACCATGTTTGCAATCATTTCTATGTTAGCACTCATAATTTCAGCCATTGTGTCAATCTAACATAAGGAAAGTCATTGTCTTTAAAAAAAAAATCAATGCTTTTTATTCAAGAAAAACAAAGCATTCACATACTCTTGCCTAATTCTGACGGGTTTGTTTGTTTGTTTGTTTGTTTGGGAGTTTTTTTTAATGCACCGTATGTATTTTTAGAGCATATTCTTTCCTTTTAATTTTCCTCATTCATTCATTGTTGCACACTTTCCTTCCTGCCCACCTCAGCCCCCAGTTCGCTTTCCTCTCTGAAAAAAAAAAATCCTTTCATTGTTACACAATTTCCTCCCACCCACCCCCAAGTCCACAGTACACTTTACTATGCATTTCTTTTTCTGGAATCTTGTCATGAAAATAATACCTAATCATATGAACCTTTTAAACAGTTTTCTCGCTCATCTGTTTCAATGCACTATATATTATTTATCCCTTCTTTACTTAGGTTCCCCCCAATCCTGAAGTCAGGTTTATTTTACAACTGCGGCCCTAAGCAGTATTTGTCCTTTTGTGACAGAGATATTTCACTTAACATAATGTGCTCCAGTGTCACCCATATTGTATATTTCATGAGTTCCTTGTTTTTCAATGCAGCATAGTATTCCATTGTGTGAATATAGCACAGCTTCTCTATTCGTTCATCTGCTGATGGGCACTCGGGTTGTTTCCAAGTCTTTGCTGTTGTGAACAAAGCAGCAATAAACATGGGTGTACATATATTTGCTTGAGTGGCAGTTTTGGTTTCTTTGGGGTATATTCCCAGTAGCAGAATTGCTGGGTCAAGTGGTATATCTATTTGCAACTTTGTATCTTAAGAAACTTTAAAAAATATTTGTTATAAATATTAATTCATATTTATTAAAGTTATTTTAAAAGAATAATAACAAAATTTTATGTGCAATTGAAATTGATGACTAGGTTCTATTTTTGGCAAATAATTTTTTTAGTATCTACAATGTTTTTACTATCCACATATCCTCCTAGATTATTCCCTCTCAAAAATTCACCAAAGCTACCTGTCTATGTGTTGTTTTAGAACCATTGTCTCTGTAAGGGAGCTTTATGGTGTAGTCCATAGGAAGTTGTGCTGCTAACCCCTCTCAGGTTTCAATCCACCAGCCACTGTGAGTGAAAGAGACGGGCAATCTCCCACCATGTGGTTTATGTCCTCCACAAACCCACTTAGAGCAGTAGCTATGAGTCAGTTCTGACTCAGGCACAATGAGTTGATCTTTTAAGTTTCATTGTCTCTATTATGAGTATTTTAATTTAAAACCTCATAAATCATTCAATTGTGTCCTCAAGGTAAAATTTCAACAAGAGAAGGAAGAAAACAAAACACTCTTCATTTCTTACTTAAACCTATTGTATTTCAGAAAGTAAATTTTTAAAATATTATCTCATCTCTATGAATTACTAAGCACTGTGACACTGATGTGTCCAATGCAATAATGATTACCCATGGTGGACAGGGTTTGGTGGAGCTCCCCAATTAAAACAAGATTGGAAGCAGGAGTGGCATTCACTTCTGAATAGCTTGCCTCTGGCAACTCTGTGAACTTGGAGAAACAATGAAAGTTATACTAGTATTCAGGTCTTTCATTCATATGGTCTCTATGAGTCATCTATGATTCAGTGGCACTACACAACAACAAGTCAATAATTAATTTACCAGGTCAAAATTAGTGAACATTCTCCTGAAACTTGGAAGACATGAGTAAAGCTTATTTTCTATTGGAAGAAAATTCAGAATATATGAATATATTTACTATATTATAAATATAGCAATATGAATACTACTGCTTTATTTTTCTAAGGATAAGCTGAAAGTGCTTTATGTATGGAAATTTATACATAAGTATATGAATAATGAAAGAAAAAGATTTGGGGGGGCCTATAATGCTAAAAAAACTTTAGTATATGTTGTAAACGTCTTTGAGCTTCATTTGAATAGGTTCATATTATGAAATATTTATTACTTAAAGAAAGAACAATGAGAAAAATGATGTCACTGCTCTGATTTTTTTCCCTTCCACCAAGAAAACAATTTAGTAGCTTTAGGAAGATTTCTCACTCAAAAGAGCAATTCTTATTGAAAAAGTAAGGATTTCTTCCCTATAGAACAAATAAAGAATTTTTATGAGAAACAGTGAATAGACTTGATTCGTTTGGCTCTGGATATTCAGAATTATGTGAGCTTGAACCAATACTTATGTCAGTTTCTGCTACTTGATTGCAAAACTGTTTACATGTTCAACTTCTTTATATATTAATATTTCTCACATCAAATCTACTTATTTTCACAAGAGTGATTTTTGGAATAAATATGTATAAGTTAGGATTCTCTTATATATAAGGATAAGTTTTAACATACCTAAAGTACATTTTTCTTGTTATGTGGAGTACGGAAACATATGAAAAGAGTACTAAATTTTTCACTAACTGAAAAATGCCAACTGAAAAACTTATACTATTTCTGAAATAAAGCTTTTATTATGGAGCATTTTCACTCAAGATGAAACTTAGCATCAAGGGATCAGAAGAGCATGATGTGTGAAAACTGTTATACGAATGAATTTATTTACAGTGCAAAAAAGAATTATTGAATAGACAGCCGACTTGTATCCAGAGTCAGTGCTGTCTTTGCTTCTCTGTAAATCTAATGAAAACTCAAATATTATTCAGCAGGTTATTTGGTAAGAATGAACTCTGTGCAAGTAAGCTACTTAGTTCATTTAAATGACTGATTATATGAAGAAATGGTGACATAATTCATTAATTTATCATATACTAACAAATTCACTGCTTGAATATAACCCTTGTTTAGTGGTTCAGGGTTGTTGTTGTTATGTGCCATCAAATCGCTTGTGACTCCTTGCAACCCTATGCACAACAGCCCTGAACCCTTCTCTCTCGAGCCAAACTCATTGTCTCTGAAACATTCACCCCATCACCCCAGTGACTAGGTCAATCCATCTCATTCAGGATCTTCCTCTCTTGCACTGGACCTCCACCCTTCCAATTATAATGTTTGTCTACAAGGACTGGTACCTCCTCGCAACATGTCCAAAGTATGTCAGACAAAGTTTTAAAATCCTTGCCTCCAAGGAGCAGCTTGGTTTCACCCTCCTCAGGTCAAACCAGGCTTGTTCTCCTAGCAGTCCATGGTATATCCAACTGCCTTCTCCAGCTTAACAACTCAAAGACATCAGTTTTTCTTCTTTTATTCTTAGTCATTGTCCAATTTTCTGATGCAAAGAAAATAATTGTGAAGATCATGGCCTGTTTCAGGCACACCTTAGTCTCCAGACTGACATCATTGCTCTTCAGTACTCTGGAGAGTTCCCTGATAACATATTTACCCATTGCAATTCATCTTTCAATTTTCTGGCTACTGGTACCAAGAGTGTTGATTGTGGAGGCAAGCAAGTTGAAGTTGTTAACAATCTCAACCTCTTCACCATCTATCATGATGCTGCAATTGACCCAGTGATGTAAAGCTTTGTCTTCTTGATGTTGAGCTTCAATCTCTATTGAAGGCTGTAGTTCTTGCCTTTCTATAGCAAATGCCTCAGTTGTTCCTCAGGTTCACCAAGCAAGGTTGTGTCATCTACATAACACAGATTGTTGAGAAGTCTTCTTCTGAACCTGATGCCACATTTCTCCTCGTAGACACCAATCTTACTCAAATAACACTCACTGTATGAACAATGTTTATGTTATTATTAAATTTTTTAATTGTGGTGTTTGAGAAGATTATTGACTATCTGATAACCTACTAGGGAAATAAACAAATCTTGGAGAAAGTACCGCTGGGGTGCTTTATAGAGCCAAAAATGGTCAAATTCATTTCACGTACTTTGAATATGTTGTCAGAAGTGGACAGTTCTTGTAAAAAGGATATCTTGTTAGGAAAGGTATAGAGTCTGTAAAAGAGATGAATATTCTCAGTCAGATGAATTTTCACAGTGAAGTTACTGCAACAGTGGGACTGGACATAGCAATGATAATAAGAATTACACAGAATAGGGCAAGGTTTTGATGCGTTGTTCATAGATTTGCTATAAGTCATCGGTGACTCAACAGCTCCTTACAACACATAGCAACATAGACATAATGTAACTAATTCCTTTTCATTAAACTCATTATTTCTTTAGTTAAAATTCAAGGAAACTTGGGTATTATCTTAGTCATACAAAAGAACATTCAATTATACTATACTCATCTGTACTCTGAATTTTCCAGTTCCTAGAACTTGATGAATGATCTTAGCACTGTAAATAACGGTACCTGATGATGTTGTTGGTAGATGCCGTCAAGTCAAGTATAACTCATAGCTACCTTATGAAAAATAGATCTAAATTTGGTCCTGTCCTGCCATCCTCACAATCTCCATTGTACTCATTGTAGCCCATTGTTGCAGTCACTGATAA
Organism: Elephantulus edwardii; assembly: GCF_000299155.1. Lineage (NCBI taxonomy): Eukaryota > Metazoa > Chordata > Mammalia > Macroscelidea > Macroscelididae > Elephantulus > Elephantulus edwardii. The sequence continues at coordinate 11,664,277 of NW_006399806.1, read as the reverse complement.
TACATGTGGGTGAGGATATTCTTTTTTTTTTTGCTGGCCTTCACCTTTCCAGGCACGATGTTTCTCTTCAAGGAACAGCCTTTCCTAGCAATATACCCAAAGTATCTGAGACAAAGCTTTGTTATTTTTACCTCCAAGGAGCACTCTGAGTGAACCTTCTCTTAGACTTATTTGTTTCTTCTTTCAGACAGTTAAATGGATATTTAGTCCAATTCTCAGATGTATAACAAGTGATTGAACAGACCATAACCTGAATCAAGTGCATCTTGTCTTCAAATTGGCATCATTTCTCCTCTATAAACTGGAAAAGGTCCCTTACTACTCAATTCCCAGTGCAATACATCTCCCAATCTCCTAACTATGGATATCAGGCTATTGATGTTGGATGTAAGTAAGATGAAGTTTTGGACAGTTTCAATCTTTTCTCCATATATCTCCATTTATCGTTGCCTATCTGTCCAGTGGTTGAGAATTTCTGTTTTCTTTCTTTGAGTATTACATAAACACATTCATTTTAGTAGCAAATAGAAATGAAGGGAAACAATAATATTTCTGTTGACCTGATTCCACTCTTTTCAACTGCCTCAGATAAGCAATTTCAAATCACATGAGGTTGTACAACTTGATGGGGGGCGGGGTTGGAGCGGAAATTGGAAGAATCAGGTCTGACAAAAAATCCATTTGAATGTTGTAAATAAACTGATGTGTGTGTGTATATGCAATATATATATATATATCTAACATATATATATCTAACATATATATATAACTAACATATATATATAACTAACATATATATATATAACTAACATATATATATAACATATATATAT
>NW_006399806.1:11657835-11661423 GCF_000299155.1 Elephantulus edwardii | reverse complement strand
AGTTTGCTCGGCTCCACGGTCAACACTCTTTTCACCAGCAGCCAGGAAATAAAAAAAAAAACATATTTCAATGGGAAAGTCTGCTGCTATGGACCTCTCTAAAGTTCTGAAGAGCAACGGTGTCTCTCTGGAGACTAAGGTGTGCCTGATACAGTCCATGGTGTTTGCTATCACTTGTTATGCATCAGAGAGTTGGACAATGACTAGGGAGGATAGAAGGAAAATTGATGCACTTGAGCTGTGGTGCTGGAGAAGAGTATTGAATGTACCATGGACTGCCAAGAAAACAAGCAGATTCATCCTGGAGAGGGTTAAACCAGGCTACTCCTTGGAAGTAAGGATTTGGGGCTTTGTCTGACATACTTTGGACATGTTTTAAGGAGGGACAAGTCCTTGGAGAAGGACATCATGCTTAGGAGGGTGGAGGGACAGCGCAGGAGCGGAAGACTCTCTATGAGGTGGATTGATTCAGTGACTGCGTAATCGGGATGCATGTCAGAGGCAGTGTGATTGGCACAGAATAGAGCAGGTTTCAGGGCTGTTGTACATAGGGTCACTATGAGTCGCAAATGACTCGACGGCACATTACAACAAGAGTGGAATCCACTTAATAAATAACATGCCTCCAGAAATTCTATTAACTTTGATAAATGTAAATAGTTGTAGAGGGGCTTCAGGCCTTTCGTTCATAGGGTCACTATGAGTGGTGCTCAAATTGAAGGCAATCAACCAATCAACACCAACAACAACATATATGTAATATTTATTTCATATCATATTATTTATACTTTTATGTTGTAAGGAGGGACTGGTCCTTGGAGAAGGACATCATGCTTGGGAGGGTGGAGGGACAACCCAGGAGGGGAAGGCCCTCTGTGAGATGGGTTGATTCAGTGACTGGGGCAATCGGGATGGGTGTATCAGAAACAGTGTGATTGGCACAGGACAGAGCAGAGATTTAGGTTGTTGTACATAGGGTCGCTATGAGTCACAACCGACTCCATGGCACATAACAACAACAACATATAAAAGAAAGAAAGCAAGAGATCAGATGTCAAGTAGGAAGAAGGTAAAAAAGGAGTGTTCACCACTAGCTTGTAAGACTTGGGATTAGTTTTCCTGGTCCTGTTCATAGGAAGCCACAAAGTTCATCAATTTAATGGCAGTGGCAACTCCAAACATTATCTGCTTCTTACTGGACTCCCTGACTGCAGTAGTGAATCTGCTCAGTCACCACTAGTACAAAATGTTCCATGTCCAGGACGTGTGAGAGCTGGCCTAGATAATCTGTCAGGCAGGCCTGCTTGAACTAATTGTAGATGACCTTATAGGCTTGATCTGAAAGGTACACATTCCCAGAAAGCAGGGGCTTCGTCACCTTCCCAAGACTGATCATCCCTATGATCACCCTGCCTAATCCACAACAAGCACCTGGTCTAAGCCCTTCTCGAGGAGGATCTCATGATGTGCTGTGGAGTTTGAGGGCAGTACAGTCAGCTGGCCCCACAGTCTTAGCTCCTGGACTTTGAGATGCCACCAGCTAACAGCTGTTTCACTCTTGTGCCCTTCTCCTTCATGAAGTACTTCTGAATGCTGAATCCACCAGTCACGCAGGAACGTAGAAACGTAAGTTCCTCAAAATTCAGGCAGGATGACCACAAAACCTGGCCCTCCTGTTGCTCCTAGGTGGCCTTCACAGCAATGGACCTGGTACTCCCTGAGCTGTCACCACACAGGAGTCCCTCCTGAGCAAGCAGCATGTGGGCAACAGCAAAGAACTGCACACTGTCGCTTTTGAACCTTACAGTCCAGCACTGTGGACAGGAAGTATAGTCAATACTCTCCACTCCATAGGCCACATGAACCATCTGGCTGAGGTCCTTTAGCTTGGAAAGAATGGAAGCCTCAGGGTCCACCCTGACAATCTTCTTCCCTGGACACTTCTCTTGGCAATGCCTGTGATGATGTAACATGTGCCAGCGGAGGCCACCAGTATGTCCAGTTACCCATCACTTTGCTGTATGATCTCCTTTGCAATGGTATCATTATGAGACAGAGGGGATTGCTGGCATTGTGGTACTGGTTAGCTCCCAGGACACATCCACGTGAGACTCAGGGGAGTCAAATTTTATCTTGGTTGGAGTTCTCAAGATCTCTCTCCCCAGAGCACTCAAGACATCCACATTCTCACTGCTCATCTTCTCAGACATCACGATGAGGCAGCAGTAGCCCTTCACAGTGGTGGCCTAGACATGGGCTCAGTGATGGTATCCCCAAGTTTAGGATCCCATCCCTCCAGTGTCCTGATGTGATCCTCAGCCTGATGTGATCCTTCATTCTCCCACTGCATTGAAGAAGTCACACTTGGCCAAGAGCTCATACTTCAGACCAAAAGGCTTTTTTCACTCTTGTTGATTCTGACCTTGGTCTTCCCAATTTTTTTGAAGAGATCTGATAATATCTGGGCGAATTTTGACAAGGTGATGTGGCAATGTGGAGACTAGGTACCAGGATTGTTCATTTGTAAAGTGTATCTATTCAGGGTGTCTGGGAAGATCCACTGTCACTGCTTCTCTTAAGCACTCTTGGATGGGGTCAACCTATGTCCTCCCAGCTGCCTGGAATGTCTCATCCAACATAATGAGACCTGGACAGCAAACACAAACAAGAAATTGAGTTTGGCAGATGCAGACTCTGGCCAGACAATTCCTAAGTGGAGAATTGAGAAGTTCAGTTTTCTTGCTGTTGAGATTCAATCGGCTTTGAAGGCTATATTCTTTGATCTTCTACAGCAAGAGCTTCAAATCCTCCTCCCTTCCAGAAAATAAGCTTGTGTCATCTTCATAACACAGGTTATCAATGAGTCTTCCACTAATCCTGGTGCCATTTTCTCCTTCACATAATTTGCTCAGCAAACAGATTGAACAGGGATGGAGAAAGAATACAACTGTGAACACACTTTTCTTAATTATGAACCATATATTGTTCTCTTGGTCTAAGTCTAAGCATTGAATAAGAACACTTAAGTGTTCTTGAATTAGCATTCTTCTCAATGTTAGCCACAATAAGTTAAGATCTACACAGTCAAATGCAGTGCTCAGACTTGCTGTGTGGGAATAGTAGCTGGTGGAGATTAAAAATTCTTGTTTTGAAATAAAATTTTCAAGGTTAAAAGCTGTGTACCTTGGAACATTAACTTACTCTTTCTGATCACAACAGGGATAAATTGTTTTCAGGGAAACGTGTCTAGAACATAGAAAGTATTCATTCATCATCATCATCATCATTATTAATTTTCTCCTCAACTATGAATGTAAAAAGAACATTGATTTTAGAATCAATCAGATATTTCCTTTATGTTTCATATATTTATTTGAAGTGTGTTTTAGGTGCTATTTGATAAATATAATTATAAATAGAAATATAAGTTGAGTGAAATATCCCAGTCACAAAAGGACAAATATTACATGATGCCACTGTTGTAGAATAGGACTGTCCTTGGGGTTGGGGAGAGACTGAGTAAGATGGGTTCAATAATGTATACTGCACTGAAACAGAGGAGGGAGAGAACCGTTTAAAAGAGAGATA
>NW_006399806.1:11630939-11657206 GCF_000299155.1 Elephantulus edwardii | reverse complement strand
TAAATTTCTTCACTTTTGTGTAATATATTCTAAGTTTATAGAAAAGAGAAATAAACAGATATAAATGCTAAGTTTCTCCTCGTACTACTTATTGTTGTTGTTAAGTGCAATCAAGCTGTAGATGACTAATAGCGGCCCTATGAACGAAAGACCTGAACACTTGTATAACTTTCATCGTTTCTCCAAGTTCATAGAGTTTCCAGAGGCAATAGCCCAGCTTAATTCTAATTTTGAACTATCTAAATGGAATTGCAGAGTAAGGATGCGGTGCATATAATGCTTTTCTCATCATTATGTTTATGCGACTCCCCACTTGTCAGATGCAGGCATAACTTGTGTATTTCCACTGCTATCTACCACCCATTGTGTGGTTGTCTCTCCTTCATACTACTTGTACAAAACAAAAGAGAAAAAAAATAAGAATGGACCTGGGAGCGAAGTCAGGCCAGAACTATCCTTTTAAGATATGATGTGGACATTGAAGTCATCAACAAATCTACTCTGCTTTGCAATTCCTTGCTTAAAAATAGTTCACCAATTCTCCCATGGCATGGGAAATTGACAAGCATAGACTCAGGTAATATATTTTAGTCCAAAGTATGAATTCTTATCAAAACCCTCTTAGAATCTCTCCCTTAATATTTTTAGACAACTTAGCTCTATGAAGATCCACCTTCATAAACAGTATTTTCATTATCTTATCACAGTAGAAGTCAGTTCATTAAAATGTCATTAATAAGTAAGGAGAATTAATATCTTCTTCATTTTCTTTACTACTAATTTACTCTCATTTGAGAACAGGAAATCGATGGTAGTCAAAAAGATTTCATCTCTTTAATACTTTGATAGCCTTTCAAGAAATATTACTATAATTTGTTTAACACCTCAGTTCTGGCTTTTGTCTCAGTAAATATCATGTATCAGGGGACTGTGATTTGTGAAGGCTTACAGGAAACCAAACAAATATGATATCATTCACTTGGGAAAGTATTGGTCCTGGTCTAAGATATAAAGAAGGTCCTAGTTTATAAAAGATCAAAGTAAAAGCTAACACTTTATTTTTATTTTTTCATACTCACTCATTGTTATCAAGTGGGAACTGATTCATATTGACTCTCCAGCAGGCTTCTGAACCCGCAAATTCCACAGGAAAAGTCTTTCTGTCTTCCCCCATCCAGTCACTGATGCTTTTGAACCCAGAGAGTCGTGTTCATTAGGTTAGCAGTGTGATTCCCTATGGACAAAGTCATCAGTTAGACTTACTCGTTTAGACTTGATTATTTGAGTTTCTGAGGGAAAGATACTAACTAGAAACTTGTGATTGTGTACCAATGAGTCAGAACCAACCCAAAGCTGAGCCTCCTGCAGGTTTTCACCTAATCCTATAGGAGGAGATCACTCATCTTTTCCCTGCACAGCATCTGGTGGCCTCGAACTGAGTGCCTTCAGGATTGCAGCACAACTTCTTGCCAATAGGGCACCAGGGCTCCTTCAATATCTGATTAGGACCCTAAAAAGGGTCTGAAAGTACAAGAAAAGAATGGAATTCAGCAACTATACAGTAAGCGTAATTTATTTGGTTTTAGATTCAATATATGCTTCAACTCATAATATAAAACTTTAGGTTAAGTATTTAAAATTTTTGTCTTCCTTGATAAAGAAAAGTTGCCTAGCATATTGTCCTGAAATTATATAGGTGACTAAATTGAACACACATTATCTCACATGATGAGGTCTGAGATTTGAAGAAGTAAAACAGGAGTTGCCAAATACAATAGTCACAAATTCAATTTTTTATAAGATTGCTTCTTAGATTGCCATATTAAATTTTGATTGCTACAGTAATTGGATAGTTTTAGAAGAAGGGGGAAAAAAGAGTTGCATTAAAATATGGAAACAGTAGAAGAGTGAAATTATTTTTAAAAGAACAATATATCTTATAAAACCAATTCACCTTGGACATTTTTATAGAAATTCTTAGGTGAGGGTAGGAAATTTGATACAAAGCACATTTAAATTTAATATCATAAAACAAGCCTTTTTAATGCCCCTCATAAAAATTTAAGTGACAGGTATAAAGTATTTTGACTCTTAGACTTTCATGAATGATACTCAAAATTGTAAAATATTGGTTTTTATTTTGATCATAATTTTGTTTCTTCATTGAGAACAGATTTGTTTCAAAAATACAACTAGTTAAAATAAAGTTTTATAGAAATACAAACTACATTGTTTCTTTAATAATATTCTTTTTTAAAAAACAACAAACATAAACTCCTTTCCTCCTTACCTATAAACTTTCTTTAAAATACTAATCAAGTCTAACATTAACTTTAAAATCCTCACTTATTTTTTTAGATGCTACTTCATAGAACTGAGGATAGACTTCTGATGGCTTACTCCACAGGGAATGGAGGTGCTGAAAAGTGACGGTGCTTCTGGTAATTTGAATCCACCAGTGGCTCTGCAGGAGAAAGACGGGCTATCTATTCCCAGGCAATTTACAGGTTCTGTAAAACTGCTTACAGGTCAGCTATGACTGTCATAGTGTTGTTTTATTCCAAAGAGTCAGATCCAAGCCTTAGCTGACCCTCTGTCGGGTTTTCAGAGCCAGAAAACTGTATGGGAGGGGATTGCTCATCTGTCTTCTGCAGATCAGTGGGCAGATTTGGACCATGTGCTTTCAGATTGCCAGTACAGCTCCTTCCACTAAGTCATCATAGATTTCAACTTGATGCCAATGAGTTTAACAAATTCATTAAAGTGAGGTGATTACCTAACATTAGTATAAAGCTGATTAGTTTGGTGTAAGAATTAACAGTGAGTTTTGAATTTAGAAATTAATTCACTGACTATATTAGTATTTATAACGCTGCACAAAATTTACCAGAAAGTTTGCATCTGTAAATAACTCAGATGTATTATCACATAGATTTCTGAGCTCAGACATTGGAGATTTTGCTCATAAAGCTGGGTAGGATGCTATCTGGGGCTGCAATCTCACCTCAAGGACATTCAGGTTATCTGAAGAATTCAGTTCCCACTTCTAGGTCTTATATCTTAGGACAGAGATCTTCTTTTTGAGGTATGGAATTCTACAAAATCAGCAGGTGGGACTATATGAATGAGGTGAATAGTACCTTTTGGGTGGGAACATGCAAACAAGGACTAAAGACTACAAATCAGGGAGCTCTGAGGAAAAGAAAGGCCTAGTGGACAAGGAGTTGTCCTGCTAACTTAAAGGCAGCTAGTTCAAATCTCCCATCAACTCTATGGGAGAAAGATGAGCTTTCTCCTCCTGCACAATTTACAAACTCAAAGCCACTATAGGGTAAGTTATGACTCAGTATGCCATCATAACTTGACAGCAATGAGCATGAATTTTGAGTTTGAGGGTACAAATGAGGAGTCTTGTCATCCTGCCAGGCAAGTTCAGAGGCAAAAATAAAAAGTGAATCTCACTATCAGTGCTAAGAAAAAACATGAATCAGAGCGTACACTAGTGTGCATCTTCTTGTGCCAGACAGAACCACACATCATGAGTTACAATAGAAATTATCTCAACCAGAGACTTCTAGGAGACAGAGGGACTTCACCCAAGCTTACTAGAAGGTTAGAGCTTGAGAGATATTCTGAATTGCAAAAAGAAAACAACTCTTTAATACTGACCTGAAGCTGTAAGGCTGAAGGTCAGGGGCCTGCAAGCATATCTGAGAAACTCTTCTGATTAAAAGAACTGTTTCTTGTCAAGGGATAAAGTTGCTACCTGCAGTCTCTCTCTCTCTCTCTTTCTCCTTCCCCCTTTCCCCCCCTCCCTCCCCAGGTTCCCTCCCAGTCCTGTAGAAAAAGACAATAGAGCAAAGTTTATCAGAGGAAATAAGTAAATAAGTAAAGGAGCCCCCTCCTCAGGAATGCAGGAGGTCCAAACCCCAAGCCCTCCAACAGGACCTTAGGCAGAGCTAGGTTATGAGATTGGGGTCCGATACAAGCGTTACTCACCTGAAGATCTAGCTCCGCTTTACTGCTGGCAATAGAAAAAAAAAGTATTCCATCCCGGAATTTCTAGGGACCTTTCCTTTCCCTCTTTCTTTCTTCCCTTTTCTCTTCATCTCTTTCATGTGCACTTCCTCTTTAACTCTTTCACCAATCATGACTCCTTTGCATTACCTTAATAATTTTTTCACTTGTTTTTTTCTAATTTACCTCTGTGTGTTTGGAAGCAGGAATGGCATACACTTCCTAAATAACATTCCTCCAGAAACTCTATGAACTTTGATAAATGTTTTCAGTTGTAGAGGGGCTTCAGGCCTCAAAGGCGATCAACAACAACAATGCTCCTGTGTGTATGTCTGTTCACTTATTTATAGTCACTTCAACTCACTGCCTTGCAGAAAATATTAGCAAGCAGTGAATAGATGAAAAACCTCTAGTTTTAGTACATTTCCTTTCCTACCTCATTGTAACCTGTGCACTGACTATGGTCTGGGGGTTCTGTGTGACCATTACAATAGATTGTGGTGGTGGTGGTATACCATAGAGTCAGAACTGACCCCTAGCTGACCCTCCAGCAGGTTTTCACAGGCATTTAATGGACCAAGAGGATATTGTCTGTCCATCCTTCTCCTCTGGAGCAGCTCATTACCTTAAACCACATGCCTTTGGTATTGCAGCACAGCTTCTTGCCACTGGGCCACCAGAGCTCTACAATAGATTAGTAGACTTAGGAAAAAGTACTTAGAACTTGGAAGGACAATTTATGTTAAAACTGATGCTTGAATTTGTGGGAGTATGAGGACATATCTGATCTTATGGGGACTATTTGGGGTAGTGGATATGTTGGTGGGAATAATTCTCCCTGGCCAACTTGGTAGATGGTCAGATACTACTGCCCCCACACCTGCTGTTCTATTTTTATAGGCAGCCACCTCTTGTAAAGACCTATACGCTTAGAAACCCTTGGAGAATTGGCCTGAGTTAAAATCAACTCTACAGCATTGGCTAGAAACTGCCCTCAGGTCTATGGGACTCTCTCATTAATGAACAGCTTCATTTTTTCAAAGTCAAGATAGGAATCTCTCTTTAATCTGCTGTGATAGAATGTCATATAATGTAGTCACCCTTACTTTTGCCATATAAATCAGTTTAGTAGTAGCTATCTCATTGTACTCATAGATCTTGTCCGCATTCAAGGGGATGACATTATATAGAATATGGATTATTGATAATGATATCAGAATTTTATCTACTGCAATGATTTATTCAAGCTCAAATTTGTCATAATTCACGTCATTGAATATCTGAGTAGAATTGATATTAAGTTATGGCATGTGCATAGCACATTGAGTATAAAATTAATTTTTTCTGCCAAATTATCACTATGTTTGGATATAATATATATATTGTCTGTATTATTATGTATATACATAATATTGCATTGAGGAGGTTCATTAACATTGAATGCACACACATAGATATATATATTTACCGCATTTGCTTTAATTCCTTGTGAATATGTACAGTAATTTTAAATCTATTATTTTAAATTTAGAAGTACTTTTTTTCAGATAAGCAATTTATCTTTGTATTGATTAATTTTCCATAGGGATGTGTGCATTAGGAAAGAGTCAATTTTAAGACATGAACCTTGTTGTTGTTATGATCCATCGAGTGGTTTGCAACTCATAGCCACCCTATGTACAACAGCCCTAAACTCTGCTCTGTCCTGTGCCAATTGCACTGTCTCTGATACTCCCATCCCAATTATCCCAGTCACTGAATAAATCCACCTCAAAGAGGGCCTTCACCTTCTGCGCTGTCCCTCCACCCTACCAAGCATGATGTCCTTCTCCAAGGACTGGTCTCTCCTTACAACATGTCCAAAGTATGTTAGACGGAGCCTCAGAATCCCTGCCTCCAAGGAGCCATCCAGTTTAACCCTTTCCAGGATGAATCTGTTTTCCTAGCAGTCCATGGTACCCTCAATACTCTTCTCCAGCACCACAGCTCAAAAGAATCAATTCTCCTTCTATCCTCCTTAGTCATTGTCCAGCTCTCTGATGTATAACAAGTGACGACAAAGACCATGGCCTGTATCAGATGCATCTTAGTCTCCGGAGAGACACCATTGCTCTTCAGTACTTTGGAGATTTTCCCATGGCAATACGTCTTTTAATTTCCTGGCTACTGGTCCCAAGATTGCTGACTGTGGAACCTATCAAACTAAAGCTGTGAGCAATGTCAATCTCTTCAGCGTTGATCCTGATGCTGCCAATTGTTCTAGTGGTGAGAATCATTGTCTTGACATTGAGCCTCATTCCATATTGGAAGCTGCAGTCCTTGACCTCTGCAGTAAGTTCTTCAGGTCCTCCTCAGTTTCAGCAAGCAGGGTTGTGTCATCTGCGTAATGCAGATTGTTGACCTGATACCACATTTCTCCTCATATAGCCCAGCCTCCCAGATAATCTGTTCTGCATAGAGGTTATAAAGGTATGGAGACAGGACACATCCCTGGAGTATGCCCTTCCCAATTTTGAACCATGCAGTGTTTCCTTGCTCTTCGCGTAGGTTTAATATTTGCCAAACTGAATGATATTTACAAAGATTGAGAGAGAGAAGAAAATAAAACCAACATTGTTTGTTGTACATGAACTCTGAATTGATCATTTCTACATCCATTGACGACATCTTGAAAAATACAGTAATAACAACAGGGACAAGGTAAGGAAAATACTTCTTTTATTAATTTGTTCATGTTATTCTGCAAACGATCCAATAAATAGTCACATTGAATTTGTTCCACAAAAGTGTACAATGTGGGAGAATTGTCTCTCTTTTCTCAGAATGTATGGGTTTTTAAGAGTAAGACATTTTCTCTAAGCTTATTTATCTCGTTTCCCACCTTCAGCAAGACAGACATTCATGATAAACCAGTTTTAGTTGCTAGGTCAATTTATCCATACAGATACTGAGTGAACTAACAAAAATGGGCTATGCTGAGACCTTTGCTCACCCTCAGATCCTAATATAAATAATAAACACTTACACTTACTAATAAAATTCCATTTGTTAGAAAGACAAAGGTATATTTTGGTGACAATGTTGTTGTTTTTGTCAGTCTAGAGACAAAGGTGCACCTGATTCAGGCCATGATCTTCACAATTATTTGCTATGTATCAGAAATCTGGACAGTGACTAGAGACAAGAAGAACTGGTGTCTTTGAGCTGTGGTGCTAGAGAAGAGTATTGACTATACCATGGAGTGCTAGAAACAGGCTCATCCTAAAGTGATTGAAACTAGGCTGCTCCTTGGAGGCAAAGATTTTGAAGCTCTATCTGACATACTCTTGGCATGTTACAAGGAGGGACCAGTCCTTGGAGAGGGACATCATGGTTGGGAGGGTGGAGGGGCAGAGCAAGGAGGCAGACCCTGCATGAAATAGACTGACTCAGTGACTGGGGTAGCAGGGGTAGTTGTGTCAGAGACAATTAGGTTGTGTCAGAATGAGCTGGATTCAGAGCTTTTGTACATAAGGTCCCTATGAGTCATAAACAATTCAACAGCACTTAACAACAACAATACTTACTAATCAAATTCCATGTATATTTTGGTGACAGTGGCTAGAGAAATACAAATTTCTCAGTTGTTTCCTATTAATACAAAACACAAATGTGAAAGGAAAAAAAAATCCAAAGCCAAGAAACAAATGTAAATTGGACTGTCACCAAATTCCCACTACTATGAAAATGTCTTATAATTTACATGTAATATATGTAGATTTACAAGCAGCATTATAAGTGTTCTTTGAAAGTAATGTTTGAGTTAATTAAATAAGCCCCTAGGAGAACAAGGCTTTATCATTCTATTTTCAGTACTGTACTCAGGTTGGACTTTGAGGATTTAATTCAGGATATTTGGTTCCCAGAACAATCGGTACGATCTTACAGAAGCTTTGGATTTTTAATGTCATTTCTATATCACATTATTATGTAGCTTCTAAACTACTTGTTAAAAGAATATATTCTTCTTTGTCGAAACACTGCCAAAACAATCAGTCAATCATTTAGTTAAATCAAACTACGGTAATTTACATTTTAAAAAATAACCATCAAATTTTTAAAGCACAAAACAAAAATATTAATGAGTTGTTTCATCATTCAATAGTCACGTAAATACTATGTTGTCATATAAACAGGTGAGGTGGAATACTACAGGGAAAAGTATCAAACCTGAATCCTTTTAAATACCACCCTACTTAATTTCCAGTGAATCATGGGTTATTATTTTTAAATAAGAAAGCTCTGGTGGCTTAGTGTTAAGAAATTGTGCCACCAACCCAAAGGTACATGATTCAAATCCACCAGCAGCTCCGTGGGAGAAATATATGCAATCTCGCCTCATTCAATTTAGTACCTCTGAAAATCCACTGGAGAGTCAGCAATGGGTTAGTTCTGACTATACAACAACAACATTGATAAGTATGCTTCATAAAGCTCTCAATCTTCTGGGAGTACATAGTTTTCTATTAGTTTGTTTTATATTAAGTAGTATATGTTCTTTGATTAAATGGACTATGGTGACATAGTGTGACATAGAGGTGTGCTTTCGACTCAAAAGCACATGATTCAAATCCTCCAACTGCTGCATGAAAAAAGATGGACAATCTCCTTCTGTGTGATTTACTGCCTCTGGAAACTCAAAGGGGTCAGCTTTTAGGCAGTTCCAACCTGACAGTATAGAACAACAATAATTAACCAGAAAGGAATTCTAGTCCAAAAGAAGTTGTGTTGTTGTTAAGTGCTGTTGAGTCATAGACAACTCATAGCTACCCTAAGAACAAAATATCTGAACACTTGTATAACTTTCATCATTTTTCCAAGTACATAGAGTTTCTTCTGGAGGCAAGCTGTTTTGGAAGTGGATGCCACTCCTGCTTCCAAGCATGTTTTAATCAGGGAGCTCCACCAAACACCATTATCACGTTTGATACATCAGTGTCACAATGTTTAGCATCACAGCAACCTTGATTTACCTCTGTACAGCAAATGGACAGACCAATGCTATACCGTTTATAAGAATGTTTGACCAAAACAATTAAAACTAGACCTGAGGGCCACAGATAAAAATAATCCACCTTTGGATTGGTAGCATCACTTTCTGTTCACTAAACCCACAGAGCTCTCTCTATGTTGTTATTGTTAAATGCTGTCAAGTTGTAAATGACTTATAGCCACCCTATGTACAAACGAAAGACCTGAATACTTGTATAACTTTTATTCACAATGATAAATAATCCTCTTTCTATGAAATAAAAAGCATTAAGATTGGTCATATCAGTGAATGAAGAAGGGAAGCAATGGAAATACAATTATATCTTACATATTTCTGTCTGCTAACTCAATAGTGACATCCTTCTGGTAATTTGAATCCACTAGCGGCTCAATAGAAACGTGGACAATCCTTTCCAATGTTATTTATATCCTGAAAAATCTGTGAGAAATTTGGCTGTGAGTCAGTCAGACTCCACAACAATGTCTTTGACATTGGTTTGATTAAGCAGAAGTTCAACTGGAGGTGCCACCAAAGAAAGGCATGGCAATTCAAATTCAATTGGAGGCACCACCAAAGAAAAGCATGGTAATCTGTTTCTATGAAACTCAGCTCTTGAAACCACTAGAATATTTTTCTACTCTGTACACATGGGGTCACTAAGTGATCTTCATCAAATTCACAAGAATTTTTCATCTTGAAGTTTGTTACTCGTTGATGCTAATACATTGTCTTTGTTTATGCTGTTAATATACATAATAGAAGAAATCTTAACAATGATATAATTTTGGTAATCAAAGGTGAATAAAGATGATGCAAGCCATAATTTATTTCAGTTGATTCACGTGCATGTAAAAATTGGACAATGAAAACTGGATAGATTATGTATGTTGAATTGAAACAGATGAGTGAGAGAACAGTTTAATAGTGATATATAATAGCACATCATGATTATCACAGAATGCAGAATTAAGGTTGCATAGTGGAGTGCATTTGGGGAGGGGGCAGGGGACAGGGGCAGGTTGCGGGGGGAATTGTATACCACTGAAGAAGTTTATCTTTTGCTTTTCAAAGAGAGGAGCGAACTGGGGGGGGGGAGGGTAAACAAAAAGCACAACAATGAATGAATGAAAATCCAAAATCGCTGTAAATGTTCATTAAAATTAATAAAATAAAATTTTAAAAAATTGGACAATGAGAAATGATGACTGAAGAACTGATGCAGTCAAATTGTAGTGTTGGTGAAGAATGTTGAATGTACCACAAACAACAAAAATAAGAAACAAATCAGCATTGTTTTTGTTGTTGTTATGTGCCATTGACTTGCTTGTGACTCATAGCAACCCTATATGCAACAGCCCTGAACCCTGTTCTATCCTATGCTAACCTTATTGTCTATGACTCACCTACCCTCATTACCCAAGTCACTGAGTCAACCTATTTGATTGGGTGTCTTCCTTTCTTGCGCCGTCCCTCCACCCTTCCAAGCACGATGTCCCTCTCCAAGGACTGGACCCTTCTTGCAACATGCCCAAAGTGTGTCAGAAAAAAACCCTCAAAATCCTTGCCGCCAATGAGCAGCCTGGCTTCACTCTCTCTAGGATGAACCTGATTGTTCCCCTGGCCATCTATGGTATATTGAATACTCTTCTCCACCACCACAGCTCAAAGGCATCATTTTTTTTCCTTTTTCTATCATCCCTAATCATTGTTCAGCTCTCAGATGCATAGCAAATCATTGTAAAGACTGTGGCCTGGACCAGGCACACCTTACTCTCTAGACTGACATCATTGCTCTTTAGTAATCTAGAGAGGTCCTGACAGCAGACTTTCCCAATGGAATTCGTCTTTTAATTTCCTGGCTGCTGGTACCAAGAGTGTTGGTTGTAGAGTCAAGCAAACTAAAGCTGTTAACAATCTCAATCTTTTCACCATCTGCCATGATGCTGCTAATTGGCCCAAGTGTTTTCTTGATGTTGAGCTTCAAACCACATTGAAGGCTGCAGTTCTTGGCCTTCTGCAGCAATTGCTTTAGGTCCTCCTCAGTTTCAGCGAGTAGGGTTGTGTCATCTGTGTCACACAGATTGTCTTCCTCCAGTCCTGATGTCACAGAGCCCAGCCTCCTGGATGGTCTGTTCTGCATATAGATTGAAAAAGTATAGATAAGGGCACATCCCTGGTGTACCCCCTCCCTGATTTGAACTATGCATTGTTTCCTTGCTCTGTTTTGATGACTGCCTCCTGGGTAAAATATAGGTTTCATATAAACACAATCAAGAGTTCTCAGATTCCCATTCTTCTCAGAGTAGCCATAGCTTGTTGTAATCCACACAGTCAAATGCTTTTGCATAGTCTATGAAACAAATATAGATATTCCTCTGGTACTCTTTGCTTCCTGCCAAGATCCATTTAATATTAGCTAGTACCACAGCCTCTTCTAAATCCAGCCTGCACTTCTAGCAGTTCTCTGTTAATGTGCTGTTCCCGTCATTTTTTTATAACTTTTAGCAGAATCTTGCTTTCATGTGATATTAATGATACTGTTCAATAATTCCCACACTCTTTGGATCACTTCTTTTTGGGATGGGAACAAATATAGATCTCTTTCAGTCAGTTGGCCAGGTGGTTGTTCTCTAGATTTCTTGACACAACTTGGTAAGAACATCCAGTAAAGTGTGTTTTTGTTGAAATATGTCAATTTGTATGCCACCAATTCCTGGGCCCTGGTGTTTTGCCAATTCTTTCAAAGTAGTTTGAACTTCTTTATCACCACAGTCTCTTGCTTATATGTTACTTCCTGAAATTCTTCTGAGTCTGCCATTTCCTTTTGGTTCCGTGACTCTGTATACCACTTCCATCTTCTTTTACTTCTTTCTGGACCACCTAATTATTGCAATTCGAGGCTTTAATTTGTTATTCAGTTCTTTCAACTTAAAAAATGCTGAGGCATTTCAACCCTTTTGATTTTCTGACTCCAACGTTTCTACATATTTCATTATAATACTTTACTTTGTCTTCCTATGTTGCCCTTTCAAATCTTCTGTTCAGCTCCTTAATTTGTTGATTTATCCCCTTTCTTTGGCTTCTCAGCCCTCTAGTGCAATATTCAGAGTCTCTTCTGACATCCATCTTGGTCTTTTCTTCCTCCTCTGTCTTTCTAATGATCTTTTGCATTTTCCTGAATGATATTCTTGATATCCTCCCACAGCTCATCTAGTATTCAATGCCTCAAACCTGTTCTTGAGATGGTTTTGATATTCGAGTGGAGTGGACTCAAGGTTCAATTTTGGTTCTTTTGGATTTGATTTAATTTTCCTTAACTTCAGCTTGTACTTGCATATGAGTAGTTGGTGGTCTGTTCCAATTAGCACCTGGCGTATTTGATAATTACTAACAACAACCTTATAGAAAAGGGCATAGAAAAAAGTGTATCTTCTTCTTTTTCTTTTTTTGCTCTTGTTTTTGGCTGGCTATCTATCTATCTATCTATCTATCTATCTATCTATCCATACGACTCAACTTATCATTTTGAACTTGATCCCATCATTCCCCCTTTAGGCTTCAACATTGTTAGGAAGTGCCGTCTCACACCCTGAGAACAGTCATACTCGTAAGCATGATGTGGCTCTTAAAAACAATCAGAGATACACGCTCATCAAACAAGGAAACTTCAAGAAGGGCTCCGTAACTGCACGCAGTGAGTGTGTGAGGTGGACAAAATTGCTCTCAGTGTGATAGAATGCATCATTTTCCTTATTCCTTGGCAGGAACACGGTGCCAGACAAGTAAGGTCAACAATGCAATGAGTAGGCTTCACCTTGTGCAGGACTATAGTGCATCAATCACCATGTGAAGGCGCTCCGGCAGTTTGGTGATGTCCAGGACCATGAAGTTCAGGAGTTCGACCCTCTTACCACGGCTCTGGCTCAGGCAGCTTTGGCCTGGTCCTCTAGTTCATCTAGTAAATATTCCTGTGACACTAAGTAGAAGAGGTAACCATAAGAAAAAGCACAAATCCCCGGATGCCCAAGCCTGTCACGCTGTTCCAGACCCTCTGCTATGGCAGCGTCTTCTTCCACAGGGGGGTTGCACGGAAGTAATTGTTTCCCACTTGGGTCCATGAGCTGAACCACCGGGCCCTTTCCGCTCTTAGCAGCTAGAGGTTCTCCAGCTCCGGGCGCCGCCACGTTGCTGCTACCTGCCAGCTTTTTACAAAGGCTTTTTTGCGTTCCATAGCAAAACAGCAAGAAAATTGGTACAAATGATGTTTCATGTAAAGATTATGATACTACAAAAAGTACAAAGTCGAAGTGATTAAAAGTACTAATATAGAGTGCGGGATGTTGCTATAGAAGTGATGCTAATGGTACCCAATTTTATAGGGCTATTCTAGCAAAAATCTGGCCTTGGTAAGCAAAAATGAAGATTGCATTATTCAGTAAGTAAATGTCTTGCTTTCAAGGATGCCCCTTTAGGATTGTAAAGGTTTGAATATTAACAGCATTCTCTGCAAACCTTGTCTGTCCTGGAAGAAAATTAATTTTATCAAGTAAATCTTGGCAGCTGGAGTGCATTTAAAAATCAAATGTTTATTTTGTAATTTTTAAATAATATAGAATCTGCATGTTAAAATTTCAATATGTAGACATTTTGAAAGTTCTTCCTCTTAGGAAGAAAGACATATCTTGCATTCATTCCAGGCTAATTGTGCAAACCTTCAAGAAAGATTTAACCACACTTGCATAGCCCTCTCTTAGAAGTCTGAATTTCTTTGGAAATTGGCAATTATATTGCCAGTCAGTCACTTTCCTCATCTTTGGAATTGTGGGAATAAGCTGATCTATAATTTTACTGAAAATCAGAAATGGAATTGTCAATCTTGCTTCATTCATTAATTTTTTAAAAAATACATAGGTTTGCTGTGGGGCATCTGCATAGGCAAATAGAGAAAAATCCACAAGTTTGTTTAAAGTCATGAATAAATTTATTCCTGTCTTCCTGACTACCTCTTTATGCCACTACAACCTCTTCATCATTTAAAAGTGAAATGTGATGTATGAAAAAGAAAAAGATGAAAGCAGTGTGTCTGGAGAAGCTTTTGGGGATATTAATTTGCATTTTTGCTACTATTCCCCCTCCCCTGCCTAATTCCAAATAGAGCTAGACATTTTTTTTCTTTCTTTCCCTCAGGAAATGTACAGAAAATAAGGTAAAAAATGGTGGAAGACAAAAAGCTCTTCTGCTAAAAATTTAAGGTCATAGAAACAATGATGTGAAGTGTCAGAGGGAGGAGGAAAGCTGGCTGGGTACTTGGAAGCAATATGCGAGATAAGAGGAGATTCCTGAGGTTAGGACAGAAAGAATTTAACTGGTCCTAGTATTGGCCAGAGTCTTCAGTGATGTGCAAGAGGAGGCTGGTAAAACCTCAGAGGTGATAACTACAGAGCAGGAGAGGGCTCCAGCTTCTCCCTGGGGCTTTCAATTCTCAACAAACACATCTGAGCAACAAAAGGCATGCAATTCCAGAAGTCCAGAGACCTACTTCAGATTTATGAAAACAGAAGGCCAGTGATGACCACAAATATACAGAGAGCAAATGCCCCTCCTTAGATGCTTAGATGCTTAGAACTCCTTGTAAACTTCACTGATTCTAGTCGAGTCATTGTGAGGAGGCCCCAGAAATTCCTGGAAAATAATTTTCTACTTTCTCAGAAGAATGCATTTTCAGAGCCTTGTTTCACTTAATTTTACATGTACTTATTTCTTACTTTTATAAGTTGGAAAAGTACTGTTTTCTAAACATATAAAAATTTCTATGTGGTTTATGTGTATCCTAAAACTAGAAGTAAGCATTGGGAAAGGGCTTCATGTTGGCTCCATGGAGTCATCCCCACTTAGAGTGAGGCTGCTCTACAGAGTGACAGAACTCCTTTCCAAGCACATAAACTGAAAAGAAATTTCAGTCCAGGGCCAAATATCCAATTGCTGTAAAAACTGATTTAGATTCCTGCGGACTCCTCGTGTGTGAGAGCAGAGCTGCATGGCACAGGGCCTTAGTGACTGAATTCTCCGAAGGAGATTGTCACTCTTCTATTTCTGAGACATCTGCATGTGAACTTGACTCTCATAACTTTTCATTTAGCAGCACCCTCAGTACAGGAGATATTTTTAAAAACGGAGATCATTTAAACTTTTCCATTTGTTTCACATTACTTTTTCTTTTAAACCCTAAGTTCTCTTAACAAGAGGCCTGCATAGTTTCTAGATACTTGACAAGCTCCATGGTTGTGCTGTCAATTATGGCATATTATAATAAATGGTAATACAAATGAAACATCTGTTTGATCACTCACTGACTACATCTGTTCTGTCACATTTGACACATTGAGCAGAAGTACATGAAAAATTCAAGGCAAATTTGTAAATGAGAGTGGTAGATCACTGATTTTGAAGGATGAGTTGAGTTAAGATGCCTAGGCCCTTTCAGAATGTATTATAAAAGTGTCAACCCTTTCATTTGGCCTTGTTTCACCACTCAGACTCTTTCAATAATTGATAATGCTTAACAAATGCATTTATATACAGTTAAAGCAATCAGTGTCTAAACACCAATTTTTTAATTATTTTTCAATGTGAAAAGTTTCAGTCTGTGTGTGTGTGTGTGCGCGTCTGAACCCTGCCGTATCCTCATGCAACCTCGTTGTCTCCAACACATCCGCCTCCATTACCCCAGTCACTGAGTCAATCCATCTCATCCTGGATCTTCCTCTCTTGTGCTGCCTCTCTGTCCTTCTGATATCCCTCTCCAGTGACATATCACTCCTGTGAATATACCCAAAATATGTCAGACTTTCAAAATCCTTGCCTTCAAAGAGTAGGATTTCACCCTTTCCAGGATGAACCTGTTTTTCTAACAGTGCGTGGTATATTCAATACTCTTCTCCAGCACCACAACTCAAAGGCATCAATTCTTCTTCTATCATCCAGCTTCCTGATGCATAGCAAGTAATTGTGAAGACCAGGACCTGGCTCAGGCACACCTTAGTCTCTAGACTGACATCATTGCTTTTTAGTACTCTGGAGAGGTCCCTGACAGCAGATTTTTCCAATGCAATTTACCTTTTTATTTCCTGCCTGCTGGTACCAAGAGAACCAAGAGGGTTGATTGTGGACCCAAGTGAACTGAAGCAGTTAACAATCAATCCCTTCACCATCTATCATGATGCTGCCCATTGGCCCATGATGAAAACCTATATTTATTTTCTTGATGTTGAGCTTCAATCCATATTGAAGATTATAGTCCTTGACCGAATGTAGCAAATGCCTCAGCTCCACCTCAATTTCAGCAAGCAAGATTGTGTCATCTGCATTATTCAGTTTATTAATGAATCCTGATGCCACATTACTCCTCTTACAGCCCAATCTCCAAGATGATCTGTTATGCATATAGATTGGAAAGGTGTGGGTATAAGATGTAACTCTTATATATACATTTCCTAATTTTGAACTATGCAGTATTTCCTTGCTCTGTTCTAATGACTGCCTCCTGATCCAAGTATAAATTTCACATAAGCACAATCAAATGTTCTGGATTTCCCATTTTTCTCAAAGTTAACCATAGTTTGTGACCCATACAGTCAAATGTCTTTGCATAGTCAATGAAACACAGATAGATATTAATCTGGTACCCTTTGCTTTCACCTAAGATCAATCTAACATTGGCTAAAATGTCCCTAGTGTCATAACCTCTTCTAAACCCAGGCTGCACATCTCCCAGTTTTTTGTTGTTTTAGTAATTTTGGGGTAGTTTTCCGCAGGATGTTTGTGTACGTAGAGATAGATATAATTCTGGCATTTAGATGTGAATAAAGATCCAGTTCTTTTGGGGTTTGTATTTTAATATATGATTGTGGAAACATAAAAGAGAAGAACAAATGAGCAATGCGATAGTTTTAATTTAAAGAATATCAAACCTGGGTTAAGAAGATTAGTATGGATAATGGAAATTTATTTAGGATAATCAAGAAATATTAGCTTTACTCTAGCTTCTGTGAAATTTATGAAATATTGCTAATAGAAAATATAATGAAGCCTTATCTCATACTGAACAACTGAATGGTATCAGAGCCAAAAGTCTGATTTGGATGAATGAGTATTTAACTGAGGGATACTATTAAATTTAAGTACTATACTCTGATTTATTAAAAAATATCCCAAGAACACAGCTTTATATTATTTTTATATTGAAATTTTTGTTGTGGTGAGATGCTGTTGAAGCAACTAAAATTTATAGTGACTCGAAGAACAACAGATAAGAACTCTTTGCCTTATCCTGAACCATTTTTCTTTTACATAATCTCTGTCATTATTACTCCTCAATAATTTAGAGAGGTATCTAACTGTAGATTTTCCCAGTGCAATGTATCTCCTTATTTCCTGACTGCTGGTATACAAGGACGTTAATTGTGGAGTCAAGCAACATGAAGTTGTTGATAGTTTCAATCTCCTCTCCATCCATCATGACCCTGTCTAATGGTAAGAATCTTTGCTTTCTTGACATTGAGATGCAATCTATACCAAAGCCTGCAATCCTTGATCTTCTCTAACAAGTGCTTCAAGTCTTCCTCACTTTCAGCAAGCAAAGTTGTGTCGTCTGCATAATGCAGGTTATTAATGAATTTCCCACCAGTCCTGATGACACACTTCTCTTCATAGAGTCCAGCTTCCCAGATAATTTGCTCAGCATACAGATTGAATACATGTGGAGAGAATACAACTCTGACACACTCCTTTCTCAATTTTAAATGATGCAGTGTTCCCCTGCTCTGTTCTCACAACAGCCTCCTGGTCCCAGCCTAGGTTTCACATGAGCACAATTAAGTGTCTGAGATTTCTATTCCCATTCAATATCAACCACCACTTGTTAAGATCCACACTGTCAAATGCCTTTGCATGCTCAATAAAGCACAAATAGACAATCTTCTGGTACTTCTTACTTTCAGCCAGGACCCATCTGACATCAGCAATGATATCTTTGGTTCCATGGCCTCTTCTAATTATAGAGGTTTAATCATGTCAGTTTGAGGACTAAAATGAGTCTGATTCAGGCCATAGTCTTTTTTATTACGTGCTATACATCTGAGAGCTGGACAATAAATAAGGATGACAGGGAAAGAATTGATGCCTTTAAGCCCTGCTATTGGAGAATAGCACTGAATATCCCATGCCAAGAGAACAAAAAGGTATGTTTTAGAGAGAGTCCAGCCAGAATGCTCTTTGGAGGCAAGAGTGGTGAGGCTTTACTTTGGGCATGTTGCTAGGAAAGGCTATTCCTTAGAGAAGGACATGATGCTTGGAAGGGTGGAGGACGGAAAAGGAGAGAAGAACCCTCAACCAGCTGGATTGATATGGTGACTGCTGCAATGGGCGTTTTTTATTCTTCTTCTTATTATTATTATTAATTATTATTATTTGGGTTTTCTGATCTTTTAATATATTTTTTACTAATACTTTAATGAAAGTTTACAGAAATTTTCAATTCATTCATTTGCCCAATTTCCTCCCACAATTTCCACCCCAAGTTCGCTTTTCTCTCTAAAATGATTCTTTCATTGTCATTATGCTTAGTGAAAACTCTCAGTCCACGGTTTATGCAGTAATCTTCACCACCCCCACAGTTTAGTAGAGTTGATTCATTGGTTCTCCTTATTTATCGTCCAACTTTCACATGAAAGTTGAAGCAAATAGAAATACCATTGCTTGAGTTAAGCATTATCTTAGTTCTTAAACTAGCATTGATACAGAGAAAGCTTTCTCTGCATCAGTTGATCTTATTGTTATTGTTCTTGCTTTTTTAATATAATAGATTCGACTGATTGTTTTTCCTATAGTGAATCATACTTGTGATGATTCCAACTTGGTCATTATGATTATTTTTTTAACAGAAATACAGATTTTGTTAATTATTTTTGTGCCTATATTCATGAGGGATATTGGTCTATAGTTTTGTTTTTAATGATGTTATTACTTATGTTATCATTAATGATGTTTTAATGATGATTTTATTATTAGGGTTATGATTGCTTCATAGAATGATTTTGGTATGTTTCTTCTTCCTCTATATGTTAAAAAATAATTTATGTAAAATATGTGATAGTGTATCTCTGAATGTTTGGTAGAATCCACCTATGAAGCCATCTGGATAAGGACTTTTTTGAAGAATGGAATAGAATTATGAATTGCTTAATTTCTCCTTTTTTGATAGGTCTATTTAAGTGTTCTATTTATTTGTATCAATGTGAGTAGAGTGTGTATTTCTAGATGTTTGACTTTTTCCTCTCGGTTTTCAAATTTATTGGAGTATACTTTTTCATAATATGTCATTATTATCTTTTTTAAGCTCTGTTGATTTTGTTGTGATAGTAGCTCTTTCATTTCTTATTAGAATTACTTGTGGTTTTTTTTTCTTTTTTTTGTTGACTTTGCCCATTATTTGTCTCTCTTATTGATCCTTTCAAAGAACCAGCTCCTTATCTTGTTGATAATTTCACTTGGTTTTACTTTGTATCCCATTGATTTTAGCTTTTATCCTCACAATTTTATTTCTTTTATATGTTGTAAGTGTAGCTTGTTCTTTTCTTATTTGCTGGAGATGTTGGGTTAAGTAGTTTATTTTACTCCTTTTTTATTATTATTATGCTTGTTTATTGCTGTGAACTGCTCTCCAAGTCCTGTCTTTGCTGTATCCAAGAGGTTTTGATATGCAGTATTCTCATCTTCATTCATTTTGAAGAACATTTTATTTCGCTGTTAGTTTTTTCTACAACCCAGTAGTGTTCAGGAAAGGTATCATTAGCTTCCACATACCTTGATTTTAATATTTTATCCCCTTGTTATTAATTACTACTCTTTTAGTGCTGTGGTCTGAAGAGAATTTGTATTAATATGTTGGGTTTTTTGTTGTTTGTGGTATTTTTTTGTTTGTTTGTTCTTAAGCTTGCTTTATGTCCTAGCATAGGGTCCGTTCTGGAGAATGAACAATGTGCACATGAAAAGAAGGTAGATTGAGTTATTGTTTGGTAAAGTTCCCTGATAGGTCTACAAGGTTGGATTGGCTAATAATACAGTTTAGTTCTTCTGTATCTTTGTTTAGTTTCTTTCTAGTTGACCTGTTTTTAAGTAAAAGTGGTTTGTTGATATCTCTTACTATTGTAGTGTTGTCTATTTCTTTCTTAAAGTCCTTTAACCTGTGTTTTATGCATTTTGCTAGTCTTTCATTTAGTGCACAGATATTGACTTTGAATGTATTATCTTATTCTACTGTGCTATTAATATTAATTAATTAATAATACTCATTAGTAATTAATTAATAAAATTGTTGTTGTTAAGTGCCATCGAGTCACAGGTGACTTATAGCGACCCTATGAAGAAGGGTCCCTGACGCTTGAATGCCTTTCATCCTCTCTCCAGGTTCATAGGGTTTCCGGAGGAAAGCTACTATGGAAGTGGATGCCACTCCTCCTTCCAAGGTTGATTAAATTATTGATAGTATTTATTGCTTGGTGTCCTAGCACAGGGTCAGTTCGGGAGAATGTACCATCTGCACATGAAAAGAGAGTAGATTGAATAATTAATTAATTAATTAAGTAGATTAATTAATTTATTTATTAAGAATAGTAATTAATAGTATCCTTTCTCATCTCTTAGTTTTCATCCTGGAGGCTATTTTATCAGAAATTAGTATTGTCACTCTTCCTTTCTGATAGATGTTATTTTCTTGGTACATTTATTCCACCCTTTGAATTTTAGTATATCTTTTTTCCTTGCTTCTTAGATGTGTTTTTTGTTTTGTTTTTTATAGGCAGCATATTGAGGGGTTTTATCTTTTTGTTTCGTGTTGGTGGATTTTCTACACACCTTCTCACTTACAAAATTTAAGCTAATCACATTGAGTGTGATTATAGACAAACCAGGTTTATGTTTCCATTTTTGCTGTGTCCCTTTGTCTATAGCTTCTGTTTACTTTGGCCTATCTATTTTTCTTTTCTGACTGTATAGGACTTTCTTTAGTATTTCTTCTATGGTTAGTCTTTTTTTTTCATTTATTCATTTAGTTTCTGCTTTTCTTCTTATGACCAAAATTCTACTTTATATTTGATGATAGCTCTGCTGGGTACAGTATCCTTGGCTGACAATTGTTTTCTTTCAGTCTTCTGTGTATGACAACCTATTTTCTTCTTTCTAATACAGTTTCTACTGAGAAGTCAGAGCTTAATTGACTGTCTTTTGTGCAAGCTTTTGGTTGTTCTCAATTGCTTTTTTGTTTGACATTGGAGAACTTGACTAAGTGACTAGGGCATGTTTTGTTGTTTTTCTTTAAGGTCTAATCTATTCAGAAATCACTGAGTTCTTGGATTTGCATTTCTCGTGTTTTTTTTTTAATTGATTTTAATGAAAGTTTACAGACTTTGGGTTTCCATTCATACAGTGTTGAATTTCTCCCTGTCCACCCCTCCCCCATAATTAGCTTTTCTCTTTGAAAAGTAAAAGAAAAAATTATTTCATTGTTATTCATGATGCCTGGAAGTATTCTTCTGGTACCTTTTCCACAATTTTTTCAGTGTTTTTATTTTCTACTCCTGTTTTGGAATCACAATCATCATGTGTTGTTTGATGTCATCCTACATTATTGTAAAGGACTTTGGTTTGGTTTGTGTTTGATTTTTTGTTTGGTTGGTTGTTTTCATTGTCCTTCTGTCCTTTCTCTGTTTTTTCCTTCTAGTAAGTTCTCATTTAGGTTCTTGTCATCTATCTCACTGATTCTGTGTTCTATCTCTTCTGAATTTCTTTTTTATCCCTGTAACCTCCTTAAAAATTGTTCATTATTGGTCTTGGTATTATGAATTGTATTTTTACACTTTTCTAGAGTTTCTTGTACTATAGTGGTTTTACTTTCTATGTTTTGAAATTTTTTTTTAATTTCTTGTTGCTCTTAAGTTTCAATACTTTCTTCCATAATTTGTAACTTCTTCTATAACATTTCTAGGACCTCCACATCAGTATATCTCTTCTGCCTTTCCGTCTCTGGGGTTTTTATTGGTTCCATGATCTGGCCTGCTTTTTAGGAAAAAGCTTTTTTTGATTTTTCATTATGTTTGAACCCAACACCTGCTTACTTTCCAATATGTGAGTTTCTTATTGATAAATGTGAGGCAAATTCTGTTGTGTCCACATAAGAAGCTGCTTGTTCCTTATCTTTTTGGTATTATTGATATAATTGCAGAATTTAGGGGTTGCACCTGATTCAGTTTCCAAACAGCCATCTTTTAGGTTGGTCGTTCCTCTATTTCCTGGCAAGGTGTTTATTTTCTCCTCTGGTTGTGCTTGAGAGTCTGACCAGGAGTGGTAGGCTCTCCTCTCTACAAAGTCAGATGAAGCTGTGATCAAAATCCCTGTGAGGACTGGTGCTCTGTCAGGTTGAATGGGGGTGGGAGGGGCAGGTTGCCCAGGACCTGGGCTGGGCAAAAAAGTTTTTTGAACTGGGCTGTCTTCCCTGAGGTGCTATAAACACCTAGATGTCCTGAAATCTATCGGCCTTGTAATGAACAGCAGCTCTTGTGAGGTCCTGAATGAGCAGCCTCTGGCTGTTCAGGCCTGTGCAAAGTTTGCCTTGCTGGTCTCATGAAACAGGTATGCACAGCAGGTGAGGTAAGGGGCAAGCCCTTGGGTGGTCTATAGAGTCCTTCCATCACTGCTAGCTTATTTTAGAAGGAGAGAGGGGGTAGGTAGAGGAAGTGGAAGAAACTCATAGAAGACCCTAATGATGCTTCCCTGGCTGCTTATGCTCTTTATGTTGTACATTTTTTGGAAGCAAGTTTGGTCATCTGCATGTTGTTGTTACATGCAGCCGAGCTGCTTGCAGCTCACAGCTGCCCTATGTACAACAGCCCTAAACTCTGCTCTGTCCTGTGCCATTCGCAGTCTGTGATACACCCATCCCGATTACCCCAGTCACTGAATCAATGCACCTCATAGAAGGCCTTCCTCTCCTGTGCTGTCCCTCCACCCTCCCAAGCATGATATCCCTCTCCAAGGACTGGTCCCTTCTTACAACATGTCCTAAGTATGTCAGACAAAGCCTCAGAATTCTTGCCTCCAAGGAGCCAACCAGTTTAACCCTCTCCAGGATGAACCTGCTTGTTTCTTAGCAGCCCATGGTATTCAATACTCTTCTCCAGCACCACAGCTCAAAGGCATCAATTCTCCTTCTATCCTCCCTAGTCATCTGCATAGAGAACATATATTATTTGTGCTTAACTTTAGAAATTTAGTCAATCTATTACTCTTGGAAAAGTGGATAAATATCTGATAACCTAGAGCCCTTTTTTAGAATAAACCGTTCATATTATCTACATGGCTAAACTGTCAATCCAAAGGCTCATAGCTTTAACCCACCAGTTGCTTCATGGAATAAAGATGGGTAATCTACTGTCACGTGATTTGCTGCCTCTGAAAACCTGAATGATACACAGGAACAACAATAAATGATCTTATAGCATGAAAATTTATGTTATAGTATAATCCATAGCCACACCCCCACCAGCACAATTGAGTGACCCAGAGACAGACACCTTATTTAAATTGGTCAAAAAGACTCATTGCTGGAAAATAAAGAGTTGTGATTATTTGGTCAATGACTTTTTTAAACAAACAGTGTGATTCTTAGGACAATATTCATATCCTCATAAATGGATGCAGAAGTCACTCATGCTCAGTATGAGGATAACAAAGCAAAACAAATCTAATTATATGATGAGTCATAAAGAAGTAGAAAAGGAACCCACAAGTATTCAAAAAACAGGGTATTTCATGAGATAAAAGTCAATCTTATATCTTTATAGTATGAAACACACTACTAAACATCACAGAAGTTTCCTTTCTCTGGTTTGGTTAGATTCCTGAATCCATAAACATATCTCAAAAAAAAATCACTAAATATGGTAATTGTTATGCTATGCTGTTATCAAACATGAGAGTTCCACATATAGATATTGCATTATATATCAGATATATATAATATTATATATCAGTTATATATATATGTATATATATATGTATAACTAATTTTTACAGAAATTCAAAAGTAATTCAGTAGAAAAAAATTCTGATAGAGTTAGAACAATTGCATTCATATGCAAAAATATGATTACAGATTTATAAATCATTGCTATAATTGTTATTATGTGCCATCGAGTCACTTGTGACTCATAGAAAACTTACGTACAAGAACACTAAATGCCTTTCTATCCTGTGCCAACCTCGCTGTCTCAAACACACTCATTCCCACCACTCCAGTCACCCAGTCGATCCATCTCATCGAGGATCTTCCTCTCCTACGCCATCCCTCCACTCTCCCAAACATGATGTCCTTCTCCAAGGACCAGTCCCTCCTTGCAACATGCCTAAAGTATGTCAGATGAAGCTTCAGAATCCTTGACTACAGGGAACATTCTGGCTTCACCCTCTCCAGGACAAACCTGTTTGTTCTCCTAGCAGTCCATGGTATATTCAACACTCTTCTCCAGCACCACAACTCAAAGGCATCAATCCTCTATAATCCCTATTCACTGTCCAACTCTCCAAAGCATAGCACGTAATTGCAAAGACTATAGCCTGGATTAGGCGCACCTTAGTCTACAGCCTGACATCGTTGCTCTTCAGTACTATTGAAAGGTCCCTCACAGCTGACTTGCCCAATGCAATTCGTCTCCTGATTTCCTGGCTGCTGTTACCAAGAGTGTTGATTGTGGAACCAAGTAAATGAATTGTTAACTATCTCAATCTCTTCACCATCCATACTAATGCTGCCAATCGGGCTAGTGGTGAGAATCTTTGTTTTCTTTATGTTGAGTTTCAACCCATATTGAAGACTGCAGTCCTTGAACTTCTGCAGCAAACACTTCAGGTCCTCCTCAGTTTCAGCAAGCAGGGTTGTGTCATCTGCATAAAGCAGTTTCTTGATGATTCTTCCACTAATCCTAATGCCACATTCCTCCTCGTACAGCCTACCGTCTCAGATGATCTCTTCTGCATACAAATTGAAAAGTTAGGGAGACAAAATATATCCCTGATGGACCCCTTCTTGATTTTACACCATCCAGCGTCTCCCTGTTCTGTTTTGACAACTGCCTCTTGGTCCAAGTATAGGTTCTACATAAGCACAATCAAATGTTCTGGGATTCCCATTCTTCTCAGAGTCAGCCACAGCTTCTTGTGATCCACATAGTCAAAAGCCTTCGCAGAGTCAATGAAGCACAGATAGACTTATTCTGGTATTCTATCTTTCTGCCAAGATCCATCAAATATTAGCTGTAATATCCCTAGTACCACGACATCTTCTAAATCCAGCCTGCACATCTGGCGGTTCTCTGCTGACATATTGTTCTAAATGTTTTTGGATAATTTTCAGCAGAATCTTGCTTGCTTGTGATATTAATGATATTGTTTGATAATTTCTGCACTCTGTTGGGTTACCTTCTTTGGAATGGGAACAAATATCAATCTTTTCCAGTCAGTTGGCCACCTCTTCATTACACACAGAAAAATCCATTCAAAAGGTATATATGATTTAAAACTTTAAACTTTATATGGGAGAAATAATAAGATAAATTATTTGTGCTTTGAGCTTAGTCAGAGTCCTTTTTTATTGATACAATGCCACAGATATTATTCACATAATAAAATTTATAAATTGAGATATTAAAAATTTAAAACAACTCTCAAAGATGCTGTTTAAGAAAATAACATCAAATTAAAGCCTGAGAAAATAGTTTTAAACTTTTATGTGTGTAATAAAGACTACTATTCAGCATATAATGTAGCCAGAGTATACCTTAGAGGCATGGATGTTGAGAATTCATCTCATACTTTGGATATGCTTTTAGAAGGAGCAATCCCTGGAAAAAGATATGAAGGTTTAAATTTAGAGGGTCAGAGAAAGACAGGTAGACCTTCAGTTAGAGGGACTTAGACAGTAACTACACAAGTGGACTTGAGCGCCCGAGAAATTGTGAGGATCATTTAGAATTCAGCATGGTTTTGTTCCCTTCTGCTTAGTTAAAAAAAGAAAGATTAGGGGTGTGTCCCGATTCAAGTCCATTCCCACCGTTCACTGCACCTGCGCACAGCCCTTGGCCAGTCCCAAAGTTCAGAGCTGGCAAGG
>NW_006399806.1:11616786-11629371 GCF_000299155.1 Elephantulus edwardii | reverse complement strand
TGCTGCCCTGGATGTGCTCACCAAGTTGTACCAAGAAATCTGGAGAACAACCCCTTGGCCAACTGACTGGAAGAGATCTATATTTGTTCCTATCTCAAAGAAAGGTGACCCAACAGAATTTGGAAACTACAAAACAATCTCACTGATTTCACATGCAAGCAAGATTTTACTGAAGATTATCCAAAAACGACTGGAACAGCACATCAACAGAGAACTATAAGAAGTCCAGGCTGGGTTTAGAAGGGGTCGTGGTACTAGGGATATTGTAGCTGATGATAGAGATTGAGTCCTAAGAAATCACAAAATTAACCCTAGTCCTAACATAATAATTTTTCTCTTCACACAACTTTGCATAATTATGGTGTCAAAAATCTTGAAAATTGGCTTTTCTATTCATTGTATTAACCCTTTTGGGGGACATGGTCTTTGGCTAACTTAACTGTGAATACACGATCTTGCAAATGGTACACATATAAGGGGTGGAGGAGTGACATGTTGCATCAGCTAATTGTTTGGTACTATAGATGTTATTGATATGGACAGTTTCCCTATATGACGTGGATATCCTTCATATCCTTCCCCATGTTACCACTAGTCTTTTATAATAATTCTGCTGTATCTTATTTCCAACTGCAGTTACCCTAGGTGAGAAAGTAGTAACAATTTTTTCTGACTATGGCAGATTTTTGCCTGATTACCTCTGTATGTGTGATATATTCCTATGAAATAAGGAAAGTTTATATATGCAATATACAATGATAAAGAGAATATAGAAAAGGAATTAAGAAAAACAATACTCATCACAATAGCTAACCACAAGATTAAATACTTGAGGCAAATCTAACTAGAGACATGAAAGACCAATACAAAAATAAAAGAAAAATACGAAATATTACTACAAGAAACAAAAAGAGACCTGAAGAAGTAGAAGAATATACCATGCTCATGGATAGGAAGACTTAATATCATGAAAATGACAATTCTACCAAAGACATTCTAGAAATTCAATGCACTTCCAATACAGATACCAGTTCTATTCTTCAGTGAGATGGAAAAGGCAATGTCCAATTCTACCTGAAATGGAAAGAGATTTTGAATAAGTAAAACAATCCTGAAAAATAGAAACAAGATAGGAGACATCATACTCTCTGTTCTCAAATCTTACTACATAACCATGGCAGTTAAGACAGCATGGAAGTGGAACAGTGACAGACACATAGATCAGTGGAATAGAATTGAGAACATAGAAATCAGCTCATCTACCTATATAAACAAAATAAGTTAAGTGGGAAAACAGCAACCTTTTTAACAAATGATGTTGGAAAAATTGGGAAATTCTCTGTAAAAAACTAAAAAACTAAAACTAGACCCAAACCTCACACTATACACAAAATTCCAAGTCAAGGTATAGATGATGAGACCTTCCCTTGCATACTTTGAACATGTTGCGGAGGTGGGGTGGGGGAGCTTTTCCTTGGAAAAGAACATGATCCACAGAAAGTTAAAAGATTGGTGAAGGAGAAGAAGAACCTAAACCAGGTTATTGACAAAGTAAGTGCTACAATATCCTCTAATTTTTCAGGAAGTGTGCAGATGACACAAGATGGGACAGGGTTCAGATCAACTGTTATTGAGTCACAGTCAACTCGAAAGCACCTAACAACATCAACATCAACAATAACTTTCTCTTGGGTTTTGGCACCAAAATAACAACATCACCTAACAACATCAACATCAATAATAACTTTCTCTTGGGTTTTGGCACCAAAAAACAAAACAAAATACAAAAAAACCCCGCAACATTTATTGGTACACTTGTGCACAAAAGGCCTTGTCTAGCTAATCTCACCAACCTTTCATAATTAAAGAACTTTAGTCTTTGATATTGATGTTGTTGCTGTTGATTGCCATTGAGTCAAGCACAACTCATAGTGTCCCTATGAACAAAAGACCTGAACCCTTTCAATACTATCATTTCTCAAAGTCTGTAGAGTTTCCAGAGTCATGTTGTTTAGAAAGTGGATGTCACTCCTGCTTCTAAATAACATTAGAAAAAGGAAGAATATAAACCCAATTCATTATACTGATTAGTCATTGGACAGTAGTCAAGGATTTAGGAAAGACACCAGGCATAGGTGTCCCCAAACCCTGAATATCTACTTTTACACTTCTTAAAAAGGTGAAATTTAACTTTAATCTCATTTTAATATATGCCCAACACAAACCACTTGCCTCAAACATATTCTGAAGTCAATGTCTGGTACTCATTTATCTGACATATATTTACTGAACATTTATTATGTACCATTGTTTCAGCCATTGTGGGACAGATAGTGTCAGAGTAATAATCTAAACAATTCCCATCTTCATGTCAACTAAAATATAATGTATGCTTTATGAAACTATAAGGCCAGAATAAATTCTCAATAAACAATACTGATAAAAAACAATTAAAGGTGGATTAAGGACCAAAGAGCCAAAATCTATAAACTTCATCAGAGAAAAGCTTGGAAGAATTCTAGAAACCTTAATCCACAGTGTGAACAGTCTTCCAAGCATAATGAAAAACCTACAAGCAAGAAAGAACAAAATAGATCAAAGGGACCTTCTAAGAATCACATTCCTACTCACATCAAAAACATCTCCAACAGGGTGAAAAGAAAATATGCAGACTAGGAAAAATATTTGATAATGACATATCTGATAAGGGACTCGTATCTAAAATTTATAGACTACTCAAGCACCTCAACAAGAAAAATGTAAACAACTCGGTCACAAAATGGACACAGGATATGAATAAACACTGCACCAAGGACAACACTCAGATGACAAACAAACACATGAAGAAATGTTCAAAATCCCTAGGTATCAGAGAGAGGTAAAAGTGACTAAGAGGTATCATCTCACCCCAGTAACACAAGCAGAGTTCAACAAATCAGAAAACCACAAATCCTAGTGAGGTTATGGAGAGATTAGAACCCTATTCACTGCTCATGGAGTTGTATAATGGGGCAACCACTGTGGAAGATTGTTTGACACTTTCTCAAAAAGGTGTAAATAGAAATCTCGTTTGACAACGCAGTTACACTATTGGAAATATACCCTAAAACATGAACAAACAAACAAACAAAAAACTCAGAACTGTCATCCAAACAGATGTATGCTCACCCATGTTCACTGCATTATTCACAAGAGTAAAGAGATGGAAACAATTCAAATGCCCATAAAATAAAAGAATGAATAGAAGAATGGTGGAATATTCACACAGTGGAATACTATGCAGTGCCGAAAAATAGTGAACTCAAAACTTTGCACAAGATGGGTGACCCATAGTGACCCTATGAAGGAGAGTCCTCAACGCTTGGGTGCCTTTCATCCTCTCTCCAGGATCATAGGGTTTCTGGAGGCAAACTATTACGGAAGTGGATGCCACTCCTCCTTTCACGCTTGTTTTAATCTGGGAGCTCCACCCCACTCTCTGTCCACTTTGGGTAACCGACCATTAACACATTTGACACATCAGTGTCACAGTGTTCAGCCTCATGGCAACCACAAGTGACCTGTGTATAGCAACTTGTACACCAGGGCTATACAACCTAGAGGAATGTCTGAACAAAAACAATGAAAGGCCCAAGGGCCACTGATTACAAGTCACCCACCTTTGGTTTGGTAGCATCGCTTTCTGTCCACTGGGCCAGCTGTTCTACCTCTCTATGTTGATGTTATTGTTGTTAAGTGCCATAGAGTTGCAGGCAACTCATAGCAACCCTTTGGCTTGGTAGCCAAAGAATACTAGGCTGAGTGAAATATCTCACACTTTAAAAAACAAAACAACAAACCAACCACAAACAAAACAGCAAACCAAATAATGCATTACATCACTGCTATAAAGCAGAATTAACATGTGGGTGCTGCTGAGAGGAGACTAGGAAAAGAGTGGCTAGATCATGAACACTGTGTTGGAAGAGATTAAGGAAAGAACTGTTAGTCATTGTACGTCAGACAATGGTTTAAAATAAGAGGTACATTGCAAAGACAGAGGGAGATGAGGAGAGGAGAGAGAAGGAGGAAATTGTTCAACAAAAAATGAATATCTAAGAAAAAGAAAAAGTGAACTGAGGGAGAGGGAATGGAATGGAAAGGAGTAAAATGTGCAACAATAAATGAATTAAAATCCAACATTTCTGTAAACTTTTATTAAGAATAAAATTAAGAGGAAAAAATTATTTTATAAGAAAGCTTATGTTTATAAAATGTGAGTGTAAAGTGCTAGGACTTATTTTTAAAATGTGTGTGTAGCTAAATATCTATTTGATGATACTTTTGTTGTAGTCATAGAAAATATCCACAGCAGAATGTACTCTTCCTTAAAATTTCTTTATGTTCAGTGTAACGATCTTGATTACTTTATTAAATTTCTGTAACCTCCTTTTCCAAATTTTTCCTCCTCTCTTTTTTTTCTTCTTTTTAAATTGAAATTTTAATGAAAGTTTAGAGAAATTGATTTCCATTCATTCACTGTTGCACATTTTTCTTCCTGTTCCCCTCCCCTCAACAATTTGATATTCTCTTTGGAAAAAAAAATAATAAATAATCCATTCATTGTTATTCAGTCACTCCCCACCCCCACCCCCCACTGGCCAGTCTACTTTACTATACAGCTCTTATTCTGGATTCATGCCATGCCAATAATACCTAATCATATATTCATTTTATACAGTTCTCTCCCTCTTCTGTTTCAATGCCATGTACATTATTTATTCCTTCTTTTTTTAGTTCTTCCCCAACCCTCATGTTAATCCTGTTTTATAACAGTGGCATTATGCAGTATTTGTCCTTTTCTGACTGATATTTCACTCAGCATAATGTCCTCCAGGGTCTCCCATTTTGTATAATAGTTCATGAGTTCCTTGTTTTTCAGCATAGTATTCCATTGTAGAAATATACCACAGCTTCTCTATCCATTCATTTGTTGATGGTCAACCCAAGGGGTTGTTTCCAACTCTGTTCTACTGTGAACAAAGCAGCAATAAACATGGGTGTGTATGTATCTGCTTGGTTGGCACTATGGTTTCTTTAGGGTATATTTCCAGTAGTGGAATTACTGGGTCAAGTGGTATTTCAATTTCCAACTTTTTGAGAAAGTGCCATGCTGCCTTCCATAACAGTTGCACCATTTTACACTTCCATCAAAAGTGAATAAGGGCCCTGGTTTCTCTACTACCTCGATAGCATTTGCTGTTTGCTGTTGTGTTTTGCTATTCTTACTGGGGTCAGATGATATCTCATAATTGTTTTGATTTACATCTCTCTGAGAGCTAGGGTTTTTGAACACTTCTTCATGTGTCTGTTGGCCATCTGAATGCCTTCTTTGGTGAAATGTCTCTTCATATTCTGTTCCCTTTTGCAGTTGGGTTGTTTACCTTTATCTTGTTGTGGTGCTCGAGTATTTTAAAAATTATAGATATAAGTCACTTATCTGAAATGTCTGTGTCTTCCCTTTTTACCCTGTTGGAGAAGTTGTGGATAGGGATTTGATTCTTAGAAGGTCCCATTCATCTATTTTATTCTTTCCTGGTTGTAGCATTTTCAGGATAATTGGAAGACTGTTCATGTTGTGGATTAGGGCTTCTAGAGTTCTTCCAACCTTTTTCTAATGAAGTTTATAGTCTTTGGTTTTAGTTCTAGATCCTTGATCCACTTTTAGTTGGTTTTTGTATATAGTGTGAGATGTCTTGCTTGAATTTTCTGCAGATAGTTTTCCAATTTTGCCAAAACCATTTGTTTAAAAAGGCTGTCATTATCTGATTTCATCTCCTTGTCAAAAATCAGTTGACCATAGGTAGATGGGCTGATTTCTGGGTTCTCAATTATATTCCATTGATCTTTGTGTCTGTCCTTGTACCAGTATCAAGCTGTCTTGACCACTGGTTCAGTGTAGTAGGATTTGGAATCAGGGAATATGAAGCCTCCTACCTTGTTTCTCTTTTTAAAGAGTGCTTTTATTATTCAGAGTCACTTTTCATTCCAAATGAAATTGGAGATTGCCTTTTCCATCTCGTTAAAGAATGGAATTGGTATTTGTATTAGGATTGAATTTAACATGTAAATTGCCTTTGGTAGGATTGTCATGTTCACAATATTGAGTCTTCCTATTACCAATACCTCTGGAAAACAGCCAAAGTAGTAATCAGAATTTATAATTTTAAATTTTAATTTATGTTAACAAACAAACACATCAAAAGACAGGAAGATATGACCACTGGTTCTCTAACCCAACATGTCCAACAAATTGAAAAAGAATAGCAAGAAAACCCAACACCCTACAAAAAAAAAACCCTGAATTTATAAATTTAGGGCAGAAATAAATGAAATAAAAAATAGAAAAACAATTGAAACCATCAACAAAATCAGGAGTTGTTTCTTCAAAAAAGTCAATAAAATAAAAAACCACTAGCAAAACTAACAAAAGAAAAGAAGGAAAAGACACAAATAACCTAAATAAGAAATGAAAAGGGCAACATCACAATGAAACTAACTGAAATAAGAAGGTTAACAATGGAATATTATGAAAAACTCTACTCAAACAAATATGAAAACCTAGAAGAAATGGACAAATACTTAGAAATTCACAAAGTAACTAAACTGACACAAACCAAACCTGATTACCTGAACAAAGCCATTACAAAAGAAGAAATTAAAAAGGTAATAAAACAACTTCCAACCAAAAAATTTTTCTGGACTAGAGGATTTGACAAGTGAATTTTATCAAATATTCAGAGAAGAAGTGTCATCTTAAATAAACTATTTCAGAAGATAGAAAAAGATGGAATTTTCTCATACTCATTCTATGAAGCAAACATGTCCTTGATACCAAAGCCAGATAAATACACTACTAAAAAAAAAACAAAACAAACTATAGGTCAATATCTCAAATGAACATAGATGCAAAAATCATGAATTAAATTCTGGCCAATAGAATCCAACGATACATCAAAAAAATATAATTCACCATGACCAAGAGGGATTCACAACAGGTATGCAAGGATGGTTCAACATAAGAAAAGCAATCAGTGTAATTCATCACATTAACAAAGCAAAGAACAAGAACAACATGATCCTATCAATTGATGCAGAAAAGGCCTTTGACAAAATTCAACTATCCTGATTAAAACACTCAACAAAATAGGAATAGAAGGGAATTTCGTCAACATAGTTAAAAGTATATACACAAACCTGAGGGTCAACAACGTTCTCAATGGAGAAAAAGTGAAGGGATTCCCTTTGAGGACAGAAACTAGGCAAGGATGCCCACTATCACCTCTCCTATTCAAGATTGTATTGGAAATCTTAGAGGTAGCAATAAGACAAGACAAGGAAATAAGAGGTATCCAAATTGGCAAAAATGAGGCAAAATTATCTTTTTATGTAGATGATATGATAGTATACTTAGAAAACCCTAAAGACTCAGCAAGAAAGCTACTGGACATAGTTGGCCAATTCAGCGTAGTGTCAGGATACAAGATCAATATACAAAAAACAATTGGAGTTCTTGACAGTGACAAAGAAAATACTGAACTGAGGTAAGAAAAACAGTACCCATCACAGTAGCTAATCACAAGATTAAAACACTTGGGAGTAAATCTAACAAGAGACACAAAGGATGCATTCAAAGAAAATTACAAACATTGCTACAAGAAACAAAAAGGCACCTGGAAAAATGGAAGAATATACCTTACTCATAGATAGGAAGATTTCTCTCTTAACATAAGGTCACTGCCCACCACATTTGCTATATAATTCTTCAAGTTGCTGTTGCTATTGACATTAATGATGTACAAAGAAACCTCTTATTTTATGAGATTTGTTTTATTTGTCTGGGTAGGTACAATCATGTTTTCACATGGCATCCTAATTCATTGACCTATTATTTTTTCTTAATGGTTCTTTTCTATCTCCTACCTAGTTGTATAGTGTCTGATGTCTTAAAAGCTTCCAATAGGCCATCCAATGTGCAACAATACGTTTCCATTCACCTGGAGCAATAAGAAGAGTATGAAGGTCAGGAATATGAGGAGAAGAACAACTGTCTGCTCTTCAATCAGATCAGAATAACTGAATGGTACCTAGCTACTATAACTGAACATTTTGAGCAAAGACTTTATCTATTCAAGAATCTTGAGCAAAAAAAGGTAAAAATGAAGAGTAGAACTTCAAATTCTAATAGAATTCAAACTTTCTGAAACTCAGAGACTAGATGAACTCTAAAATGTATTGCCCTGACATATCTTTAATGCTTAAAGAAAATATAGCCCCTGCAAATTTCTCACTCAATTATTTAGCTCAACTAATAAAAAAATATTTTCTTTGGACATTATACCCTTTTTATAACTATTTTGATTCAATAAAATTGTATTTTGACTTTTATAAAAAATAAAAAATATATCTTACTTTACATACAAAAATAATATACATTGTTTTTCACACTATCATTAATTCATTTGGTATTTCATACAATCGTTCCCATTCATTGTGTTTTATAAAATTAATCTCCACTGAACTATGTCCATCATTATATCATCTTTTCAAATCCTGCCAGATCTCTCCCATTTTCTTTACCCTCTCCCTCCACCCACTTAATTATGTGACTTTGTAATTTCCCTCTCCCCATTCTCACTCTTCTGCCCCTACCCCTTCCCCCTTTGGAATCCCATACACATTTTACACGTTATCTTTTTATTTTTTGTAAGTTGTACATCACTCTTCTTTCAATTTTCTGTACTGAGATAATCTGGGTTTGCTGTGGTGCTGAACCTTGTGCCATTGGAGTGTCAAATGCCATAATGGTTGCCCAGGGTGGACAATGTTTGGTGGAGCTCCCAGTTTAAGACAGGTTTTGAAGCAGGAGTAGTATTCACTTCCTAAAGCACATGCCTATGGAGACTCTATGAACTTGGAGAAACAATGATTGTTGTAGAAAGGCATCGGGTCTTTTGTTCATAGAGTTGCTATGAGTCGTGTTCAACTCGAAGTCAGTCAACATCAGCAGCACTGCAACATCTGTCCTTAGAAGACTAAGTTAGTTCACTCAGCATATTGCTTTCCAGTCTCTCCCAAGATATATAGTAATTTTCAAAATAGTTTTTCCTGATTGCTTCATAGTATTCCATCATGTGAATGTACCACAATTTCTCAATCCATTTGATTGTGATTGGACATTTGGACTGATTCCATGTTCTTGCAATGGTGAATAACCTGCTGTGAATATTGGTCTACAAATTTCCATTTTTGCCTCATTTCTATTTTTCTCGGGGTATATTCCTAGCCATGGATCACATGGAATGTCTGTGTTCAGCCTTTTGAGGAAATATCAAACTGCCAGAGTAGTTGTAACATTTAACAATACTTCCAACAGTGTATGAGAGTTCCTATCTCTCCACATACTCTTCAACATTTATTGTTTTCAGTCCTATTAAACATTGCCACTTCTGCTAGAGTGAGATGGTAACTTATAGGGTTTTCTATTTTCATCTCTTATACTGCCAGTGATTTTGAACATTTCTTCATGTGTCTTTTGGCCATCTATACGTTTCCTGTGAAAAGTCTGTCCACGTCTTTTGCCATTTTTGTAATTGAGTTATCAGTCTTTATCTTGTGGAGACTCTGTAGTATTCTGTAAACTTTTGTTATGAGAACCTTGTAAAGGCCAAATTATTTACAAATGTCAATAAATTATTGTAAATGAGGACTTAACAACTAATCAATTACATTTTAGAACAAATCATAAATCCAGTGATTTAGCTTCATTGGATTTGTTAGTCCTTTTTCTCATCCATAACTAGAATTCCTGTGATCATAATTTAACACTTTTGCAAAAGATTGGAACTATATCATTTTTAAAAATACTATGACTCAAACATAGTGAAAACGACATCCTCTTTCAGTGCCTTAATAATGTATTTAATGTATCTATTTGACCTGTTGTTCGTGGGGTAACTATGCATTATAATTGATTCCACAGCATGTGAAAATAGCAACATGATAACAAACAATAATAAAATATTTTTTGTTTTAATTCCAGAAGGAATATTGGAAATTACACAGTTAATTTCTATAAGCAGTTTTGAAGTTTAAAGAGACATTAATTTTTAAGTTTATTCCTGTGAGGAGACATGTATTATTTCACATATTATGTTTGTGAAAAATTAAATGTCTTAAATGGTATTTTATCATTGTCTCTATTCCTTATTTTAGTTGTCAGTTTAAAAAAATATATCTTCTAGTACAATATTATTCAGCATTTTTTCTTTAATATTGTTCAATTATTATTTAATTATTAATAAGATTAATTATTACAAGCTTTAAAGAAACCTGGTGAAAGTAGTATTTTACCTGTTAAACTGCTAAGAAAAGATCAGTAGTTGAAATCTACCAGCAGACTTGAAAGAAAAAGATTTTAAGTCTCATCCTCTTAAGATTTTCAGTATAGGAAACTTTGTGTAGTGTCGCAACTAGTT
Source organism: Elephantulus edwardii (assembly GCF_000299155.1). NCBI lineage: Eukaryota > Metazoa > Chordata > Mammalia > Macroscelidea > Macroscelididae > Elephantulus > Elephantulus edwardii. The sequence goes on along the minus strand of NW_006399806.1, from coordinate 11,618,854 downwards.
GGAATCAACTTGATGGCAGTGTGTTTTGCTTGTTTGTTTATTCCAATCTTGTAGATTATTCTTATAGTTAATTAAGATATAACCCAAAAAAGCAAAGTAACTATTATAAATAAGACTGCCAGTATGCAGTTCTAAATGGATGTAAGATTTTAATCTCACTCAAGCTATTAACACACACACACACACACACACACACACACACACACACACACACACACTCTCACACAATCCCTATAGGAGAATTATCACTCTTTGGTCTTCCTGAAAGTCTAGGAATTACACATTTCTCTGCATTCATTATTTACCTTGGTTATTATAGACATCATATCTGGTTTCTTAATGCCAACCTTAATCTTACCTCATCTGATCTTCACAATATAGCCAAGGACCAGATTCGAAAGTAAATGTCCTACTTAGAATAAAATTATTGAAAAGCTATGGGGTAAAAAATTAATTGGCTACCCTTCGACAGCTCTTTTTCAGTTGATCTCTGAAAGCAGAAAGCAAATTGACAGCACAAAGAGTGATAAAGTGCGCACATCTTGACTCTTTACTGGGTTGTTTTAATTCCTGGCTATGACATCTTTAAACTGGGCAAAGTTTTATTTCCCTATACCTGCTTCTTTTTATTCTTGGTAGTGGCAATTAAAAACTACCTCATTAAATGATATATATAAAGTGCTTAGAATGCACTGGCCACTACATAGTGGGACACAGTTGTTAAGGAGTCCCGGTGGCATAGTGGTTAAATGTTTAATCATTATCAATTCAAACCCAGTAGTAGCTCTGCAAGAGAAGGATGCGCCAATCTACTCCGTAAATTTTTAGAGAACCTGTAGTAGTGGAACAGTTCTGCTCTGTCAGATAGAGTTGCTCTGATTAGATTGGACTTGGTAGTCATAGGTTGTGGTTTAGATAATTGTCAGAGTCCTTGTTGATGCCAACTGTTAACATACTCAGCTGCTAACCAAATGCAAAGTTAGAATCCAACCAAAGATAGTTGCAAAAAGGCCCTGATGATCTACTTCCAAGAGATCAGTTACTGAAAAAGCTATGTAATACAATTCTTCTTTGACACATGAGCCAACATAACAGAATTTACAGCAACTGATTTTGTTTTATACAGTTATTAATTATTGTTATTATATTGTTTTCCTTTTTTTTTTCTAGAAAAGTCTTCTACTCTCCTAGCAAATTTTAAAATTCTATGACTCTTCTTTTACCGTTTTATCTTAACTACTATTATCTCCTTGTCTGACATGTCCTTGAGCTTCCCATCTGTATTGAGTTATATTTTCTTTCTTTTATAATCACATTTACATTAACATATTTACCCTACTATATGGCAAAGGATATTTTTCTTTTCCTCCCTTCTTCAACAAGTTAGAAGTAAATATTTAAGTGCAATGATTTGTCTTTACGTTTTTCTTGCTCATGGTCCATTTCCAATGCCCACCCCAGTGCCTGATAGAAATGATAGAAAAGAAATAGTAACTATTTGTGACTAAATACATAATGACTTTATTTAAATGAATTGCTTGTTTGAACTCATTAAATATAATGTGAATGTCTATACTTTCATATATACAGCTGCATCATTAGGAGTAAGCACTGGTGTGTTTTATGTGTGTGCATATATGTGTATGTGGAATGTGTATATATAAATATCTACTGGTGATGTTTTATATATGAAGAGATATAGACAAAATTATTGAGATATACTTATAAAGATATTTCCTACTAACATAATAGAATTAAATTACTGTGTGAAAGATGTGGACACACTTCTGAATTCTCATTGTATTAAAAACATAAAAATATCAGAAAACTGCCTTGCTGAAAGTATAATGTATGCAACAGCTTTGCTTTTGCTTATGAGATATCTTGCAAACATTTTCAAGAGATTCATCTATTATATTTTTTTAACTTTAATTTTAAATTTAAATGCTTTGAAGTGACAGAATGATAACTGTGAGAGCTGGTGGACCGCAATAGTACTTCCTTGATTACCCAGGTCTTAAAAATGCCCTTCATTGAAGTCTATGGGGGAGAGAATAGTTTTAAAGTA
>NW_006399806.1:11613765-11616411 GCF_000299155.1 Elephantulus edwardii | reverse complement strand
TGAAAATGGAGAAATGTTAAGTTTAGATGCAATATACTTGCATCTCCATGGGAAAGAAACAATACGTGTGCAGTAATTCAAGCCTTCGCATAGACACACATACATTCCTGATTTTATTAAGGATACTCAATTTTCGTATGTATATACAGTAAAATATAACAAATCTTGAACCATTCCTTAAACACACCATGTCAAGGTCCCTTTTCTTGCTATCAGCAGTCTCCTACGTGACGGCTTGATCAGATGCCATAACTTTCAATTATTTTCTTGCTAGTCTAACAGTCTTTTTTCAGATTATGATGACAATGCTATTTATTTTATAACTTTAATGCCATTGCTGATCCAAAGCCCTACTCTGTCATCTCTCATATACCTGTGCACTTCATTCAAACTTATCTGCACCTGGGTTTGTTTTGGTTTTGCTTTTTTTGTTCTTTTTAGTAGGCTGTCTCTCTGGTTTTAGGGATAAAAGAGACAGAAGGGAAACGTATCCCCACATGCATACCACATACTCCCTTAACAGTAATTCTATTCTAGTTACATGTGACTTCTTTATCCAGCTTTTGACATTATCTATAGGCTCATTGTGTGTAGATGAGTGCTGATAACAATGCAGTGACAAGACTCCCCAGCCTTTCCCTATGGGTGTAGGTTCACTAGAGGTGCACTGTGAACTTTATTCCACTTATGTGCACCCTACTCATCAGCATTTAAGACAAGGCCATAATAAAAATCTAAATTACTCTGCATAGGCCAGAGGGATCAATCTACTGTTTTGATTACACAAGTTCATGGGGGGAAAAAATCCTGACCACAAATAATCTGACAATCTTTTTCTGTGCTGTCTCTTCACAATTAGTTTTCCTTTGCCAGTAGTAGGATTACAGGGAAACGTTATGAAATTCTTTGACCAGGACAATCTTCATTAAAATAATGAAATTACAATTTCTATAGTGTCTATTCTGTCTTAATATTATTTTTTTTACACCTTTCTCTGGGTTGTGGGAAAGAAACAATCCAAAAAAAGGAGAGATAGAGGAAAACGAATTTCTTTTCATAAATTATGTACTCAAAAAATGAATTTTCCTCTCTTGCCTTTATTTTCTACTGACTAGTGATTGGTGTTAAGAATAGGCTGGGAGATTATTGGTTGATGGTTGGTATCATCCTTTGAGGTTAGGCTGTTGAACAAATCCTCCATAGTGGTAGTTAATCCAAGTTTAGCATGGCCCCTAGAAAACCGACTGCAAGATTCTTGGAGCTCTTAGTCCTAAACTCTGAACTTTAACTCAAATTTTCAAATAGCAAAAACAACCTATGCAAAATCTTGCTATTTCTATAATTTCAGCCATCTATCTTAGAGATGATGAACATGTGACAGGGTTTCCAAGGACAGCTCAATACAAATTGAGAAAAGTTAAAAGTCTGATTTTATGGGTGGCATAAAATACTGATTGGAAACATAAATGGTACCATATTGAACTGCCATTCTTGTACTCCTTTGTAAAATAGAGAAAATAATATTGATTCTAGAGATTCTGGTAAAGATTTTGAGATTTGTTCATAGCACTAAGGCCAATGTGTGGTACTATGTTTTTTATTATTGTTCTAGTGATATTTTTATATATTTTCATTATTTTGCCTTGCTCCCAAGATGCATGCCCCTGAAAGCCAACCTCTAATTCTCATGGGTGCATGTCTCTGCAGTGACCTTTCCTCAGGCCACATCATTTTATGACAGAGTGTAAAGCTCATTCTACTAATTGTTAGACTCTAATTCGCTTCATACCTTAACTTTTTTTTTTTAGTTTATTGGCTAATAAGTGCTTAATGAGTATAATATCATAGGATATTTTAATAGTGAGTAAACCTATAACCTCAAGTTGAAATACTCATCCACTATTACTAAGTTAGTGGAGATATCTTTTTACAGACTTCTGAAGAGTTTTAAATCCCTATCTCTCTTTCTCTCTCTCATATTTATATATGTGTAAAGGCAAAGAGAAGGGGAAGAATTAGCTCTCTGTGTCAACCTAAAGTCATAGACTGATTTTGGTAGAAGATTAAAAAAGTAAAAGTAGAAACATTTAAGTCCAAATGGAATTTTTTTAAAGAAAAAGAAATGTTGCATAAAGCAATGGAAGGAGCACTGGGGAAGTTACATAAACCCTGGGTATTTATGTAAGACCTTGTAATCTACAGATACAATAATCTCAAGTACATCAACTCATTTCATCTTCTTGCAAAATGGAAATAACTGATTTAACTTCTCACGGCACAAAATGTGTACAACTCAGATAATACAGTGTGTGAGAAATAGTTTGACATGAGCACTCTCAGAAGAGATGTTCACTAATAATTGTCAGCACGATAATCTCCGAGTTCAGACAGTGCTTACTGTGTTCCCTCTGTCTCAGTCTGTCTCACAAGGATTTTTACTGTAAATGGAACAATAAATATACATGACTCTTATAAATTGCCTAGGATATAAAACACTTTAATTACTTACTATTACTGTTATTGTGTGCCGTCAAATTGGACCTGCTCCATAATTTACCCTCCAATAGGTTTTCAGAACTGGTCAAAAGGAAAATGTCAGCAGTCGACGTTTTTGGAATCACAGAAGCCAAGAAAGCTTAAGATACA
>NW_006399806.1:11558730-11610535 GCF_000299155.1 Elephantulus edwardii | reverse complement strand
ATAGAGCAGGGTTTAGGGCTGTTGTGCATAGGGTCACTATGAGTTGGAAACGACTCGATGGCACATAACAACAACAACAACAGGTTTTCAGAAGTAGTAAATCACATGGGAGGAAATTGTCCACCCTTCTCATGTGGAGCAACTGGTGGATTGAACATATGCCTGTAGAATTGCAGCAGAGCTTCTTACCCATAGGCACCAGAACTCCCTAATTACTTACTAGTAATATTATTTTCCTTTAAAATTACTTTTTCATCATCGAATTCTCACACAACATCTTTATTGAACAGGAATCAACATTGCATTACTAGTCAACATTTCATTATTAGTGCACAGAATGTTAATATACCAATAGAGGCCCACACATAGTGAATCTATGCCTAACAGAACAAAATACTGCCTGCTGATCATGCACAGTCCCCAAAGCTGCTGCCAGGCTTGGATGTTTTATTATAGTCACTGTGTTAACTCATCTGGTTAAGTGTCCACCTCTTTTTCACAGATTCTCTACCAAGTATAATGTCTTCCTCTAGAGACAGGCTTCTACAGTTAACATGCTCAAAATATGCTAGATAAAGTCTTGCCATTCTTGCTACCAAAGAACATTCAAGCTGACTTCTTCCATGACAGATTTCCTTGGTTTTTTGGCAGCCTTTGGTCTATTTACTATTCTTCACACAGAAAACAGTAAAAGCTTCATACATATTGGCTGAATTAATGGTCTAAATTATTATTTTTATTAATGGTTATATGAAAATAACAGGGGGAAAAAAGCAAAAAATAACTAGTATCACAATGGAAAAGTAGACAAAGTAAAAATTCAGAAATTACCTGAGGCTGAAAAGCTAAAACTAGTGTGGACATAAATATATTATATGGCTTTTGTCTAGTTACAGGATTTTTCTAAAAAGATACACGTTTCTTTCTTACAGTCCCTTCACCAGGCCTCTGCAGTTGATGCATGCTTTGCTGGCACGTGTGAAGAGCCTGCTGTAATAAAATTACAAGAGCTTCTGCCTATAAAATTTTATATACTGCAGACTTTGAATCTGCATTACTTTGCAGAAGCAATGGAATTTTTTCATAACTTGGTTCATGTTAGGAAAAAAGGACTTAAAATAAAGTTTTTGAGCTTGCCACCATGAAAAATGAATCTGTAGACCAAAGTCTTAAACACAAATCATTACAAAGGAAAATTTATTATTTAAATAAAAGTGTTATAAATTAAGGAATTTTGTGGTATATAATATTTTATTTGCCCTGGAATTTTGTGGTATGTTAATCACACTGCTTAAAGCTCTTCATGAGCAAGCATGGATTTACTAGATTTTAAATATATATATACATACATACTTATAAATATAAGTTTGTAAATATAAACATATATATATATACACACACAAAGAGATATAATGTATTTGGCTATATTTTTAGAGACTAAAGCTCATTATAAAACTGGAAATATATTTTAATTGTTATTTCTCAATCAGTGTTTTTCGTATTTTTGAGAAAGTAAAATATGAAAGATTCTAGAATCAAATATCCCAAAGACCATGATAAATACAAATTATTCCTTTTAAAGTGCTTTCCTTATTTGCTGAACACTATTTCTTTTAACTGTACCTCTTCCATACAGAGGTAACTTTTAGTCGCTGTGAAGCTGAACACTGTGACACTGGTGTGTCAAATATGATAATGGTTACCCATGGTGGACAGTGTTTGGTGGAGCTCCCCGGTTAAAACAAGCTTGGAAACAGGACTGGCATCCAATTCCATAAATAACTTGCCTCCGGAAACCCTATGAAACTGGAGAAAGGATGAAAGCCATGCACGCAAGTTTTGAGGACTTTTGTTCATAGGATCGCTATAGGTCACCTATGACTCGATGGCACTTAACAACAATAACATATGTTGTTGTTGTTATGTTCCGTCGAGTCGTCTGCGACTCATAGCGACCCTATGTACAACAGCCCTAAACTCCACTCTGTCCTGTGCCAATCGCACTGTCTCTGACACTCCCAACCCAATTCTCCCAGTCACTGAATCAATCCACCTCATATAGGGCCTTCCTCTCCTGCGCTGTCCCTCCACCCTCCCAAGCATGATATCCCTCTCCAAGGACCGGTCTCTCCTCACAACATGTCCAAAGTATGTTAGACAGAGCCTCAGAATCCTTGCCTCCAAGGAGCCACCCGGTTTAACCCTTTCCAGGACAAATCTGTTTGTTTTCCTAGCAGTCCATGGTATTCTCAATACTCTTCTCCAGCACCACAGCTCACAGGCATCAATTCTCCTTCTATCCTCCTTGGTCATTGTCCACCTCTCTGATGCATAACAGGTGATTGCGAAGACCATGGCCTGTATCAGATGCACCTTAATCTCCAAAGAGATGCCATTGCTCTTCAGTACTTTGGAGAGGTCCCTAAAGCAGACTTTCCCATGGCAATGCGCCTTTTAAATTCCTGGCTGCTGGTGCCAAGACTGTTGACTATGGAGCCAAGCAAACTAAAACTGTGTACAATCTCAATCTCTTCACCATCCATCCTGATGCTGCCAATTGGTCCAGTGGTGAGAATCTTTGTCTTCTTGACATTGAGCCTCAATCCATAGTGTAGGCTGCGGTCCTTGACACTCTGCAATAGGCGCTTCAGGCCCTCCTCAGTTTCAGCAAGCAGGGTTGTGTCATCCGCATAACGCAGATTGTTGATAAATCGTCCACCAATCTTGACCCCACATTTCTCCTCATAGAGCCCAGCCTCCCGCGTAATCCGTTCTGCATATAGGTTGAAAAGGTATGGAGATAGGATGCATCCCTGGAGTACACCCTTCCCAATTTTGAACCGTGCAGTGTTCCCTTGCTCTGTTCTGATGACTGCCTCCTGGTCCAAGTATAAGTTTCGCATTAGAACGATCAAGTGTTCTGGGATTCCCATTCTTCTCAGAGTTAGCCACAGTTTGTTATGATCTACACAGTCAAATGCCTTTGCATAGTCAATGAAACACAGATAGACATTCCTCTGGTATTCCCTGCTTTCAGCCAAGATCCATGTAACATCAACTACAATATCTCTAGTACCACGACTCCTTCTGAAACCAGCCTGGACTTCTGGTAGTTCTCTGTTGATGTGCTGTTCCAGTCATTTTTGGATAATCTTCAGTAAAATCTTGCTTGCATGTGAAATCAGTGAGATTGTTCTGTAGTTTCCACATTCTGTTTGGTCACCTTTCTTTGTGATAGGAACAAATATGTATCTATAAACATTGTTAAAATAATTTTAAGTCTTTGTATCAGCAATGTCACGGTGAACTTATATTTACTGAATGTTCGCAATCAATATTTTTACCCAAATATAACAAAATGTTTTCTTTTTCTTTCCTATTATTTAAATATGGACCTCCCTCATTATTATTATTTTATGTTTTCAAATTTTATCCTTCTGCTTAAGTATTTTATTCATCCTTCAAGCTCTTATAGACCTTTGTCATTGTATATTTTGAACACTTACTCTTTGAAGCTCAAAATCAAGAAAACAAAGATTCTCACCACGGGGCTGATTGGCAGCACTATGATAGTTTTTGAAGAGATTGAGATTGTTAACAGCTTTAGTTTGCTTGGCTTCCCAATAAACATTCTTGGTACCAGCAGTTAGAAAATCAAAAGACGAAATTCATTGGGAAAGTCTGCTGTCAGGAACCTCTCCAGAGTACTTGAAAAACAATGATATCAGTCTGGAGACTAAGGTGCTCCATATCCAGGCCGTAGACTTTGCAATTACTTGCTATGCATCAGTAAGGTGACCAATGAATAGGGATGAAAGAAAGTGAATAGATGCTTTTGAGCTGCGGTGATAGAGTATTGAATATACTATGGACTGCCAGGAGAACAAATCTGATTTATCCCAGAGGAGCTGAAATCAGGATGCTCCTTGGAGACAAGGATTCTGAGGCTTCATCTGACATACTATGGGCATAGTGAAAGAAGAAACCAGACCTTAGATAGGAACATCATGCTGGGAAGGGTGGGAGAACAGTTGAAGAGAGTAAGATCCTCAATGAAATAGATTGGTTCAGTGGTTGGGATAATAAGAATAGGTGTGCCAGAGACAATAAGGTTGGCACAAGATAGAGCAGGTTGCAGGGTTATTGTACATTGGGTTGCTATGAGTCGCAAGTGATTGGATGATACATAATAATAACAAAAACAACAATTCTATGTTTCTAGATTTTTAGTAAAATCTAGAAAAATGCTTATTCCATTTTTCTAGATTTTATGCTAAATAAAGTCCATATTATTTTATTTGTCTACTTCTCAGAGGGTAATGCATACCACACACAGTTTTAAATTCCATATGACTATAAGTAAAACCTACCCAATTATAACACATTTATATGAAGAGATTTTGAATTGATTTCCTTGAGTATATAGGACTATTTGTGAGAAAATACAGCTTTAAATGGATATATTTTCCTATCCAATGACAACATAACAGCTTTTTAAAATTTTTCTTCTTCTGGTCTTCTTCTCTCTTTTAGACTACATTTTTTGGAGAATGATCCTTCTTTAATCTCTACTAATAAAACTTAATTTTAAGTAGTAGGATCTAGAAATTCTATTTTTGAAGCTTTTTTCTAGACTTCAATCCTAAGTGACACAAATGGTTCAGGTCCTTTGAATACTGGATGAAAAGTTTACGGTTTGGACTTTCTCAGTGATACCTCTGAAGACAGGTCTAGTGATACATTTCTGAAGTCCCAGACCTGAAAACCCTGTCAATGAGCTGCAATAGTCCTCAAACATGGGATAATTATAATTAAGGTTTGGAATAAAATAGATGACAATTAGCAGTAACAAAGAAATTAAAATGTGATGTACTAGGACTTGCATTTTAAAACTTGCACTTCTAAAAAAATCCACTCTAGATAATTTAATGGAAAATGAGCAAACCATATCCTAACCTTTGTAAGTGGAAAATGCATGGAGGAACTCAATTCAGAGAGATTCTTACTTCAGGTTAACAAGGTCAATATGATACCACTCAGTGCACTGGAAGAGTGGTTTACTAAGTGACTAGATACCTGACAATGTAATACTATTTCCAAAAGTGTAGTATTTTTATAACCCCATATAAATTGGCTGACTTTGTGAATGGTCTTAAAATTATAAGAAGAAGGAATATTTTCAAGTGATTTTCTAGATAGTTAAGTTGCTGCTTGTCCAAAAGCAAGCCTTATAGTCCTTATCTTATGATGCATCTCAAAGGTCAAGAATAGAAGGTACATACCAAAATGCTCAATTAGCCATATTTATGAACTGAAGCTCATCCTAGTCACTCAACCTACATTGTGCTTACTCCATGGTATACTTCCATTGTTGTTGTTGTTGTTATGTGCCATTGAATTGCTTGTGACCCCATACACAAGAGCTCTGATCCCTGCCCTATCACTTCACTGAAGATTGCACTGGATGTGTGTATATATACATATATATTTATGTATGTGTGTGCATAATAAATATTTCTTATCTATCTATGCAAGAGTGGTATCCAGTTGCTAAACAACGTGCCTCTGGAAGCACTATGAACTTTGAGAAGCGACAGTTATAAAAAGGCTTCAAGTCTCCTATTTATAGGGTCACTATGAGTTGTGCTCAACTCAGTAGCAATTATGTATATATATATATATATATATAGTCTTCACTCATATTAAATTACATGGTTAAATCCAAACACCAAGCTTTATGTCCATCAATGTTATGTGAAATTGAAAGATGACTCCATTATTAGATAACTGCCAATTTCCTTACTGGCCAACAGCCAAACCGCTGAAAATTTTGACACAGCCAAATTGACACACAACATATATACCATCTTACCTGGCATAATTCTCATGTATCTACTCGGCATTTTTTATAGCTACAAATGTGTGATATTTATTATTTATAGTTATTTAAATTGTATAGGCATGAAACTAGATATAAAACCTTATGGTTTTTTACAATTTTATAATCCAAATCTGTGATATTTATTATTATTATTATTATTTTATTATTCTCAAGATCTCAAGATAATTCAACTCGATTTGGGGTTTTTTTTTACTCTTTTGAATGTGAAAAACTGGATGATGATCGTCTTTTAGTGAGAAATATGAGGGTGTGTGTGTGTGTGTGTGTGTGTGTGAAGAAAGAGGAAGGGAGAGAGCATTTTGTTATTAGAGTGTGTGTCACATGGAAATTACAAATTCCATGAGACTCATTTTATTGCCCTCATAGTATGACTCCTAGCGACTCTATGAACAAAAGACCTAATGCCTTTCCATAACTATCGTTGTCTCTCCAAGTTCATTGAGATTGCACAGGCATGTGGTTTAGGAAGTGGATACCACCCCTGCTTCCAAACCTGTTTTACAACTGGAAGCTTCACCAAACACTGTCTACATAGGGAGACCATTATGGCATTTGACACCATGAGGCACAAGATTCTGCATCACAGAAAACACAGATCATCTCAATATAGCAAATTGATGAAGAGTGATGTACAACGTAGAAGAATGTTCCTCCAAAGATAACAACACTAGTCCCACTTAACAGTGGTTAAGTGTGGTCAAGTTGAATACGACTCATAATGACCCTATGAACAAAAGGCCTGAATTCTGTTCTCTAATTAACATCATTTCTGTATGATTATAGAGTTTATAGAGTTTCCAGAGGCATCTGGTTTAGGAAGTGGATGCCACTCTTGCTTCTAAACCGGAATCAATCTGGAAGCTCCTCCAAACACTGTCCATTATGGGTAACTATTATGGTATTTGACATAACTATGGCACAGAGTTCAACTTCACAGCAACTCCAAATTATTCAGTACAGCTTAATCAACACATTTTTAATCTAAGAATTATAGGAATAAGAACCATGGGAGGGTGTTATGACATTATTATTGCCATTGTTGTTGATGTTGATTGCCTTCTAATCAAGCATGACTCATAGCGACCCTATGAACAAAAGTCTTGAAGTCCCTCTACACTATTGACACTTATCAAAGTTCATAGAGTTTTTGGAGGCATGTTATTTAGGAAGTGGATGCCACTCCTGCTTCCTGTTAGTAACATGAATTCTCAACTTGTGACTATCCCATACACAATGAAACAAATTCTACTGAGTCCTATGTTGTCCTCATGATTAGTTATTGACTAAACCTTTGTAATTCATAAGAATTTCATTGGCTCATTTCTAGAAGTAGATTTTTAGGTTATCTTCATCAATTTTCTTAGACTAGAAACTCAGCAGAAACCTATTCAGTGTTCTAATAATAACACACGAGTGTTCATTGTAATGAACATGCATGAAGAACATTTAACAGCTTCCAAATTTAGTTAACCGACGTGGAAGTCATGACGTTAGCTTTTGAATTACCAACAACTTCATCATGATGTGTGTGAAAGGAAATAACACTCAGTTGAGATTGAAGCCGGATAGGTGTTAATTAAGTGAAAGATATGAGATGTTAGATGTTGTCTAACCAACTATGACTCACAGCTACCCTATGAACAACAGACCTGAACCCCGCCATGCCCTGAAACATCTTCATGACCTATCTCAACCCCATTTGGTAGTCACTGAATAAATCTATCATGTTGATAGATTCTGTGGATCCTAAGACCTTTTCCAGCGTGATGTCTTCCGACAAGAACTGGACCCTTCTGAAAATATGTCCGAAGTATATGAAACAAAGTTTCGCCTTCCTTGACTCTAAAGAATAAAGTTTAACTTCCTTCAAGACAGATTTTATGTTTTTCTTATTAAAGAGAGAAAAAAATGAGATGAGGTCTGACAAATAGAGAGCATCAGGCCCAGTAGGGGTCAGTCAGTGTACTTACATGGATACAGCAAAACTCAGTGGAGCTGGAACAACGGAGAGCAGTGGGAACATATTTTCTGCACACACAATAATAATAAAAAAGTAATTGACAAGAGGAAAACTGCATTTCTTACGTATAAGCATCAATATGTCTAGATTGCTGTTTTGATTTTTATAACTATGACAGCTATACTTTTTGGAATATTGAGCTTTGACAATATGAAAGTTCAGTTTAGCTCCACAAATATTTATTGAGTCAAGCTCCAAAGATAGGAAAAAGTGAATATGATATAATTTCTGTTATTGAAGGAGACAGGCACATAAATAGCTGCACGTACCTAAGATTCCTAGCAGGCTTTTCGAGTGAGATGAAGTGTGAGCTGACTAATGATGAATATAGATGTAAAACTGAAGTCTAAGATAAGATGGATAATCAAGATAGAAGGAACTGCATAAGAAAATGCATGAGGTGTGGAAAAAGGGATGGAGCAGGGAACCATAAGTAGTTTATTGTTGCTGGAATTTGAAATGTGAGGAAAAAAATGTAAAACTCATACTATCCCATGAGTAGGAGAGCTCTGGTGGTGTAATCCGTAGGGAGTTTTGCTGCTGAGAGTGCCTTTACGATGGTTCGAATCCAACAGTAATTTCTACAGAGAAAGATGGGCACTCTCCTCCCATGTGATTTGTAGCTTCCAGACAACTGACTAGCGAGTCAGCAATGATGATGATATCATGGAAAGATAAAATTAATTTAAAATAAATTTCAATATTGATTCTATGCCATGCTATAGGATTTGAGTTTTATCCTATTTTTTTCTCAAGTTGGTAAAGTAGAGCCAGAGGTCAAATGGGGACAATCACGTTTTGAGTAGATAAATTTCTTTTGAAGTACATAGTCAAGGTCACTTTTTCAGTAGTGTGTATTTTCACAGTTCAATAGCAGAGCTGAGTAGTTGGCAGACATCATATACTCCTCAAAGCTGAAAATATTTAAGGAAAGGAAATTTGGTCAACCCTTTCTGTAGATAATGGGTAATATAGAATATTCAAGCAAGAGAGTGATGTTTTGAGATTTTATTATAACTAAAAAGAAAATTTGGTCAAACCTTTCTGTAGATAATGGATAATATAGAATATCCAAGCAAGAGAGTGATGCTTTGAGATTTTATTATAACTAAAAATATAAAGGAACTACATATAGAAGTTGTGTTGCAATCCTGAAGCCCCATGGTTAAAAGCCATCAGCTGCTCTTGGGAGAAGGCTGGCTAGTCTCCTTCCATGCAATTGACTACCTCTGAAAACCTGTTGGAAGGTCAGTTATGAGATGGTTCTGACTTGATGACACACAACAATATATACTGTCATAATAGGTGAGGAATTATGTTTTCGATTCAAACACAAGCAGTTTGAAACCACCTACTGTCTTCAAGGAGAAGGATGGGCAATCTCCTCTCACGTGATTTATAGCCTCTGAAGGATCAGTTATTGGTTAGCACTTATTCAATAATAATGATTTTGAGGGGCTAACTTTGTTTGTTTGCTTATTTTTAATATATATACACTAGGCATGAGACTAAATGGTTTATATATCTTAAAATCCACTAGAACAATACATCAACAGAAAACTACCAGAATGACGAGTTGGATTTAGATGAGGCTGTGGCACTAAGGACATCATTGCCAATGTCAGATAGATCATGGTCAAAAGCAGAGAGTACCAGAGGAATGTCTATCTGTGTTTCATTGTCTATGCAAGGATTTTGACTGTGTAGATCACAACAAATTGTGGTTAACCTCGAGAAGAATGGGACCCTTAGAACACTTGATTGTGCTTATGCGAAACCTATATGTGGACCAGGACAGAGTTCCCAGAACAGAGCAAGGAAACATTGCATAGTTCAAAATTGGAAAACGGAGTCCTGTCTCCATATCTTTTGAATTTGTATGCTGAACAGATCATGCAAAAGGCTGGACTTTATGAGGAAGAATGTGGCATCAAGATTAGAGGAAGACTCATCTGAATTATGCAAATGATACAACCTTATTTGTTGAAATTGAGGAAAGCATGAATCATTTGCTGCAGAGAATCAAGAACTATAATCTCAAATATGGATTGAAGCTCAACATCAAGAAAACAAAGATTCTAACCACAGTACCAATTGGCAACATCATGATAGATAGAGAAGAGACTGAGACCTAAAAATTTCAGCTTGCTCAATTCACAATCAATAGCCTTGGCACAAGCAATCCGGAAATCAAAAAGAGGAATTGTCTTGAAAAAATCTTCTGTCAGGGACCTTATCAGAGTAATGAAAAGGAGCGATGTCAGTCTAGATCTAGACCATGGTCTTTGCAACTACTTGCTATGCTTTGGAGAGCTGAACTAAGAATGACAGAGGAATTGATGCCTTTGAGTTGTGGTGCAGAGAATAACATTGAACACACCATGACTACAAAAGAACTAACAGATTTGTCTTAGAGAGTTGAAAGTAAGCTGCTCCTTGAATGCAAGGATTTTGAGACTTTGTTATCTTTGAGCATGTGTCCAGGAGGAACCAGTCCTTGGAGAAGGACATCATCTTTGGAAGAGTGGAGAGACAGCACAGGAGAGGAGGACTCTGGATGAGATGGATTGACACGGTAACTATGGTAATGAGTGTAGGGTGTCAAAGACATTGAGACTGGCTCAGGATAGAGAAGCGTTCAGAGAAATTGTGCATAGGGTTGCTATGAGTCATAGTTGACTTGAAAATACATAACAAAACAACAACAATTCATTTCTTAAAAATCTCTAGCTTTGATATTAAATATTCTCATTTTACTGATGTGAATATTATAGTTCGAGAAAGATCAATAATTGTGGTAGTTTAAAATCAATTTCAAACCCAGTTCTCTCTTACTCAAAGACTCAACATTGTAAACAGACTGGAAAAGTGAATACTAGAATTAGAGGAATTATAGCTATGAGTATGTTATGGGGAAAAACTTTGTAAATTATAGTCTGGGTCTACTAAATTAAGTAGGAAGGTGATAGGGACAAATTTAAGAAATTAGGATAGAAAATCGGGAA
The DNA here is from genome assembly GCF_000299155.1 of Elephantulus edwardii. Taxonomy (NCBI): domain Eukaryota; kingdom Metazoa; phylum Chordata; class Mammalia; order Macroscelidea; family Macroscelididae; genus Elephantulus; species Elephantulus edwardii. The sequence goes on along the minus strand of NW_006399806.1, from coordinate 11,599,608 downwards.
AACTTTGAGAGGGGCACCTTGATACATCAGATGAAATGAGTGAGGAGGAAAGGAGTAGATAGAAATAATTTCTCCGACTTGGGTAGTTGGAAAAATGAGTTCATTTACAGAAATAGAGAATTAAAGAGAGAAAGCATCTGCACAAGAAGAGGAGCAATGATATGTGACATTTTTCATAGTGCTTATTTCTCAAGTACTTGAAATAGATATAAGCAAAGATGGATACCAGACTGTTGACTTTAAAAGACTGAAATCTGAAAGAGATGCAAAGCATATTCTAGGCATCCATTCCACGTTAGCATACAGGGAAAAAAGTGGTAGAAATTTGCTGTCTTGCATTTTTAAACTATTAGGGTATATGTATTCAACATATTCAATGGATTTCTACTAAACTTTGAAAAGGGCATCAGATTGTGGTGATTCAGAACACTCAGGAACAAGACTTCTTGTGTTGAAGTGGTACCTTAACTACTTTTTTCTACGACAAAAAAAAAAACACCACTCAATGACAAGAAGAAGAAGAAACCCATTCAGATTCATTGTCATTGATTTAAAACTGATAGCAGTTGGATTTCCAAAGCTTTAAATAACACAAAAAGAGATTGCTTATCTTTTCCCCACAAAGCATCTGGTGGCTTTGAACTGCCAGAGAAGAACCATTTTTGGGCTACGGGATCAATTCCTTATGAATTATGCTACCAGAATTTCCTCTTTCTATATTAGGCAAGCTAATTGATTTCTCAAACTTCATCTATGTTCATTAATAATATTTATGCCAAAGCATTGATGAAGAATAAAAAGTATTACATGAGATTAATAAGAACCATGTAAGTGTTAGTTTTAATTATCTTGCATATTTCAATAAATTAATTTTCTAAACTATAGTGAAATGTGCAGAGAGTTGGAGTCAGAAAATCAAAAAGGCCGAACTCACTCAGCATTTCTTAAGCTGAAGGAGCTAAAAAGCAAATTCAAGCCATGGGTGGCAATACTTAAGGATACTTTGGGTAGAATGTTAAATGATTCATGAAGTATCAAGAGAAGACGGAAGGAATACAGAGAGAGTCGCTGTATCAGAAGGAATTGGCTGACAGAGAAAAATTTCATAAAATGACACATTAGCAAAAGCCTATGGTGATGAAGGAGGAAGTTCAAATTGCTCTGAAGAAATTGGCAAAAAACAAAGCTCCAGGAGTTGATGGCATACCAACTGACATATTTCAACAGACACTACTCTGGATGTGCTCACTAAGTTGTGCCAAGAAGTCTGGAGGACAACCATCTGGGCGACTGACTGGAAGAGATCTATATTTTTTCCCGTTCCAAAGAAAGGTGACCCAACAGAGTGTGGAAATTATCGAACAATATCATTAATATCGCATGCAAGCAAGATTCTGCTCAAAATTATCCAAAAACGTTTGGAACAATATATCAACAGAGAACTGCCAGATGTGCAGGCTAGTTTGAGAGGAGGTCATGGTACTAGGGATATTATAGCTAATGTTACATGGTTCTTGGCAGAAAGCAGAGAATACCAGAAGAATGTCTATCTGTGCTTCATTGACTATGCAAAGGCTTTTGACTGTGTGGATCACAACAAGCTATGGCTGACTCTGAGAAGAATGGGAATCCCAGAACATTTGATTGTGCCAATGTGAAACCTATACTTGGAGCAAGAGGCAGTCGTCAGAACAGAGCAAGGAGATACTATATGGTTCAAAATCAAGAAGGGGGTTCATCAGGGATGTATTTTGTCTCCATACCTTTTCAATTTCTATGCAGAACAGATCATCTGAGACACTGGGCTGTACAAGGTGGCATCAGGATTGGTGGAAGAATCATCAACAACCTGCATTATGCAGATGACACAACCTTACTTGCTGAAACTGAGGAGGATCTGAAGCACTTGCTGCAGAAGGTCAAGGACTGCAGCCTCCTATATGGATTGAAGCTCAACATCAAGAAAACAAAGATTCTTACCACTGGGTCAATTTGCAGCATCACTATAAATAGTGAAGAGATTGAGATAGTTAACATTTTTAGTTTACTTGGTTCCACAATCAACACTCTTGATAACAGCAGCCAGGAAATTAAAAGGTGAATTGCATTGGGAAAGTCAGCTGTGAGGGACCTCTCAAGAGTACTGAAGAGCAATGACATCAGGCTGGAGTCTAAGGTGTGCCTGATCCAGGCTATAGTCTTCAAAATTACATGCTATGCATCAGAGCCACTGCTAGGAAAACAAACAGGTTTGTCCTGGAGAAGGTGAAATTGGAATGCTCCTTGGAGCCAAGAATTCTGAAGCCTCATCTGACATATTTTGGGCATGTTGCAAGGAGGGACTGGTCCTTGGAGAGGCACATCATGTTTGACAGAGTGGAGAGGCAATGAAGGAGAGGAAGGAGATTGATCGATTCTGTAACTGGAGAGGTGGGAATAAGTGCATTTGGGATGGCTAGGTAGGCACAGGATAGAACGGCATTTATAGCTCTTGTACATAGGGTTGCTATGAGTTGCAAGCAACTCAATGGCACATAACAACAACAACAACAACTAACATATGGCACATTTAAATAGAATTTTTCTGCATAATTCTTTTCTTACCCATACACTGATAGCCCGTGCTGAGATGAGAAAAATACATACTAGAGTGGAGGGGAAGAAAACGGAATTGTTTATGTGTATATTTCTGTTACTCTCATCTCTTTATTATTGTTATCATTGCCTTGCAGTCAAGTCAGTCAAGTTTGATATAATTTGTCTGGTCCTGAATTCTCTTTATGTTTGTAAATATGTTTGAGTTTACAATTGCAACTGTTGACAGCTGCTTCTATGACTGCCTGTTTTACTAAACATGATTTCTTCTATGAACTGGCCTTTCATCATGGCAGAATCTAAAGTGAGGTTAAGTCTTTCTATTCTCACTCCTACAGGACATTCTCATTGTATTATTATTATTATTTTTTTTTATAGCTGAAGGATTTCTTGGTTTTGAGTGGTTTGGTGTGTTTAATACTCTTCACTGACACTGCATTTTAAGTGTCTCTATTCTTGCCTATGATTCTTCATTTTTCACTCTGCACTTGCATATGAGGTGATTGAAAAGACTGTGACTTGTGTCATAGGAGCCTTAGCCATCAACGTGACAACTTCTTAAAAACTGTAAAAAGATATTTTGCAGCAGATTTACCTATTATAATATGTTGCTTAATTTTCTGACTACAACTTCATGAACATTAATTATTGAGATAAACAGAATGAAAAAATGACAACTTAAAATTAATTCTCATTAATCATGATGCTATTTACCAGTTCAGTAATAAGAATTTTTCTTTTCTCTATATTTTTATGTAATCTCTTCCCAAAAACGTTTACAGCCTACAAAATCAGATGTAGGGATCCTGTGATCTTCCTAGGCAGTGGACTTGGGTTTTGGTATTAGGTCATTAAGAGGAGCAACTGTACAGGGATAGTACAATATGTCAAGAATAGGGAAAGTGTAGCAATGGGTGCACAAGTATTCTCTAAATTTTTATGACAATTTTTCTGAAAACTCAATGATACTCTAAAATGAAACTAAAAATGGTTTTTCTAAAACACAATCATCCACACTATTAACATGTTAAGTACAGAGACATTCATTACACTATAACCTTATCCTGGTTTTACACCAATCAGGTATGAAATTTTTTATAATCAACTTCAGCTGAAAAGCTGATTTGCTTTTCCTGAAAGGTGAAAATGAGAATTCAACATTAACCATAATTGTCATTATCTAAGAAGAAATATTTTTTGCTATAAGAACAGGTGCATCCTTAGTGTTTTTATATTTTTCTAAACTAGTAAAATACAGTTAGTATGTCTCGACTATTACTCTATTAATCTTGCATCCCCAGTGCAGTAGCCAGGGAAATCTAGAAACTAGGCTATGTTAACGTTTGAGATGATTAACTATATAGTGCAAATAAAAAAGAAGATAAATTACTTAAATGTGACTAATGATTTATGGATAATCAGTACATTTAAATTATGCTATTGGTGAAAAACTCTAGACATATAATAGACTATACCAGAAGAATGACCATGTCTATAATAGAAATACAGTCAGAATACCTTTATGAAGTGAGAATGTGAAGACATGCATTTCAGGTATTTTGAACACGTTGTTAGATAGTCCCTGAGAAAAATATCAAGCTTGGAAAAGCATAGGGTCAGCAAAAAAGAAGACGACTTCAAGGTGATGGGTTGAGAGTGGCTACATGATGACCTCAAACACAGCAATATTTATGAAGAGGCTTAGGACATAATGGTGTATTGTTCTATTTTATGTCGAGTCACTGGAAGTTGAAACCAGCTAGATGACACTTAACAACAAAAACAGTTCTTTAAGATGAACTCACTCTCATTTCTATCAACTCAGAACTGACTCATTGGAATCTGCAGCAGTTTTTCCAAAAATGTAAATCACATAGGAGAAGACTATACATCTTTTTAAAAAATGTATGTAATAAATGTTGTTATTTTGAATATCATTTTCCATTAATTTTAATGAATGTTTACAAAGACTTTGTATTTCCATTTATACATTGGTGCTCTTTTCTCCCTGCCCAACCTTGCCACCAGTTCCCTCCTCTCTTCTGAAAGTAAAACAGAAATTCTTTCATTGTTATACAATCTCTCTCATGTCCACTCCATTATGCAGCCTTTGTTCTGGACCCTGTAATGACAATAATACCTAATCATATATCCCTTTTAAACAGTTCTTTCCTCCATCTCTTTCAATGTAGTATACATAATTTATTCCATCTTTCTCAGTCTCCTCCCAAGGAGATTGTGCATCTTTTTACCACAGAGTAGCTGATGGATTTGAACCACTTCCTTTTGAGTTGACAGCACAACTCCTTCTTCTAAGGGCAAATAAAAATATAAGGACAATAATTAAAAAATATATCCAGATATTTAATAGCTTTGAAGCACTTTTTAATAAATTATATCTGTGTTGCATGGTGTCACTAGCTATTTCATTTCCTCTCTGGTCAAAGCAATTACTGGCAATGGTTTCCCACACCTGTGGTGACAGAGACAATTCTCAACTTTCACACTAAGCAAACTGGCATGTTATATGTTAACACATCTAAAATACTTTTGGTGTAACAATTCTTACCTTCTGAAACTCTATTGACGATAATTAAATGGCAATGTTGTTTGATAAGCCAATAGTACAATTTTGGTTGTTTATTTTTACACACCAAAGTATTTGTACATTTAGCTAAATATTATATTACACCTCCCCATATATGATACAAAATTCAAAAATGAAATACTGGTTCTTTTGGCAACTAAAAATAAAAAAATGCAAAAATGAAAATGCTGATTCTTTTGAAAACTAAAATCAAGATGATTCCTCAGTATGATAAAAGGCTGAACCTTCAGTTGTATGTTTATTCAACACAAGCTGTATAGAATAAGATATGCTAGGGAGAAATGTCTGGTGATTTATTTTCAGTCAGTTGCTGGAGACTTCATGGAACACAGTTCTACTGTGATACACATGAAGCCATCATAAATTGGAATTCACTCAATGTTAAGAATATTTAATGAAGCTTTTCAAACTTGGAATTAAACTATAAAATTATACATATGATCTTAGTTTTAAAAAATGTATTAATATATCCTGTCAGTATATACACTAGAGATAAAACATCGTTCTCATCTTTGTCTTTAGCTTTAATTCCATACAATAGCATGTATTAATTTGAACCAAAAAAAGGTTGCTTTGGGTTTTTTTCTTTTCTTTTTTTTTTTTTTAAATCTACTTCACTGTCTAGAATTTTGCTCTATTATAGGCAGAGTCTGCAAAGCACAGAATAACTTTGAAGATCATGAATAGATTTTGTTGCCTCTGGCTTTTCTCCCTTTGATTTGGCCCTTTGAATTGCTTCATTCTTACTGAGTTATTTCTGATTTCTTCACGTGGTTGCTAAGTCTGACTCTACTGTAAAAAAAACCCCCAAAACAACAACAAAAAGATTCCATAGTTGCTTGACACTAATTAATTTGTGACATTAGCAAGGAGAAAGGTGAACACAAGTCACTTTCCCTAGTTATTTACTCTCTTTATTGAGAATTTTAGTTAATAAATTATGATTTTTTAATAATAGAGACACAGTCATTAACAACAGAGAAAAAATGCACTTCTATCAACTTTTCGTTTATGAAAGTTCACCAAATTATCTTTTACAGGAAAAATAATTTTACAAATGTAGGTGTTCCAGCCACAATATCTGTTTTTATCTTGCAAAAGTTATTTGCAGGCCCACTTCTTTATAGCTTCCTACATCTTCCTAACCATATGTTTGAAGATATATGCCTTTCAAAGTGCGGAGAAGAATAACAAGAAAGGAAAATTTAGTAATATGCATTACTTACCTTTTCACCCAGAAAATATACCATCTTGTTCCTCTTTCTCATATATAATTGATGCTAAGAAACTATGCTGCAGTCCGAAAGGCATGCAATTCGAATCCCCCACGTGCTCTGAGAGAAGGACAGACAATCTTCTCCTGTGCAATTAAACTGCTTCTGAACACCTACTAGAGGGTCGGCTGTAAGTCAGTTCTGATTCAACTGCAGACAACTACAACATGCCAAGATAAATTTTCATAAATCTTTTTAATAAATGACAACATATCTCTAGTATGGCTTAGTAATTTGAGTTCTTATGATTATAGATTTAGAATATAATTATTATAATAATTTTATTATGCTATTTACATTACCTTTTCCTCAATAAAGATGAAATAGTCTCTGAAACGTTCTCTTGGAAATTCCTTTCTTTATCAATAAATGCTGCAATATTGTCTGGAAAGTGTTTAGGGATGACTTATCAATATTTTTCAGAGTACTTAAGTATTCAACATCCATCCTGAATCTTTATATTCAAGCTGTTTGATCTGTTATCATTCAGAGTAATTCATAAATTCTCCAACTGATCCAGCTGTTTCCTATTCAAGTCCTGAAACATTGGCTTAGAAAGCTGTTTGTTAATGCTAAAAGTAGGAATCATCTGCACAGAAAGGAAGAAATATCCTTGATATTTTCATTTAGTGTGATGACCTCCAGAGCTCAGAATGTTGGCTCAATAAAGAAGTTTGAAAGTGTGTCATAATTTTCTTTAAAGACAAAATCAATTTAATGCATAATGTTACCTATAATAGTAGAGTTCCTTAAAGAGGTAGTTGATGATCAAAAAGGAATATATATATATTTCTACAGGAATATACATATATAATTTCTACAACCAAAATTAAGCCCATTGTCATTGAGTGGATCACAATTCAAAGAGATCCTTAGGATGTAGCAGTATTGTCTCATAGGGCAACTAAGACTATAGTCTTTACAAAACACAGTATCTGTGTCTTTCTTCTGCAAAACTAGTGGGTTCCAGTTATTAACATTTTGGTACTCAGCTGAATGCTTTAAATCAGTGCTCCTCCTAGACTTATTTTTCTACTAAATCAGTTCAACTCAGCTTATTGCCATGAAGTCCGTTAAGACTCATAGTTAATTCATTGGTTAATTCATAATCATTCATTGGTTTTCTGAGGCTGACCTCACATGGGAGGAGACAGTCCATCTTTTTCCCACGAAGCTATTGGTGAGTTGGAACTGCCAGAGAGGTGTGAGCTTAAGGCTAGGAGAGGACCAACCTACAGATACTGAGTAAACCACTACAACTACAAAGTAAAAGTGTCAACTTTAAGCAAAAGGCCAGCAACTCTCACTTTAAAATAAGTTTCAAAATGGTAATGATTTTTACATACTTGGTTATTAATCAAGAGGTTAAAGTTTCAAATCCACCAACCAGCTACTCCATGGGAGAAATATTTTCTAGTCTAGTAAGGATTATGGACTTTGAAACCTGATGGAGCCTTTCTCCTCTGTTGTATAGTCATTGTGAGTCAGAATAAATTCAGTGGCACACCGATAGCAACCTTTATTTGACATTTAAAATTTTGGTTTACGGCTAATTTCATGTAAACTCAAAAGTATAAGAGGAAATAGTTATTCTATATATTCTGACCATGACTAGAACACATAGAGTTATGCAAATCATATGTATTTAGTATGATTCTTATTGAAACTTAATACTTCATGAAGTAGAGGGATATAAATCTCATTTTTAAATAATCGTTTTTTTAAAAAAGTCCTGAGGCTAATGTGTGAGTTTTCTTGTTTATTGATTGTTGTGTATGGGTTAGTGGACAAGGTGCTCAAATCCACCAGCAGCTCCTTGTGGGAAAGATGAGAAATCTTCCACATGATTACAGCTTCTGAAAAGCCACCAGAGGGTCAGTTATGAGTCAGTTCCTAGTCAGCTGCAATAAACAACAACTTGTAAATGAATCACTGAACTAAAATTATTCATTCTTCAAATTAAACTTATGAAGTTGGCATTAATTAACTCTTAAAAGTTACGGAATTTGAAGTGCATCAAGAAACATGCCTAGAGTAACACAGATACTGCCTCAAATGGGTGAAGAGATATTTATTCTCTCAGCTTGTTTTTGCCATGTACCAATCAGTCAGACCCTCCCGGGGTTTCAGATGCAGTAAATATCACAGGAAAACATTACCTATTTTTATCCACAGAGAAGCTGGTCTACCCAAACACAGTGCCCTTGAGTTGGTTGCTGTTTTTGTTGTTAAGTGCCATCTAGTCGTAGGCGACTCATAGCGACCCTATGAACAAAAGTCTTTGACACTTGTATGTGCGACTTTCATCCTTGCTCCAGATTCATAGGGTTTCCAGAGCTATTTATGGAAGTGGATGCCACTCCTGCTTCCAAGCTTGTTTCAACCGGGGAGTGCCACCAAACACTGTCCACCATGGGTAACTGTTGTCATATTTGACACATCAGTGTCACAGTGTTCAGCTTTACAGAGACCACAAGGTACCTCTGTCCGGCAAGTGGACACAACAGGACTATACGACCCAGAAGACTCTGAACAATAACAATGAAAAACAGGCCTTAGGGCTGTGGATTAGTCACCTGCCTTTTGGTAGCATACCTATTTTCCACTAGGCCACCAGATATGAAGTCAGATTACCCACTGTAATGGAAGGCTTTTTCACTGTCTGTGGGATCTCTGGTAGCTTAATATTAGAAGATATGCTTCAAATCCAAAGGCACTCATTTCTAATCCACCAGCTGCTCCACAGAAGTATCAACTGTTCTAATCCACCAGCTGCTCCACAGAATAAGGATGGTGCAATTTACTTCGGCAGAGCCTGTGAAAACATGCTGGAGAGGCAGTCATGGATGGATTGTGACTCAAAGATACAATAACTACAACTCTGAGAAAATACAGTTAAGAGATGATAATATAGTACTTAAGAAATCATAATAATAACAACAACAAGTTTTGCACTTGCCTATATAATTTATAATTTTATGAAAAATGTGCTGTTGGAATTTAGTCTCATTTAAACAATTTTTAATATAAATACCTTTCTTATCACTTTCTACATTGTAGGCTCAAAAGTTTATTGTTTGAAATGACTTTCCTTGCCATTTGTTGACTTTGACTTTGTCACATGGATGGGCTGAATAATACAAATAGGACTTGACTAGTTTCACTATCCCACTAACTTTGAGTGGATTTCTTGAAATTGAGTGGCTGAATTTGGGAATCTCAATAACTATAAGGAAGAACAAGTAGCATGCATGCTGTAGGAGCAGGGATTTCCTGTGCAAGCCCTACAGGGATCTACATAAGAGCAACAGCACCCTCAGTAAATAATCAGAGACCAAACTGAAACACATGAGAGACCAACCTGATACAGAGCTGGCTTGTGACTGCAGCTGCCAAACCAGAGGTCTTCACCCACATGTGAGTGCTGTAGGACTTGCAAATGAGCTCAGTCCCATAAGGGAAAATACTGCACAAGACCATTATTGTTGAAATAGAAAGATAACTAGTAAAATGTATATGAGGATCCAAGAGGGGAAGGGTAGAAGCAAAGGGGTGAGGATGGGCAAGGAGGTGTAAACATAGGGTCACACAATTTTATGAGTAGAGGGAGAAGTGGGTAAAGGAAATGGGGAAGATCTGGTGTGCAAAACAATATATATGAACTTTGTAAGTAAAGCAGTATAAAATAAAAATATTATATATAAAAAAAGACTTTCTCTAAAACTAATCACTGGACTCTAGGAAGAGGAGTGTGGCATCAGGATTGGAGGAAGACTCATCAATAACCTGTTATGCGGATGACACAACCTTGATTGCTGAAAGTGAGAAGGACTTGAAGCACTGAGGCAGAAGATCAAGGAATGCAGCCTTCAGTATGGATTACATCTCAATATTAAGAAAACAAAGATTCTTAAAACTGGACTAACAGGCAGTATCATGATGGATGGGGAGGAGATTGAAACTGCCACAGTTTCATCTTGCTTGGATTTCCCACAATTAACAGCCTTGGAACCAGCAGTCAGGAAATAAGGAGACCCATTGCACTAGGAAAATCTGCAGTTAGGGACCTCTATAAATTATTGAAGAGTAATCAAGTCAGTTTGAAGACCAAAATGTGTCTGCTTCAGGCCATAGTCTTTTCAATTACTTGCTCTGCATCCAGGAGCTAGAAAATGAATAAGGATGACAGAAACAGAATTGTCTTTGAGCTTAGTGTTGGAGAATAGCACTAACATCCATGAACTGCAAAGAGAATGAACATATATGTCTTGGAGGTGGTGCAGATAGAGTGCTCTTTGGAGGCAAGGATGATGAAGCTTTGTCTCACATAATTTGGGCATGTTGCTAGGAAGGGCTGTTCCTTGGAGAAAGACATGATGCTGGGGAGGGGGAAGGGTCCCTCAACCAGGCGGATGTATATGAACTGCTGCAACGTGCTCTTGTGTTTCAGGAAGTTTAAGGATGGCACAGGATAAAACAGGGTTCAAATCTTTTTTTCATAGGGTCGCTGTGTGTCATATTCAACTCAACAGCACCTAACAACAACATGAGACTACAAGACTTGCTATAAGACTAAGTAAAGATACTATACATAAAAGGACTAAGGAAGTTTTATAACTGACTGAAACTGTTAGGCTAAAGACCAAAGAACCTAAATCGTGCTTGAAAACCTATCTGCACTAAAGAATTATATACTACTGTCAACTTCAATTACTACCTGATTTCACTAATCAACCCTGTAAAATGTGAGTATAGTTCTGAGAAGTCTGTGTTACTCATTGCAATGGATACCAGGCCCAGTACACAGGTCTAGTGCTAAATTAGTAGAAGAAGGTCAGGAGAATGGGAGAAACTAATTTCTATATAGATCAATTTGTTATAAGGATTAGTTTTGTCCTGTGTATGTTGTAGATAGGACTGTTTTCCTTTGGAAAGTTAGTAGAAGTAAGACTTGGTCATCCTCAGGTTGCCTTTGCTTTTTTCCACACGTACGTTACACTCACTGCATGTATATTTTAATTTAGTCAAAATGAGTTTTAGTTTTTATTATTTATTTAGTAGATAAATATCAGTGTTAGGAAATACCATAGAAAACTCTTCATTGAACAAAAGCAATGAATCACTGAAATGCTACAATCTATTACTTTTTTACATAGATTTTTTTGTTTTGAAACTTTTTAATTGTAATTGAATATTTTCTATTTTTATTGATATTTTAATGAAAGTTTACAGAAAACTTGGATTTCCATTTATTCATTGTCACACATTTTTCTCCTTACCCTTCCCCCTAGTTTGCTTTTCTCTTAAAAAAGATTCTTTCATTGTTGCACAATTTCCTCCTTCACTCCACCCTCCAGTCCATTTTGCTATGTGCCTCTTATTCTAGACTATTGTGATGCAAATAATACCTAATTGTATAATTCTTTTAGACAAGTCTTTCTCTTATCTATTCCAATGCACTGTTCATTATTTATCCCTTCTTTTCTTAGTTTCCCCCTAACCCCAATGTCAGTCCTGTTTTATAATAGTGTCATTATTTAGTATTTGTGCTTTTTAGGCTGAGATATTTCACTCAGCATAATGTTCTCCAGGGTCACCCATTTTGTATAATATATTATGAGATCCTTGTTTTTTATTGCTGCATAATATTCCATTGGGTGAATATACCACAGCATATCTATCCTTTAGTTTGGTGGTGGCACTTGGGTTGTTTCCATCTCTTTGCTATTGTGAACAATGCAGCAATAAACATGGGTGTGCATATATCTACTTGGGTGGCCATTCTGCAGTAATTTTTATCTCCAACTTTTTGAGAAAGAGCCTTACTGCCTTCCAGAGTGGTTGCACCATTTTCCAATCAACAGTGAAGAAGGGTTTCAATTCTTCCACAACCTTGCCAGCATTTGTTGTTTGCTGCTCTGTAGAACTTTGGTATTGTTACGGGGATGAGATGATATCTAATAGTTGCTTTGATTTGCATCACTCTTAGGGCTAGGGGTTTTGAACTTTTCTTCATGTGTTTGTTCGCCATCTGAATATCTTCTTTGGTGAATTGTCTGTTCATATCCTGAACAGACAATTTTGAGAATGGGTTGTTTACCTTTATCTTTTTGAGGTGCTGGAGTATTCTATAAATTCTAGATATATGCCCCTTATCAGACATGTCATTAACAAATATTTTTACCCAGTCTGTGGCTTTCCTTTTCACCCTGTTGGGAAGGTTTTTTTTATGTGCTTAGGGATTTGATTCTTAGAGGATCTTATTCATCTACATTTTATTTATTTTTCCAAAGAAAATTCCTCTCATCATTAACTCAGGCACATTAATTTAAATTTTATTTTTTTCTAAATTCTGCTTTGTTGATAATAATACCAAGAGGTTGATTGTTTAGGGGTTTTTTTTTTTCCTATTTTGGATAATTTTAAAATAATATTGAAAATGGTGGAGTGTATTCAAAGGTTCTAATGAATATGATTTTTTTTTTGTTACCTATCCATTTTTCAGTCTTTCTATCTATCTACCTATCTTTTTTATCTTTGTACATTTTAAAATATGTTCTGTCTCTGGAATACTTACACAGTCTATTTTATAACCTAAGGTGTAGGGGATATTTATGCTTCTTCTCGTAATAATGTTATGTACCATCAAGTCAGAATCGACCCAGAGCTGATTCTCCAGCAGGTTTTCAAAGCAATATAATCACACAGGAGGAGACTGCCCATCTTTCTCCCGTGGAGCTTCTGATGGTTTTGAACCACGTGCCTTTAGCTTAGCAGCAAGGCTCCTTGCCATTATGTCACCAGATAATAGAATACTGATTTATTTGTTTGCCTGTTTGTTTTTAGCTATATGAATACAGCATCTACTAAACAAGCTATAGCATAATCATGGTAGCTTGGTGTTCACTGGATGCAATTGTATGCTATATATCTCAATTAATCTTGCAGGCTGTGGCTAATCACATTCCCACCAGGCAGGATCACACAACTCACAGAAGCAGGATTATTAAAATCCATATTTCACGTTAACAGCCATGTGGGTGAGATTAGTTCCTAAGTAGTAATGCACCTGCCATAAATTTCTCCTCTCTGTTATCTTCTGAAATACTGCTCTGTCAGAAGAGGAAAGCTACATGGTGTGCATTCACAACTAGTTTACAGTCATTTTTTTTTCTTATTGGTCAAGTAAAATGTATCCCCGTGCCTCACTGATTTTGAATGCACAGAAGAAGATACATGTCATTTAAGCCTCCTACATGAGATGTGATAGAAGGTAAAGTGATAAAATATCCTTGCATCATAAAATTGCTTTGATTTGAACATATTATCCTCAACTTAAATGACAAAGGAATTAACAATACCGGTTCAAACAATAATTGTCCACATGAGTTTCTAAACAATTTTCCATAATGATTAAAATGTTTTAAGAACTCCTTAATAACCTCAGCATTAATTTGCACACACATTCCTATCAATTATAATAATAGAAAGATCAAATGTCTAGGACTTAAACTTAGTTCTCTTATTAAATGAATACTTTAGAGTAAATCACAATGTCTTGTTTTTATATAATAATAAAATTTGTATTTGGCATTCTTTGAATATGAATGCTACTTACATATAATAAAATGAAAAATCTACTCAGTCTTTATTAAGCTGTACAGAGACATAGAGATTTTATCTTTCCTGTGTAAACTTATAGTATCCACCTATTATCTCCCAATAATATAATCTAAAATGTTCTGTATTCTATTTCCAGTGATCTTTTGTGGCCTGGTGATAAGGATCTCTACTACCATCTTAAAGCACGCATTTTGAATCTACCACCTGCTCTGCAGGAGAAGGATGGCCATTCTCTTGTGTGTTTTACTACCTCTGAAACTCCACTAAAGATGATACACAACAAAAACAACAATATTCTATTTATATGATGATTTGTTGCTATTGTTGTTTTGTACCATCAAGTTGGAACTGACCCATAGCTGACCCTCCATTGAATTTTCAGTGGCAGTTAATCACGTGGGAGAAGATTGCCCGTCCTTCTCCCACAGAGCAGCTACTAGATTTGAACCACATGCTTTCAAGATCACAGTGAAATTTCTTACCACTAAACCTTCAAAGCTCCTTTATGTGATGATACTGAAGAAAAATTTAGAAATCCCTTACTTGGGCCAGAAAGGAAACCTACTCTTCCTTCTACAATATTAATAAAATAATGACATAAAAATACTTTAATGGCTATGAAACACTTCCCTTGAGCCTTTTAAAAATCCTCAAAATGTATGTCCTATATAGGTCAAGAGTTGTTATTAATATCTTCTTGGTTTGTAACCAAATCTGCCTGTATTTTTTCTTAAAAGAACTTTAAATATGGAAAGTGAGCAACTTTTGAAGGGCAAATTTTAGAACAAGAGGACAAATTATGACTTAGCCTGCTGTTCCTGATGCATAACTACAGAGAAGTATTATCTTTGTTTAGTGTAAAATTCACGTGTTCATACTTTGGGAAATTGGGAGGAAATATTATAACTGTGAAAAAAAAGAACATTGCTACAGAACTTAAATCATCAGTTATTTAAGAAAATGGGCATTTATCTTGCCAGTAAGCTCTGACAATTATCATATGCACATATATTATGTGCTTTTGATGCTTTTACCTCTTTAACACAAGTTTTAAATACATGGATTTTATATTTTCAAGGTATGCACAAGCACGAGAAGTAATGTTGAATTTAATCCACATTAAACTAGAAGATTAAAAAGACCAAAGAATATGAAAATATAAGATTTGGCAGATGCACTTTCTTTCCTTTCTGTACACTTTATTTATAGTAAGATACTCTAGAATTTTAATTAGATATCAGAAAATATAAATTTCTAATTTATTGTTCCTTAAAAGTTGCCAAAAAAGCCCCAATGATGCAGTAAAGGCATCAGGGTGCCACCACAATATCTTCAGCTTTAACTTACTGATTCTTTCATGGATAAAAAAGATATGGTCCTTAACTTCCATAAAGATTTGTAACAGACAGTAAACACTTATAGCCAAAAAAGGTTTTTTCTGTACTTTAATATCCCGGTGAGCTATAATCGGCTCAGTTATTGTTTGTTTCTTTGGTAAACATAGCCAAGCAATTGAGTACACACAAATATTTTGTTGTCATTCTTCCTTTACTGCCAGGCCTGCTTGTCCTTCTCTTACTTCAGTGAATGTATCTACTAGTTAAGGCTAAAGATGAAAAAAAAATCACAAACTCCTTTCTGTTAATGTCAACAATATTCTCTCAATCAATAGTGCTGAAAACTCTAAAGTTTCTTAGGTTTTGTTTTCTTTTTTTTTCTTTCCATGACTTAAAAAACGTAAAAAAACCAGAAGTACTATCAAACTTCATGTATATTCTAAGCTGTCTAGTTTCCTTCCTTCTTTGCTCTGTTTCACTTAATTTTATACAATTTTGCATTCACCCTGAATTTTAGAAAGCGTCTTGCTGATCTCTCTGACTTCATGTCTTTTTTATGTCCTGAACTGAATCGTCTGTCCCTTAAATATATCAACTTGGTTGGATTTTAAGTCTCAGCATGTTTCATATAATGTTGTAATGTGGCAAACTGCCACAGTGCCATCTGATGTAGTAAGTCAAAGAGTTGTGAGAGAATTACATCACCATTAATTCTATCATAGCCCTGATCCCATAGAAAAGATGATTCACTGGTGTGTGGAAAACAAAGCCTTTTACCTTAAAAGAGATAAAAGGAAAGAAATAAAAGAAAAGGAAAGGAAGGGAAGTACCTCAGTCTCACCAGAAGAAAAGAGCCAGAAGTGGAGCATGTTCTTTGGACCCAGATGCTTGTGTGTGTGTGAACCTCGTAGAGTCAAGGGACACTGATGTCTTGACTGATGAAGATCTCCAAGGAATGCTGATTTACAGCTACTGATAGGAGACAAGAATGCCCTTCCTAAATGCTGAATCACCAGAGAAAGGAAAGCCTTCACCAAGAGCTGGTGTTTTGGATTCAGACTTGTAGCCTCATAAATGGAAAGAATTTCCATTTGTTAAAACCATCTATTGTGATATTTAGTATAACAAAACTAGGTAGCTATTTAATTTCACTCTTTTCCCAAGTCTCATACTACTGTTTTTTGAACACAAAACTCTTGTTACCATATCTTACCTTAAACTTTTCAGATGTTGTTGTTAAGTGCCATCTAGTTGCTGGCAACTCATAGTGACCCCATGAACGAAAGTCCTGGACACCTATATAACTTTCGTCCTTTCTCCAGTTTCAAAGGGTATCCAAAGGCAAGGTATTATGGATGTGGATGCCACTCCTGCTTCCAAAAAATTTTCAGTAGATCTTAAATTTTTCAAAATGCCTTGTAAATTTCTTATTTTAAGAGATCTCATTAGCAGCTATGTCCACTTCTTTTAGACATAAATGTGGATTTCTAATCGTATTATGTCTATAAAGAATTCTTTTGCAAATTTGCACTCATTGTTCATCTGGGTCACCAACTTTCTCTAAACAATAAGTATTAAAATCCCTTAAGGTGATTGTTAATAATACAGATTTCTGGACTCTTCCCCAAAGTTCTATAAAGACAATGTTAGAGGTTTGTCTGGGAATCTGGTTTTAACAACTGAAAAAATGTGTATTACAGTATTTTGGAGTCATAGATCATTCTATATAATGTTTTGCCTCATTAAAGGCTACATTTATTCTTCAAAGTAAAGTTGAAATCTTTCTTTTTCCAGTAAGTCTATTATGATCTAATTGAGATTTATGATGTATGGAAAAATTTCATAGGTCATTTTGAAGAGATAATTCTGAGCTTTAACCTTCTATCAGTCTAACTTCATATTCAACACTTATTTTCCCCTTATTATGCATAATTATACTTATATGTCCATAATCGAGGTTCCAAACCAAAATTAGTCATTAGGCTAAGTAGCAATGAAAGAACTAACCTGTAGCTAATCCGCCTGCAGGTTTTCAGAGACAGTTAATCACATGAGAGGGGAGTGTCTAGCCTTCTTCTGTGGAGGACCTGGTGGACTTATTTGTGTTTCTCTGGCTTGCCAGCTACTTCTACCACCAGAGCTACCTATTGCTGTTTGTAGGCTCCATCAAATAAAAACTGATTCAGTGTCCTTACATACCATAGATTGAAACTCTACCAAATCTGTGCCTTTTTCACAAACTCTGTTGTGCTTAAGCCCATTTTTGCAGCCACCTCCAGTGTCTTAATATTCCTATCTCCTCCTTGTATGACCAAATATAGCAACTTATTTGAAAAAAAAAAAAACAAACAAAAAACAACCCACACCTTTCTGTTTTATTTTTTCCTGTTTTCTTTTGCATGCTTCTTATCATCAAAACCAAGTTCATAAACAAGATAAAGCATGTAAATTAGCTTTATCAGTAGTTCTTTATATCTCCTATCTCTGAATTGTGGTTAAATTACAGGAATTCAATAATCATGTGGATGCTTTGTAAGCTTCTATGTAAGAAGGGATAAATTTATAAAAGATTTGTAACATCACAGGGAATATGTCAGCTGAGGTTTTTTATTACAAAACACAGGTTTACATTGATTTATTTAAATGAAAGGTTTTAAGGGTTAGTGGAGTGAGCTCATTCTACTAAAACTTGTCATCAGTAAGAGAATTTATTATCATAATACACTTAAGTAAGTTACTTAACCTTTCAACCCAATATCTATGTCCATAAATGTATATAAAATCTACTGTAAGTTGTGGAATTTGACAATATCTGTAAAATATCTTTTATAATAATTCATGTTTGAAAATCATAACTATTTACTATTTAGGCAAAAGAAGAAACAAAAATAAAAGCGAAACGGCTTTGTGCAATTTCAGTAATTTTAAATGTTGTTGTGCTGTTGAGTTGCCTGAGACTCATAACGACCCTCTGCACAACAGACCTAAATCCTGCTCTGTCCTGTGCCAATTCCACTCTCTCTGACACACCCACCTCTATTACCGCAGTCACTGAATCAATTCATCTCATCGAGGGTCTTCCTCTCCTGCACTGTCTCTTGACCCTCCTAAGCATGACATTCCTCTTCAAAGGCTGGTTCCTTCTTAACATTGTCTAAAGTATGTCAGATGAAGCTTCAGAATTCTTGCCTCCAAGGAGCAGCCCGGTTTAACCATTTCCAGGACAAACCTGTTCATTCTCTTAGTAGTTCCTGGTATAGTCAATACTCTTCTCCAACACCACAAATCAAAAGCATCCATTCTCCTTCCCTAAAAAATTGTCCAGCTCTCTGACACATAGTAAGTGATTGCAAAGACCATGGCATATATCAGGCACACTTTAGTCTTCAGCTTGACATTGTTGCTCTTCAGTACTTTGGAGAGGTCTCTAACAGCACACTTTCCCATCAAAATATGTCTTTTAATTTCCTGTGTGCTGGTGCCAAGAGTGTTGATTGTGGAGCCAAGCAAACTAAAGCTGTGAACAATCCCAATCTCTTAATCATCTATCATGGTACTGCCAATCAGTCCAGTCTCCTGGATAATCTGTTTTGCATATATATTGAAAATATATGGAGTTAGGACACATCCTTGGAGTACACCCTTCCCAATTTTGAACCACGAAGTGTTTCCTTGCTCTGTTCTGACAACTGCCTCCTGGTCCAAGTACAGGTTTTGCATTAGCACAATCAAGTTCTGAGATTCTCTCTCTTCTCAGATCCATACAGACAAGCATCTTTGCATAGTCAATGAAATACAGATAGACATTCCTCTATTATTCCCTAAACTAACTTTGACAGAGTAAATCTAAACGCTTTCAATATTGCTAGCACTTCTCATTACATCTTGAAATGAGTACTACAATTAAAGTCAGTAGAACTGTGTTTGAGTTAAAGTCTGTTTAAGTTTTTTAGCTATTACCACATAGAGAAATTCCTTTTTTTCTCTCTCAAATTTTGGTATTTTATTTTCCCCTGTCTCATGTCCAAACTAATAATAGATGAGTCTCACAGAGTTGTTAGTCAAATAGTTAGCAGGCAAAATAGTTTAGCATGTTGTTATTGTGCTGTTAAATGCCATAGAGTTTCCTGAGACTCTCAGCAACCTTATGCACAATAGGTCTGAACTCTGTCCTGTCCTGAGCCAGTCTTACTGACTCTGACCCACCTACCTACTTTACCCCAGTTATTGTGCCAATCTATCTCATCCATGGTCTTCCTCTCATGCATTGTCCCTCCATACTTCCAAACATGATGTCTTTCTCCAAGGAATGGTCCCTCTTGGCCATACACCCAAAGTATATGAGACAGAGCTACATAATCTGTGTTTCCAAGGATAAACTTGTTTTCACGCTTTCCAATGTAGACCTGTTTGTTCTCTTAGCAGTTTATTGTATGTTCAATTCTCTTCTGTTTCACTACAACTCAAAGGCATTGATTCTTCTTTTGTCATCCTTATTCTCTGATGCATAGCAAATGATTGGGAAGACCATTGCCTGGATCAGGCACACCTTAGTTCCTAGACTGACATCCTTACTTTTCAGAACTTTGGAGAGTTAGCCGAGAGCAGACTTTCCCAATGCAATTCATTTTTTATTTTCTGACTAAGGTTCTTAGAGTTTTGATTTTGGAGCTGAGCAAGCTGAACTTGTTAATGGCCTTAGAATAGGGCAAGGGAACACTGCATCATTCAAACTTGGGAAAGGAGTGTGTCGGCGATGTGTTCTGTCTCCATACTTTTTTCAATCTGTACGTGGAACAGTTAATTCAGGAGGCTGAGCTTTATTTATGAGGAGAAACGTGGCATCAGGATTAAAGGAAGACTCATCAACAACCTACGATATGCAGATGTCAAAACCTTGCTTGCTGAAACTGTGGAGGACCTGAGGTATTTGCCACAGAAGATCAAAGATTGCAGAAGGTCTTTAATATGAATTGGAGCTCATTATCAGGATAACAAAGATTCTCACCACAGGACTGATTTACAGTACCGTAAGAGATGGAGTAGAGATTGGGTTTATTAACAATTTCAGTTTAACATAAAATGTCATAAACCAAACTATTAAACACATTGTTGAGTTGATTTTGACTCACAGCAGCCCTATAGGACAGAGAATCATTTTCTCCATATGGTCTGCTAAGGCTAAAATCTTCATTGATACAGACCACTTCGCCTTTCTTTTGTAGAACAGTTCTTAGGTTCCAGCTGCCAATGTTCAGATTAGCAGTAAAGCATACTAATCACTATATCACCACCAGATATCATTATATTATGTTGTTGGATGCCTTCAAGTAAGAACAAGCCTGTAACTGAAACTTCAGCAGGTTTTTAAAGACATCTAATCACATGGCAGAAGACTGCCTATCCTTCTCCCATGGAGTAATTGGTGGATTCAAACTTCATGCCTGTGGGATTGCAGCACAGCTTCTTACCACTAGGCCATTTATGGCTATATTAATACATAGTTCATGATTGGAATGGTAATCAATTTTACTTTTTTTCTGAGCCTTGATTTTATTGTAGTCAATATCTGATGTGTTTTAAAGAATCTATAAATTATTACTCTCATTTTTATTCAGAAAAGCAATAAAATTTTCAAATGCTTATGTAGTTTCCTGCATGGACTAACATTGATTAAATATTTTGCCAGAAAAACAACCCTGTTCATCACTCAAATCAACTCTATGAAAAAAAGTAAGATTATAACAGTTTACTGGTGAAGAAATCGAGGTACAGGAAGATGATGATATGTGCTCATGATCAAGCAACGGGGAGGGGCATCCTGGGACTCAAACCCGTGAGATATGGTTCTAGTCGGTTTAACTGTCTTTCAATAATAAATGATTCTTACCGTCCTACATTGTAGCAATCTTCCAACCTGGGACTGCGATGATTAAATATTTTCCCAAGTGACTTCTTCTAGCAAATCAGTTTTTCCTGACTCAAAGATTCAAAGAACCAATAAATTTTGCATCATAGACTTTTTGATCTATGAATTGGCATAAGCTTTGTACTGGACTATCTATTCAGTAATACTGCCCCCTTCCTTTTAATAGACTGTAAGGAAAACTTTGCTCTTAACATAGTTTCTCTTTTTGAATAAATATATCATATATATTGTCATAAACATCTATTCAATACCAATTGCTAATTGTTAGCTAAAAAAAGAATAGAATAATGTTACTAAAACTTAGTTTTCACACTTGCTAAGTTGTCCAGCAGACTTTTATGTTTAAAGTCTTAGTGTGCTTATATCTTTTGTCTAAACTCTAGCCTCCAAAACACTGTGTTTACATCATCCAAACATTATATAAATATACTATAGACAGACATGCATGCAAATTAAAATATAAGTCTATTGACTCAGGCATAATTGTGCATATAAAACTTTATCAGAACAATAGATAATTTTCTGAAAAGTGTATTTTAAATAAATACTTATAAATTGGACAATATTTCAGTTAAGGTAGGCTAGTTGCAAATTTACCAGTTTTCAATAAGAAATAATTCCTCTTTATTTATGCTTTGGCTAAATCTTAGGGGAGGTTTAAGAAGGATTTAGTAATGTGCACAATTCACGAGTAAATTTAGATTAGCTGGAATTTTATTAAGGCAATGGTGTTGAAGAAATTCATGGTGTCTAGTTTTTTGTTTGGGTTTGTCCCCCCTCCCTGCCCCCTGAGTACAAGGATTAGAAAGGAGCACTTAAGTTTAGAGTTATGAATAAGGTAAAGATCTAATGAAAATTGATCGCTGAAACGTAATTTCTTGATGTTTACCTTAAGCTCATATTGGTGGCAGAAGTACACTGGAATGCCTGCTTTTGTCATATCTCAGATCAAGGCATGCTCTGCCTATCTTCCTCCTCTAAAAGTGATTTCTCTCATATTCTGCTTTTATTGTTCTTCTCATAGGTTTTGATGTAAAATTAAAGGATGCAAACCCCAGGCTAAATCCCAGAATGTATCCTTCAGCTCACACAAAATTGTCACAATAACATCCTCAGACAATCAAAGTACCTTTGTACCTCATGCTGAGGCCAAATCGGTGACTGTGTCAGTTTGATCCCTGCCTCATGTTCCTACCATGTGAAAGTCCTATATGCATCTATCCACAGAGCTGTGGACTGTCTATTGACTAAGACTTTATTACGCCCACATTTCTTAAATAATTGTGTTAATGCTTACTCATTAAACCAACGCAGCCGTATTGCTGCAGCGGAGCACGGTGTGAGTGTTTGTGGTGGTTGTGGACATGAGTCTGTTAATGACTGGAATGTATAAGGTAAAGAGGGGATAGACCTATCTCTGAATCCTGTTTTGGATGTGTGTTTTGAGAGGTTATGTTAACAAGTCTTACGTTTCTCTAGAATAGCAATCTTGTGCACTGGGGAATAATATGATAGGTAAATCAAGGAAATCATTGAAGGATTAAGAACATACATGTAGCTTGACAAAGTATTATGAATGTTTAAAGCAAAACTCTGTATATCAAATAAAGGATACTAGAAGGAAATACAGTTATTGATAAAGATTTTGGAATATCAAACTGTCTTAAAAAACACGTCTTGTGTGCCCAGAATATTTGAAATATTTGGAACTCAGCTAAAAGATCAGTTGAAGATTAGCATTGCTGTATAAAATATAGAATGCACAGTTAAATTTCAGAAAAACAGTTGTTGGTTTTTTTTGAAATTGTCATATTTCATATGACATTATACCAGAAGATATTTTATCTGTTAAATAATACAATACTCTTTGAACATGTGTTGTATAATTACTTCTTTTTTAAATTTTTTTATTTTATTATTTCTTGTGCATGTACTGTCAAATCAGATCTGACTGATACAGGAGGAAATTGTCCCTCCTCCGGCAGAGCATCTGGTGGATTCTAACCGTGTACCTCTGGGATTGCAGTGCAGCTTCTTGCCACTAGGCTACCAGACCTCCCTATATAATTACTTCTAAAATTTTCAGCACAGACTTAAAAACAAACAAACAAACAAAACCCTTTTCAAAATGCTGCCCTGTTTCATACAAACAATGCTTGATTTAGAAATTTAACAAACATTTGTGCAAAAAAGAAATGTTGACCAAAGAAATTCTATGAAGCTACATTTTATCGATAAATTTCATATTTTATAATGTACAAGCCCTATTGTTGTTGCTGTGTGTGATATTGGGTTGGAACTGATTCGTAGCTGACCCTCCAGTGAATTTTCAGAAGCTGTAAATTACATGAAAAGAGATAGCTCATCTTTCTCTTGTGGAGCAACTGGTGGAGGCAAACTTCTTGCCATTGGGTTGACAGTGCATTTCTTTAACACTTGGTCCTGTTGTTGTTTTAAACACCATCAAGTCTCTTGTGACTCACAGTGACCCTATGTACAACAGCTCTGAACCCTGTTCTATCCTGAGTCAACTCATTCTATTTGACACACCCACCTGCATCACCCCAGTCAATGATTCAATCCATCAAATTCAGGGCCTTCCTGTATTGTGCTGTCCCTCTATCCTCCCATGTATGGTGTCTCCCTTCAAGGACTAGTCCCACCTTGCAAAATGTCCAAAATATGTCAGATGAAGCTTCAGAATCCTTACCTCCAAGGAGCAGCATGGTTTCACATTCTCTAGGATGAAACGGTTTTGTTTTATTTTATTTTATTTTTCAACTAGATTATTTACAAAATTCACATACAAATTTGAACAAATTCTTTCCATTTTCCTCACGCCCCCACCCATCAAATTGTACAACCCTTCCCACTGCAGTCCATGGTATATTAAATAATCTTCTCCAACACCACATCTCAAAGGCATCAATTATCCTTGTAGTCATTGTCCAACTTTCTGATCCATAACAAGTAAATACCATGGTAAGGATCAGGTGCACGTTAGTCTCCAGACTGGCATTGTTGCTCTGCAGTACTATGGAGAGGTCCCTGACAGTTTATTTTCTCAATGCAATTAATCTTTTGATTTCTTGGCCGCTGATACCAAGAATGTTGATTGTGAATCCAAGCAAAATAAAGCTGTTAACAATTTCAATCTCTTCATCATCTATCATGATGCTGCTGATTGGTTCGGTGGTGAGAATCTTTGTTTTCTTAATGTTAAGCTTCAATCCATACTGAAGGCTGCAGTTCTTGACCTTCTGCAGCAGCAAATGCCTCAGGTCCTCTTAAGTTTCACCGCAAATGCCTCAGGTCCTCTTAAGTTTCAGTAAGCAAAGTTGTGACATCTACATAATGCTGGTTGTTGATGAGTCTTCCTCCAATCCTATAGCACATTCCTCCTTGTAGAAACAAATGTTTTCAGAATATAGAGGTAGATTTGTGATTTTGTTTATTATTCCCTTGTTCAAGTCATCCTATGTCTTCTATTTATTTGTATTCTCTTAGAAATAACTTTTGTTTAATATAAGACTTTTTTCTAATAATATAAACATTTTCAATTTCTTTGTATATCTTTCTATATAGATTCTCTTAAGCCCATTTGCGCATTATCCGGGGCTTGGAGAACAGCAGTAAAAATTGTTGAAGTGGAAATTCTGCATTGCATCAAAATGTGTGATTGTATACATATGGGAATATGGATTCAGTGTACTGTTAACTGATAGGTTTCATCTATTTCATTCAAGGGCATTAACTATACGTTTCTAGAAGAGGAAATAATTAAACTGTTTTTCTTTGGAGTTTGAACACAGCATACCTAGGACTTTTTATTGTACAAAGGAAATAATCCATCCTCTCACTTCATTTGGAGAATATGTTGCTGAAAAAGAAGATTCTTGCTGTCTGTGTATATTGTGAAGGAACAAAAGACATAGAATTGAATTATCTGCATAGCTGAGCAAGAAATAGCTTTTCTATGTTTGATATGAGTCAAATATTTTTAATAGAATACTTACATTTTTTGAAGAGAATGGGAACAGGCATAACATTGAAATTGTCCTTAGATGCAAAATAACTTGTATAACAGCTATTCCACAACTTTTTGTGCACATTTTTAATCTTATTTTTAGAAATTTAATAGTAATGTATTGATAGCATCCCTAAATAACGTCTGCACTTTGGAACTTCAAGTGTAATTCTGATAATAACATTATTAAGCAAAATTGATTTTAATACAACTACACTAAATTGATTAAATAAGCAAGTATTGAATCCTTGGAGCAGCATGCTTTTGCTTTTTTACCAAATGGGAACTTTACATGTCATCATAGATGCTTTTCATGTGCTATGGGTCCCATGTGCATATCCATTAAATAAATGAAAATCAATAAAAAATACATTTAAAACTCCAATCAACAATGAAACAACATAGTATGGAAGTGAGTCTTTTTCTTTCAGAAAGAGTGGTGGATTTGAAACACTGACCTATAGGCTAGCACTTAACCATTGCACCATAGAGATCCTTGAAGCTAACCAATACTACTTCTTTTCAAAAACAATGAAATGGAGGATGTTAAAGAGACCCAAATCACACTAAACTAACAAACAAGGTTCAAGCCAAGAATCAAACACCAGTGAGTTCACAAAACTCTTTATTTTCACTATCTGAGAAAGGATTATATTTTATATGATATAGTAATTATTATACATACTATTAATATGCTAACACACATAGTCTTACTGAGCTAAACTCATGTTGAGGTACTCCTTCAAGCTTTCCCATTTCTAATCATTGTTTTTGGTAATAAAAACTATTAAAAGTACATAAGAGTGAGAAATGAAGGATCTGAATATCTCCATTTACAGCCTGACTCCGGCTTTGTCACTAAACTTTCAAAGCATTGTTTATCAAATTTAAATCATGTAGTACAGTGTGTGAAAATTATAAGACAATATCCTTCATATCATACACAAACAAAATCTTCCTGAAGATTATCTAAAAATGACTGGAACAGTACATCGACATAGAACTTCCGGAAGTGCAGGCTGGATTTAGAATATACCCTGGCACTAAAAACATCATAGCCAAAGTCAAATGGATCTTGGCTCAAAGCAGAGAGAATCAGAGGAATGGGTATCTGTGTATCATTGACTATTCAAAGACATTTAATTCTGTGGGCCATGACAAATTTTACTATCCTTGAGAATAATGAAAATCCCAGAACCCTTGATTGTACTCATGTGAAACCTATACTTGGACCAGGAAGCAGTTGTGAGAACAAAGCAAGGAAACACTATAAATCAGGAAAAGAGTGTGTCTAAATCAGGAAAAGAATGTGTCAGGGATGCATTTTGTCTCCATACCTTTTAAATCTATATGCAGAACAGATCATTCAAGAGGTGGAACGTGATGAAGATGAATGTAGAAGGAAGATTGGTAGAAGATTCATCAGCAAGCTGCACTATACAGATGATATAATCTTACTTGCCAAAATCAAGAAGGACCTGAAATGTTTGCTACAGAAGGTCAAGAACTGCTGCATCCAATCCATACTGGAGATCAACATCAAGAAAACAAGATTCTCACCAGTGGGTCAATTGGCAGCATCATGACAGATAGAGAAGAGATTGAGTTTCTTAACAACTTCTCCTTTCTTGGTTCCATAATCAACATCCTTATTCCCAGCAGTCAGAACATCAAAAGATAAATTGTAATAAGTAAATCTGCTTGTAGGGACCTTCCCAAATTGCTGAAGAGCAATAGTATCAGTCTGGAGACTACAATGGGCCTGATCCAGGACATATCTTTGCAATTACTTGCTATGCATCAGAAAGCTGGACAATGATATAGGATGATAGAAGAGGAATTGATGCCTTTGTGTGATGGAGCTGGCGAAGAGGATTGAACACACCATGGACTGCCAAGAGACCAAACTTGCCTGTCTTGGAGACAATGAAAAAATATTGATCCCCAGAAGCAAGAATCTTGAAGCTCTACCTAGGCATGTTTTCAGGAAAGACTAGCCTTTGTAGAAGGACATCATGCTGAGAAAGGTGGAGGGACAGAGCAAGAGAGGAAGACCCTGGATGAGATGGACTGACACAGTAACTGGGGAAATGGGAGTAGATGTGTCAGAGACAGTAAGACTGGCTCAGCAGGATAGGGTAAGGATTAGAGCTGTCGTGTACAGGATTACTGTGAGTCACAAGTTAATTGATAGCACATAACAACAATTTGAAAGTTTGTTGTTAGAAATAAATGAGATAATATGAACACTTAAGATAGTGCTTATAATGTCGAAATATTCAATATATATGTTAATTTATTTACATAGAATCTCATTTGTGATACCACCAAGTATGTTTCCATTTGGTATCCAAGTCTGGAGATCTTTACTGGAGGAGAATGCTCATTTCCCACTCATCTTCCATGGGGGATATAATATCTTCTCTTTCTCACTTTTACCATTTGGTAAAATACTAAAATACTTTTACCATTTGGTAAAATGCACTGCTACAGAGGCTCAACATATGCTTATTTAATTACTTTCAGTAGCATCAGGATGGATGGCGAAGAGATTGAGATTGTTCACAGCTTCAGTTTGCTCGGCTCTACAGTCAACACTCTTGGCACCAGCAGTCAGGAAATCAACAAATGTATTGTGATGGGAAAGTCTGCTGTTAGGGACCTCTCTAAAGTACTCAAGAGCAACGGTGTCTGTCTGGAGGCTAAGGTGCGCCTGATACAGGCCATGGTCTTTGCAATCACTTGTTATGCATCAGAGAGTTGGACAATGACTGGGGAGGATAGAAGGAGAATTGACGCCTTTGAGCTGTGGTGCCAGAGAAGAGTATTGAATGTACCATGAACTGCCAAGAAAACAAACAGATTCATCCTAGAGAAGGTTAAACCAGACTACTCCTTGGAGGCAAGGATTCTGGGGCTTCGTCCGACATACTTTGGACATGTTGTAAGGAGGGACAGGTCCTTGGAGAGGGACATCATGCTGGGTAGAGTGGAGGGACGTCGCAGGAGAGGAAGACCCTCTATGAGGTGGATTGATTCAGTGACTGGGGTAATCGTGATGGTTGTGTCAGAGGCAATGCTATTGGCACAGGATAGAGCAGGTTTTAGGGCTGTTGTACATAGGGTCGCTATGAGTCGCAAGTGACTCGATGGCACATAACAACAACAAAAGCTATACTCAAATCTACTTTTGCTTAATTATATTATTACCATAACCAATAAAGAACCAATGTTTTGGTTAGCAGCCCAGCAATGCCACCAGGACATTTAATTTATAAAAGCAAAGGGAAGGAAAGAACTTTGAGGAGGGAGGATACTGAATAAAATGGAAAGGGATCAGATCATTCTTAAGCATGAGTTATTTTAGTGAAGACGGACAAGGAAGGAAAGCAGTTTACTGCAACACACAAACCAAACTTCTCGCCACTGGGTGATTGTGGCTCATCACAATGATCCTATTGAATAGAATATAACTACCAAGGAGGGTTTCCAAAGTTATAAACCTTATGAAGGCTGAACAGCTCACCTTTCTCCTATGGAACAACTGGTGGGTTTGAACCTCTGCCCATTTTGTTAGTCACTTAATGCTTAACCATTATGCCACTAGGATTTCTGTGTATGTTGCGAGATAAGGTAAAAGCTAAGTTATAACAGCTAAACACTTGGTAGAGACAAGAAGAAAGCCTTCCTTTTCTCCTTAACATACAACTGAGAATCTTCTAGAGCACCTTCTAAAACTCAGGGTTCTTTAACTGCAGAAGTGAGGATTCTCTAACCATTTTGAGGGGGCCATAAATGCTGCCCAGAATAAGAAAAGAAGAGCATGGAAGTCACAGTATTGTTCATGAATATTCAGCTCCAAGAACTTCATTTAAGTACTTGCAGAAATACCTGAAGTAATCTTGCTAGAGATAAGGTAAAAGCTAACTGACATTTTCATACTCATTTTTAGCATATTATATATAATATTATTTCTTCAGCTTGGAAATATAAAATATTTTTATATTTTAGATATTTTCAGTACATATACATACATAGATCGGTATATTTGGATCTTGATCTTTTTTCTATGTATTTATGAATGAACCTTAAAAAAATTTCTTCCTAATGTGTTTGGGGGGGGAAAAAAAACTTCATAAATAAAAATAAACCCTTAGTACAGTATAGACATCCAGTTCCCAGTATAATAATACTATCACTTTTCTACTTGTAACTTTAGTCATGTACTATCTAGGAGACATAAATTATTTTGAAACTTTTTCAGTAAAAGGGTCATGAAATAATTAACTCACTTTCATACTCTTCATTTTATGACTTAAGGTTTGTAGTAACTAAAATTTCCAATGTTTTCTTTGGTATTTTTTGGTTTGTTTTAATTGATAAGCATCTTGAATCAAAAGCTAAATCACAAATTTTTTTTTAAGTCCTAAGAACTCTGATTAGAGGGCTTGCATGGGGTAGTATGTGGGAAGTTAAGCTGCTAACCAAACCTCTCCTTCTTGTGATTCGAATCTACCAGCAACTCTGCAGAGAAAAGATGGAAAATCTTCTTTCATGAGATTTACAGTCTCGTAAATCTGATGGATAGTCAGCTATGAATTAGAACCAACATTAAGGCAATGGTAATGAGAATGAAAAGAATGCTTTTAAAGCAGTACACGCAGGGAAATTTATCAAAAATCATTACTGATTGAGTGAAGAAAGAATCCAGTTTTCCGTCTTCCCAGTGTGGTGATATGAACGTCTTAGCCTTTTAGTGTTGTTTGTTGTTGTTGTGTACCGTAGAGTCAGAACTGAACCATACCTTACCCTCCATCAGGTTTTAGCAGCAGTTAATTGCACAGGAGGAAACTGTCCTTCTCCAGAGGAGTGACTGGTGGGCTTGAACCGCAAACCTTCAGGATTGCAACACGGTTTCTTTCCTCTACGTCACCAGAGCTCCAACAGAAGTACCACAAGTATTTTTTAATGATTCTTATGTTCTACTGAGTCAAAACCAACTCAAACCTGACCCTCCTGTGGGTTTTCAGAGGCAGTTATCTCATGGGAAAAGATTGTCTATTTTTCTCCTTTAGAGCATTTGGTGGATATATACCTCATGCCTTTTGAGCTAGCAGCTATTTGACAAAGCCAAATAGACAGAACCATATTTTCTTTCAGTTAGGAGGTTAGAAGCCTGGAGTCAGGACAATTGCTCTAGAGGGAGACTTTTATTCAGCTCTGGAGGAAGTTCTGTTTCTTATTTCAGCCTCCACTCTTTGGCTATCTGGTTTCCATGTAACATCAGTCTTCTCCAGTTTATTCTTCCTTGTATCTGTACTTAAGCTTCACCTTTTGTATCTGAGGAAAGATTAGTCAAAGACACACTGCAATGATATGGCCTCATTAACATAAACATAAGTAATTCCTATTCCCAGATTAGTTTAAATCCAAATGTGTAGAAGTTAGAATGTATAGCACCTATTCTGGAAGGATACAATTCAAACCATAACAGATGACTTTTTTCTTTCCCCCTCTTTTTAAGCAGTTCTATTCCTTATCTATTTCACTTCAGTGTACATTATTTATTCCCTCTTTTATAGGTTTTCCCCCCAACCACAATGTCAGTCATGTTTTATAACAATGGCATTATTCAGGATTGTCCTTTTTGTGAGTGAGATATTTCATTCAGCATAATGTCCTCCAGGGTCACTTATTTTGTATAATTTTTCATTAGTTCCTTATTTTTCATTGCTACATATTGTTCCATTGTGTGAATATACCATAGTGTCTCTATCCATTTTTTTTTTTATGGGCACTTGAGTTGTTTCCATCTCTTTGCTATTGTGAACAACACAGCTATAAGCACAGGTGTGCACATATCTGTTTGAGTAGCAGTTCTGATTTCTTTAGGATATATTCCCACTGGTGCAATTGCTGGGTCAAATAGTACTTTTATTCCCAAATTTTTGAGAAAGGCCCCTACTTCCTTCCAGAGTGGTTGCACCATTTTACACTCCCACCAACAATGAGTAAGGATGACCTATTGATTTTAAATATATCTTCAAATGTTTGTCATCTGAATGTCTTCTTTGGTGAAGTGTCTGTGCATATCGGTGCCCATTTTGTGACTGGGTTCTTTACCATTATCTTGTTGTGCTAGATTACTTCTTTATTCTAAAAATTTTCCTGGCCTTGTCTCTATGATGTCAATGGCATTTTGACATCTTTGTCTCTTATACTTCTGATATTATTCCTCAATATCCAGAGTAAGTTCATATTCCCTTCTCTATTTCTAGACCGAAATTTCTGTAGACACTAGACATATATTACCTGCTTTCCAAACTGCTTCTGTGAACATCCTGCATACTTACTGTAAAAAAGCAATGGTAAAAGTGGAACAGCTACAGCCAACCTCTACTAACACCATAAAAGAGGAATTGCCCCCATCAGCAACATCCACAAAACATAACTAATTCCCAAAAGGTCAGACATGCCCCACATGCTACCACCTCTCTTTTTACTAATTCCAATCCCAATCCTACTGCTCTGCTGGGTATAAAGACCTTTGCAACATCTCACAGATCACTTATCGGTTTTATAAGGGAAGTTAACAGGATACAATCAGGAGAGTTCCTGAAGTGTGCTCACATACCCCTCAGCTTTCCCCAGGGCTTTAGGCCAGTATTACAGAGAACCTTTAGTCCTATCAATTGTGGCTTCTTCTCACATTCCCCAATAAGCTCAGGCAAAAGCCATTGGTTCTGGTTCCATAGGGTAGCAGTCCCAGGTCAGCCGTGTCTCACATCAGGTCTGCGGTCCTTTGCTGTGGCTGCTGCTGTTCTCCTGTATGTCTAGTTGGTGCAGAAATATTTGGCTAAGAAAGGTATGTACTGTATTCTCTGCTCCTTCTTTGTTGCTAGTGAGATTCTCAGTATCTATTGTTCTTTTCTTTTTTATGATCTTTAGTTTTGTTTTATGTTTTTTCTACTACTCTTTCAGAAACTTTCTATCATGATTCCTTTCAAAGTGGATAACAATGGTACTAGAGTACTACCTAGTTCTAGATTCAGGGTCAAACACTGATATTCTTGTGGCCAATTAGTCCTTTGTATTATGATAGGTTTATTTTTTATTCTCTTAAATCTTCTTTCATCCAAATGGAGAGAAACCAATAATTTCAACTTGGACACTAATTATATATATTTCTCTTCAGTTTTTCTTTTTTAAAAAAATGTTGCCTAGGTTTTAAGGAAGAATATACTATAGAAATAAATCATAAGATCAATCGTTTTCCTGAGGAAGAATATACTCCAGAATATGTGAGTAGACAGTTAAAAATGTTCAGTAGGTATTTCCTCATTCTATAATCTTAAAAAAGAGAGAATATTTTATATTCAAACGCCAAATATAGTATATGTGTAGGTGACAACAGAAAAATATTTGAGATGTAGGTTTTTATTCAAGGACCATACCAATGGAGCAACTAAATGAATCAATTATCATTTTTTAATTTCTTTTTTTCTACATTGGCAAAATTATAATTTAGCACTCTCTCTTTCAGTTGTTTACTTTTTGCTTGTTACCTTGTAAAATTGGAGCCCGCATTATACATCTCTATTTGCTAGTTTTAAGTAGTTTATCAGTGGTTCTTTCTGTCCCTTTGTAATACTACTTGGAAGCTTATACTTTTGCAGTTTTCCTCTGTAACCTTGCTATGTCTCATAGATTTGTACTTTTTTAGAACAAGAGTAAATTCAGGTTGTCACTGTTCTCCTGAATATAGAAGCTAAAGGGAAGACTAGTATATCTCTTATTTATATTTCATTATCTAGTCAGAATCAACTCATAGCTGACACTGCGTTTGATTTCCAAAGCTATAAATTGAATGAAAGGAGTCTGGCAATCCTTCGCTTGTTAAGCAATTACTGTAGATAAATGATAATTTAAAAAATGCAGTGCTTTCTCATTTATGTCATTCTTAGCTACATAAGTTATCATAATGAATTTTAAGAAGAGATATCTTATTTATAAAGATAAATATAAGGAAGCTATTAGTAAAAATCTTAAGTATGTACTATCAATATTATGCTATCAGTAATAAAAATAATTGTATAGTAACAAAATGACGGTATGGTATTTCCATTGTGTCTCTTACATGAAAACCACAGATGGAACTATTTTATTTTGGTTACTTTAAAAAATGTGTTTGTTTAAACAGGTGCTCTAAACTAAACTTTCTTTTAAGTAAGACTTTATAAGCAACATTTGTTCAATTAAATGCACATAAATCAGAGGCAACATATGGGTATATTGATAGTCTGGATCCAAAAATGAATGATAGTAAAAATTTAATACAAAATCCAGGTGTTCTGGAAATGCATATAAAAAGTAAAAATGTGTGTCAACTCCTGAAAACTTTTTATTTTAGATCTCAAAGTCAATTATCAACAAAAGCCCCTCATCCTCTTTCTGAACTTACATTAAATTTCATACTTTAACTGAAACCAAGCACTTCCCTGGAGATATAGTCTCTCTTTTAGCCCAATAGCTATTAATTTACAATTGTTATCATCATAATAGTAATTATTAAACATTCTAGTGGCCTAGGATAAGAATCTGGGCTGCAATTCCAAAGGCAAGAGGTTCAAATATGCTAACTGCTCCATCAAAGGATGGGCAATCTCCTCCCATGTGCTTTCAACCTCTGAAAATCTGCTGAAGAGTCAATTATGGGTCAGTTCTGACTGGATGGTACACAATAGCAACTTCTTTTCACTTTGTGTGAGAAAGACCTCAGAGATCTCTCACAGAGGTAGGAGAAGTATCCTCTTTACTCATTTTTGTTTCTTTCACATTATTCTATGAACCCATCCCTTGAAAAATCATAGGCTTCAAAATGCCAGGAGATCAGAGACTGCCCCTTTACTCGTGGTTTCATGCAACTTATCTAGGACCCTCCCTCATGCCAATTCTTCATAAATGTATTCACCTAGCTCACAATTATTCTTCTCCACAAGTATCTGTGCTAATTCTTAGCTGTTTTAACACCCACCACTAAGCTTTCCAATATCTAATCTTTTTGGGTTCTTCTTTTTCAAAATTCTTTAGCTACTTGTTCCAGTTATCATATACACTGATTATTACCAATATTAATAACGATTCTCTAATCACAATCTCCATCTTTTCTAGTACAAACACTATTTAACATTTTTATTTATTTATTTATTTTTAGTTTTCAGAGTCTGACTATACAGTGTAATCTGAAATATACTGTGAAATACCTTTCTGCTCACTCTCCACCATTACTCTCCTTACTTGTTTCTTTCTTCAGATAATTCCATGATCCAAAATAATGGGCCCAGGCATATACCCTTCACCTATATACTTACATTATTCCTCTCACCCTGGGGAAAAAAATCCACCCTGGCTAAAACTTCTAATATATTGCATGGTTGTATTTTAGACATGAACATGATTGGAGAAGAAAGTAAACTTAAGGTGTCTGATCTCACTTTAAGTAGAAGACTCCACCCTTGAATTACCCTTTACTACTGTCAGACATTCACGCTATGATGCTTGCAACCCTGTGAGAAAAGGCACTATTGTTCTTAATTTAAAAATGACACAGTAAGACACACAATCTCAAATCTAGTGATACTTGAGCTGGAAATTGAACTCTGGCATCCTACTTCCAGATCACTTGTATACTAAATCTTAAATGATACCATACATAGTTCAGCTAGTGGTTAATAAATGCATTGTAAATATTAGTTAAATCCAATTGCCTGGATAACAGCATCTTAATAATATTCTATAAACACAACAGGGAGACCAGAGGAATAAATGTCATCTTGTTCTATCTCATCTGGCTATTTGAAGACCAAAGTAGGTCATTGTAATTACATGCTTTATATATATCCCCTATTAGGAGAGATCATAAAGGGCCCATTAAGGCTAATGACATAAAATTAAGATAGGATTTGCATTGTATATCAAGAGATAAAAGATTGCTTGCATCAGAGAAGTGCCAAGTTCAAGCAGAAAATTTGATTATGTTGAAATAAACTGGAAGTCTATTGTGGAGTCTCCGTAAAAGGGGAAGAAAAAGAAAAACAAAACAAAATACTGAATATTCTAGTAACATTGTCATAGCTTTCTGTCTCTTTCTTTTCTGGCCAGCCTCGGGACGCATGGTAACACACCTCTGAGGCTGTGAAAAGAAGAACTTGTGAGATTTATATGAGAAAAACTATTTGAACTACAAAGAATGAAAGCAAAAATGAGAAGACATGAAATTGTGTGTTGTTGTTATGTGCTGTCCAGTTGCCTATGACTCATAGCAACCCTATGTACAACAGCTCTGAAGCCTGCCCTATTCTGAGCCAGTCTCACTGACACCAACACACCTACCCTCATTACCCCAGTTACTTCATTACCCAATCCATTTCCTCTAGGGTCTGGCTCTCCTGTGCTGTCCTTCAATTCTTCTGTCCTTTTCCGAAGACTGGTCCCTCCTGGCCACGTGCCCAAAATATGTGAGACAGAGCTTCAAAATCATAGTCTCCAAGGAGAAACTTGGTTTCACTCTTTCCAAGATAGACTTATTTGTTTTCTTGATAGTCCATAGTATGTTCAAGACTCTTCTCCAGTACCACAACTCAAAGGCATCAATTCTTTTCTGTCTTCCTTAGACATTGTCTAGCTCTCTGATGCATAGCAAGTAATTGTGAAGACCATGGCCTGGATCAGGTACAGCTCAGTCCCTAGACTGACATTGTTGCTTCTCAATATTCTGGAGAGGCCCCTGACAACAGATTTTCCCAGTGCAAGGTGTCTTTTGATTTTCTGACTACTAAGAGTGCCAAGAATTTTGACTGTGAAGCCAAGAAAGCTGTAATTGTTAACAATGTCAATCTTTTCTCCATCTTTCATGGTGCTTCCAATTGGCCCAGTGGTGAGAATCTTTGTCTTGTTGATATTGAGTTTCAATCCATATTGAAGACTATTGTCCTTGACCTTCTGTAGCAAGCACTTCAGGTCCTCCTCAGTTTCAGCAAACAGGGTTGTATCATCTGCATAACATAGGTTGTGGATGAGTCCCTGTGACACATTCCTCCTCAAAAAGCCTAGCCTCCGAATGAATGATCTGTTCTACATATAGATTGAAGATGTATGCAAACAGGACACACCCCTGACACATTCCTTTCCTGATTTTGAACCAATAATTTTTCAAGAGAGAGTAAAGAGTCTGTCAAAACAGAGAACACTTTCAAAAATGTTCATATAAAAATTTGTACAAAACACGATGTCCGTTAATCAAACACACATAAATGGGCGATTATAAAATACAAAGTACACATACAAAGCAGAATGTATATGAATTATTAGACACCAGCTTTGTGTAAGTTTATAGCATGGCATTATATGTAAAGATTATATAATAAAGATTTCTAAAATTTTTTTTGGTATGCCATTAGGAGCAGTTTTCTTTTACAAACTATATTAAACTTATTTTTATTTCATGATAATGTTTTATATAGACAGTCCTTCTGGTTCAAAACAAAAGAATCTGTAAAAAAATTAAAATTGCAATGAAATAAATTATCTCCTTCCTATATTTTCCTTTTTTTGGTTTCTCCCTCCTCATCAAATACTTAGAAAAGTAAAAATAATAACTCAATTTATTAATATTGGAGTCCGTAAGTAACAATTCATCTATTTTTAAAAATGCTACATACTTATTTTAAAACATATGCATTAAATAAAACAAATCCCTTTTTGCTGTCCTTCAGGCTCTTCTGTTCAGAAACTTTCTCTCTGGTCATTAATTATTCCCTGCTCTTTCTCCATTTTTAATGTTCCAATGACAAATTTGCACAGGCTTAATTACACAAGTAGCACATACTTCAGATTTTGATGACCAGGCTTTTTGTAATGATATGGCCTTTCAAATCTAACTATATGGAGGCATATTAGTCTTTTTAAAGACAGAAGCTATATCAGAATAAGCAAATAAATTAATCCAAGGTTTACTCAGTGAATTTCAAAGAAATATGAAGTGTGCTATAAGTCAGAATTGATTCAATACAGAATGATTGGTTTGGCTTTAATATACTATTTCATCTTATATGTGATGTCAATAACCCTTCAGCCCTTTCCTTCATCTATAGATACACTACTACCATTACTACTGTGGTCAGTTAAGAAAGGATCCCCATTTCTTCCTTAGGGCTAACTTAACTCATGAGTAACCAAATGGAAGAAAGATATGGAGATCAGGTTCCTAAACTTTATAGCCTTGGAAACCCTAAAGGGCTTTTTTCTTTTGCCTTTTGGGTTGACTATATGAGCAAGTATCATTTAAGTGATTGAGCCTAGAGGTTTAGTATATGGTTTAGACAAAGCAAAGAGTGAATTGGAAAGGCTACAGAATGGAAAAAGATGTAAAACTGAGTTAAAAGAAAGAAATTGTCATGAAGTTTCTCCTCTCCCTGTTTGTCTCTTCTTGTAAAGAGACTTTAGCAAATGTGCCTAAGGAAAGCTTAAAGACCCAGAGTAAGAGGCTTCCCAGCTAAGATTATAAACATGTAAAAGAAAATTGTAAAAATAAGGAGGACTGGTGGACTAATGAGCAAGGAGTTGGGTTGCCAAATCAGTGGCACGTGGTTTGAATCTACAAGCAGCTCTGCAAGATAAACATAGGCAGTCTCCTCCCATGCAAATTACAACCTCCGAAAAATCTATCAGAAGCTCAGCTATGAGTCATTCCTTACTCAATGGCAAATAGCTGAGTTGTTATGGGTTGGTTTTTTTGCTTTTGTCGTTCTTTGCTTTGTTTGTCATTTTTTAAGGGGACTAAGTTGTCTTGTCTATGCTCCTAAGTCTGGCCTGAAAATGGGCACTTTACCCATAATCTTTACCATTACAGACTGGTTGTTATAGGGCAGGCTTCACAGCTGTTGTTCATTGGGTGGCTAGGAGTCACAGATGACTCAATGGTACATAACAACATCAACATGTTGTTATTTTTGTGTAACCTAGAGTCAGAACTGATCCATAGCTGACCCTCTGGTGGGTCTTCATACACAGTTAATGGAATGGGAGGAAACTGTCTCTCTTCCTCTTGAGGAGCAGCTGGTGGCCTCAAACTGCCTGACTTCAGGATTTCAGTACAGCTTCTTGCTGTTTATACTATATGAACGATTTAATTAATAGCTGGAAGGGGTTTTGTGGGGTTTTTTTCTTTTGTTATTCAGATTTTCCCCCTACATTGACATTATGTTCCATATAATCATTCCCGTATGTTGTTTTAGAAAATTAATCACCACTGAACTATGCCCACCATTATCCGGTCTTTTCAGATTCCCTCCCATTCTTTTCCATATGTAATGTACAGCCTCTAAAAGCTTGCTGAAAGGTCAACCATGAATCAGTTTGTACTTGACGACACATAAATATATGTCTGTTTAAAAATTATACATGCAAACATAAATGCTGTACATATGTATAATATACATAGATATATAAGTATATTATGAATAGTTGATTGAAGTTATATGAAAAAAGGAATATATCTTCTTACCAATGCAACCAATACTCTTAAACCTACCCTCAAAACACACATGCATGCATATGATTTTTGTGCACATACTTTTAGATAAATTTACATATAAATATCTACTCTTTTTCTTGATAATTCTGACCTAAGGCTCCCATTTTAGCCTGGGTAATTCCTATACTTTCCCCCCCTCACAATTTGAGTCTGATTTTAGGTAAAATCATGTCTTAAAAGCCTTTTCTAAACCTCCCAGCATTCGTAGAGATATATCATGCCTTATTGTGCTGTCTTCGAGTAAGTCTTTAGGTGTTATAAAAAGAATTAGCACCAAGTCAATCTCTCATATTCTTTTGATAACATCAGTACAAGGACAATTTAGACTCAACTAAAGAAGAAATAGAACCTCCTCCTTCCTCAGAATGTGATATAACTATAATCATGCAGCATGCAGTTTTTTTCCAACTGACTCCATTTACTTAGCGATCAGTGTACTTGCAAGTTTCCTCTCTTTTCTCCACTTAATAGCTCTGTTTTTAATGTAATTTTTATTTGTTTGTGTATATTTATATACAGTGTAGTTCAATCATATACATTGTATTTTATACAGTCATTCATATACATTGTATTTCATTCATGTGCCTAAGGTTTATGAAGTAATTCATATATATCTATTATAATTAGTTACTATTGATCTGTGCCCATTCTTTCAAGGCCCTGTTTCATCTTTTTTGTGAGTAATTGAAAATAAATAAACAAGTAAATAAATAAGTAAATAAACCAACAATTAATAACTCTTTATCTACCATTGAACAATGTTCCCTTCTACTCATAAGCCTATAAGCCATAGTTTATACATTCCCCTATTAAGAATACCTTGGTTACTTCCAATTTTTTTACAACTAAGAATAAAAGGTTTGGGGTTTTTTTTAAAAAAAATTATTTATGTTCAAGTGTTTATGTGGACATGCATTTTCAATTTACTTCATCTGGCTGAAAAAGAAGGGATATTGCTGAAGTGAATAGTAACTCTGTTTCAGCCAGATTATCTTCTAAAAGAATACTATTTCACAAGCATTTCAGCAATGAATGAAACTCCTTTTGATCCAAACCTTTACCAGCATTTAGCATCGTCAGGATTTGGAACTTCAGCCTTAAAAAAGGAGGAGAGTGGTATGTGATAGCTGTTTTGATATGCAAATTCTTGATTACATATCCTGTGTTCCAGGTTGTAATCTTTCATTGTGTTTATTAAATATATATGCTGAGCAAATAATCTGAAAATTTGGAAAACACAAATAAGATCATGGTATTAACCTTAGGAGAAGATTCATTACAATAAAAATTTATTTAAATGACATGACTTTGTCTAAGAAAAGTAAACAAGACTTTAAACATGGACGAAGATCAAAAATTGGAGCCCTCAGTATAACCTATTACCTTAACGGTAAAAGAAATTCTCACAACTTTAACTAAAGCAATATTATTATGATAAATGGAGACAAGGTTGAAGTTGCCAAAGCCACAACTAATGCCCATGAAAGTAGCAATCAAGAAATACACCTGTAGTTACATTGGGGAAGTAGTCTACTGCAGATGGTTTTTTAAAGTGTTAAATGATACCTCAAGCCCAAGATATTTTCAGTAACCTTCCTTTCCTTTTCTTCCCTTCCCTTCCCTTCCCTTCCCTTCCCTTCCCTTCCCTTCCCTTCCCTTCTCTTCTCTTTTCTCTTCAATACTGGTTTACTTACAAAGTTCATAAAATCCATATATATTGCTTTTCATACCAGATCTTTCCTCTTTCCTTCACCCATCCCTCCCTCCACTCATCAAGTTGTGCAACCCTATTATTAACCCAGCCACCCTTTGCCCTCCTTGGATCCTCATACTCATTCTACACTAATGGTGTTATACAGGATTTGTCTTTATGATACTGAGTTAGTTCACT
>NW_006399806.1:11556551-11557770 GCF_000299155.1 Elephantulus edwardii | reverse complement strand
AGCATTATACTGAGTAAACTAATTCAGAAAGAAGGGCAAATCCTGGAAAAAATTTATGATGAGCACAGGGATTGAATCTTTAAAAGGTCCCATTCAACAGTTTTATCCTCTTCAGATTGTGCATTTCTGTCTATAGTTGACAGTCCCTTTCTACCACAGACTAGGACTCCTAAGCTTGGTCCCATTTTGTCTCTTATGAACGTTATGATTTTGGGCTTTATTTGAGGTTTCTGATCCACCTTTAGTTGATTTCTGTGTATGGTGTGAGATGTGGATTCTATTTCAGCAGAAAGCACTTAGCAATCCGATTTTGCCAGCAATATTTGTTTAAGAGGTTGTCATTTTCCCATTTGATAGGTTTTATTTCCTTGTTAAATATCAGTTGTCTGTAGATAGATGGGTCCATTTCTGGGTGTTCAACTCTGAATGATAGTGAAGAATACTAAATATACTACAAAATGTTAAAAGAATGAACAAATGATGTGTGTTGGAAGAAGTGTGGTAGAATACTCCTCCCTTAAAAGCAAAGAAGGTGACATATCATCTCACTTACTTTGGATAGATTGTTGGGAAGCACTTGGAGAAGGGCCATTGTGCTTGGTAAAGCACAGAGTCAGAAAAAGAGTAAATTCTCAATTAAATGAACTGACACAGTGCCTGTAACAGAGGGCTCAAGCATAGCAAAGATCTGGGGATGGAACAGAATTCAGCAGATTTGAAAATTTTTGTACATAGGGTAACTGTAAGTGAGAATCTTCTTGATAATACCTAACAATAATATATTTTTAAGTTGTATGTTTAGATATTTTATCCATTTTATAAGTGACTGCTCAATTTTCTGACATCAAAATGTAGTGGATTTTCTCCCTCTCTCCATTTAAACATGCCTTGGATGCAATCCTTTCTTAGGCAAATGTTTGCAATTATTTTCTCCAAGTCTATGGCATTGTTTTCATTCTTTAACAGAAATTCTCCACACCTTTGTGAGTGAAGTAGAAATTATGATAGAGACATGGCAAGAATTGCCCAGAGTTCAGACTTTAATCCTTCAGAATAAAGAACCTTGGTCATAGAGTAATTAACATTCAACTGCTACCTGAAAAGTTGACTTGTCAAGCCAACCTGCTGCTCTGTAGAAGAAAGATGTGACAGTTTGTTTCCATAAAGATTACAGCCTTAGGAACTCTGTGGTAAATTTTTATCCTTTAAGTAGGAATCA
>NW_006399806.1:11554518-11555126 GCF_000299155.1 Elephantulus edwardii | reverse complement strand
AGGGGGGAGGGTTTTGTGCGGGGAGAAGGGTGCAACAATGAATGAATGGAATTCCAAAATCTCTGTAGATGTTCATTGAAATGAAAAGTAAACAAACTAAATTAATAAAAAAAAGCTTATGTGCAGCCATATGTTAAATTATTAATTCTCTCCATTTCTGGGACAAAAAAGAAAGAATAAAAGCAAAAATGAACAGAAACAATTTGTGCACAGGATGAAAGCTTCACTCTCCATGACCCTGAGACCAGTACTACTAATGGTGCCTGGCTATCACCACTGACTGACCTCTCTAAATGGGATTGTAGAAAGTCCATGACAGGCAGTGAAAAAATGTGGAAAATTTTAGAACCACATTAGTATTTACAGATCTACTAAAGAATAGTTACTAGAAGGAGCTAGTCCTTGGAGAAGGACATGATACTGGAAAAGGTGTTGGGTCAGCAGAGGAAAGGAAGGCACGCAGTTAGTTGGATTGATACAGTAACTGCTACAGTGGACACTTGTAGAGTCAGGAAGTATGAGGATGGTGCAGGATAGAACAGGACTCAGATTTTTGTTCATAGGGTCACTAAGAGTTGTATTCACTCAACAGCACCTAACAGTAGCAA
>NW_006399806.1:11542518-11554000 GCF_000299155.1 Elephantulus edwardii | reverse complement strand
GTTGAATATACTATGGACTGCTAGGAGAACAAACAGGTTTGTCTTGGAGAGGGTGAAGCCAGAATGTTCCCTGGAGTCAAGGATTCTGAAGCTTCGTCTGACTCCATAGATTAATCAACTATATAATATCAAATGAAGTTGCATTTTCCCAGGGATACCGCTCAGGCCACAGGAAGTAGTCAGATTAGATTAATGGACATGAGAATAACAAAAAGGAAGCAAGAAGGATGTAGTTACTTTTCAGGTATTACAATTAATAGCATAAAGCAAAATGTGCATAAATGTTAGAATGAAAAACCGATTGGGTTTATAAACTTTTATTTAAATAAAAAGACAAAAAAAAATCTTAACAAGCAAAACCCAAAATCTAGGGCAAATGTGAAAATTATCCTACAATAACACTCATATCACACACAAGCAAAATCCTACTGAAGATTATACAGAAATAACTGGAATACTACATTGATAGAGAACTGCTTGAAGCACAAGCTGGGATTAGAAGAGGCTGTGGCACTAGAGACATTATTATAAATGTCAGATGAATCTTGACAGAAAGCACAGAGTACCAGAAGGATCTCTATCTGTGTTTCATTGACTATGCAAAGGCATTTCGACTGTGTGGATCACATCAAATTGTGTTTATCTTTGAGGAGAACGGCAATTCCAGAACACTTGATTGTACTTATGTGAAACCTGTACTTGGGCTAGGAAGTAGCACTCAGTATGGAGCAAAGAAACACTGCATGATTCAAAATCAGGAAGGGAGTACAACAGATCATACATTTTCAATCTATATGAAGAACAGGTAATTCTGGAGTCTGGGCTGTATGAGGAGGAATATAGCATCAGAATTGGAGGAAGACTCATCAACGACGGCTGTTATACAGATGACACAACCGTGCTTGCTGAAAATGAGGCAGACCTGAAGTGCTTGATGCAGAAGGTCAAGAACTTTAATGTGGAATGAAACTCAACATCAAGAAGACAAAAATTCTCATCACTGGGCCAACTGGCAGCACCATTATGGATGGTTACAGCTTTTGTTTTGTTTTGCTTTGCTTTTTTTGTTTATATTTTTTTTTAGTTTTTGTTTTTACTTTAATGAAATTTAGGGGACTTTGGATTTACATTCATTCATTGTTGCACTTTTCTCCCTGCCCACCTCTCCCCCCATTTCGCTTTTCTTTTTGAAAAGTAAAAGAAAAAAATTTTCCTTGTTATTCAATCCCTTCCCCAAGTCCACTATGCCACCTTCATTCTGGACTTAATCAACACTCTTAATACCAGCAGAAGGGAAATAAAAAATGAATTTCACTGGGAAAATCTGCTGTCAGGGACCTCTCCAGAGTACTGAGAAGCAACAATGTCAGTATAGAGACTAAGGTGCTCCTGATCTACACCACGGTCTTTGCACAATTACTTACTATGCATCAGAGAGCTGGAAATTGACTAAGGTTGACAAGAAGAATTTGATGCCTTTGAGCTCTGGTGCTGGAGAAGCGTCTTGGACATA
Organism: Elephantulus edwardii; assembly: GCF_000299155.1. NCBI lineage: Eukaryota > Metazoa > Chordata > Mammalia > Macroscelidea > Macroscelididae > Elephantulus > Elephantulus edwardii. The sequence goes on along the minus strand of NW_006399806.1, from coordinate 11,552,487 downwards.
CCATACACTTTCAAGAAAACAGATAAATCTGTCTTGGAGAGGGTAAAACCGTTTCTCCTTGGAAGCTAGGATTTTGAAGCTCCTTCTCACATGTTTTGAGTATGTGGCCAGGAGGGATTGTCCATGTTCAGAAAGGTGGAATGACAACTCAAGGGAGGAAATCCCCTAATGAGATGGAATAATGCAATAACTAGGGCTATGGGGTAGGAGTATTGGAGTCAGTGAGACTGCCTCAGGACAGGCAGGTTTCAGGGTTGTTGTACAGAGAATCACCACTAAAAGTCACAGATGACTCAATGACACCTAACAACAAACTTAATTTGACCCTGTAAGACCATGAATTAGAGGCCTGCTATTAGGCAGCTAACAATAGGACTGTCAGAAAATGAGTTTCTGGTGGTTTGAGGGACTCAATCCTGTTATAGCATGGTTAAGAAATTTGAACAAGTATACAGGATTTATTTTAGCAAGATTGAAGGTAAAGAGGCCAGTTAAGAAACTGAAGCAATAAGACCACTGTGATGATGAATCTTTTTAATATATATTTACTACTTGTGTAGTTTTAGAAGTATTGCCATTTTACTAACCTCTCTCTCTGGGGGAGTCAGACATAAAAATGACAGTGAGAGCTCTCAGGGAACTTTTAAAAACTTAATGCAAACCACAAAGTCGCCTGAGAGTCCTATGACCGTGAAAGGCTTCCACATGGCCATTTCCTGTGGATTCTCAACTGATATAACTGTCTTATTGATCTTGCTATTTCCTCCACAAATTCCTCGAAAGTTATCTTATTCACGGCTCAGAAGCCAACGGGGGAAAAATCTAACAGTAGCTTGGAGAGTTTGTCGAAGGACAATAAAGAAGATAGCTACAGAAATAAGATTTGTACATTTCAACCAAGTCTTGTTGGTCTTAGCATTCTTTTCATTAGCTGGAAAAATAAAGATACTGCCTATTTTCAAATGCAAGCTACTGCAGAAGTACTGATTTCATAATCCATATAACTGGATTCCTAATTTGCTTCTGAAAGGATGCGTATTTCCATATGGTGTATAATAACTTACAAGCAAGGCAGATTTGTTAATATACTCACACATAATTGTTATAATGTTAAAATTAATTTCTACATTCTGTGGCATTACACTTTTGGAGAATGGAAACAAATGTGCTTCCATTTCAATCAGTTGCCAGATAGCTGCCCTCAAAATTTCCTGGCATACTTAGACTGGTAAGTAGGTCTAAGGCTGTATCTGTTTTTTAGAACTTATCCATTGGTATCTCATCAATCATTGAGGCCAATTTTTGCTAATACCATCAATGCAGCTTAAATTTCTCCTTTGATCACTGATGAATTTTGATCATCAGCTACTTTGTGATATAGGTCTATGTAGGGCAGGATTTTTTTTTTGTACAGTGACTCAGTGTATTCTTTCCATCTTCATTTGATGCTTTCCTGGATCAGTATTTTGCTGTGACATCCTTTAATATTGCTATTAGGGCTTAAATTTGTTTTTAAGTTCTATCAGCTTGAAGTGTACCAAGAAAGTTTTTCCCTTTTCATTCTCCAATTTCATTTCACTGCATAGCCCACCATAAAAAATTTACTGTATCTTCTGGAGCTGTTCTTTGAAATGATCTCTTCATCTTTTTCACTTAAGCAATTCTTCCTTTTATTTATTTTTGGAGAGGGGTTATTTTCTATTTTGTTTTTTCTTCTTCCTTTTGTTTTGACTCCTCAATGATCTAGTGCAATTTTCAGAGTCTCTTCTGACACCCACTTTGGTCATTTCTTTCTATCCTGTCTTTGTGTTATCCTTTTAATTTCTTTATGGAATGTATCCTTGATGCCACCTAACTCCTCACTCCTCTGACCTTCAGTTATTTGTGTCCAATGCTTCAAAACTATCCTTAAGATGGCTTTTAATTTTAGGTGAGATTAACTCAAGGTTTAAATTTGGTTCTTACAGTCTTGTTTTTTTCATTTTCTTCAACTTTATTTTGTATTTGCACACAAGCAATTGATAGTATATTCCACAGTCAGCACCTGTTCTGGTTTTGACTGCTGATATTTTTTCCCAATAATTCTTTCCACCAAGGATTTAATATGGTGACTGAAGCAATGGGATTTATTGTGTTGGAGTCAGTGAGACTGGTTTAGGATAGGGTAGGGTTCAGAGAGCTATTGTACATAGAGACACTATGAGTCATGAGTGACTCGATGGAACTGTATATCAACAACAACTAGGTAGTCAATATGTTCATTGTACAGTCCATCAGGTAAGATCCTTGTGTATAGTTATCACTTGTGTTGGATTCAGAAGGAGCTGCAGCACTAAGGATCTAATTGTCGGTGCCAGACAGATCACCATACCAAAAAGAATTAGTTGACATGCAAAAATTTCAGGAAGAACCAAACGAATAAGAGCCAATGATGATTAATGATTAATTTCAAGCAGAACTGAAGGCATTGGCAAAATATAAGGTCTCCAGGAATCAATGGAATACCAACTGATGTCAATGTAGAACTCTTTTTTAAACAATGTTAATTACATCATGGCTGTTTTTAATTTTCTCTTTTTTATTTGCACACAGTTTTCCATATCGACAACTCATAGGCCAGTTTGTTATACTATGTTAGTTTGCATGTTGCTGTGATGCTGGAGTATATGCCACCAGTATGTCACGTTTCACCAGGGTCAACCGTGGTGGACAGGGTTCAGCAGAATTTCCATACTGTGAAAGACTAAGAAGTAGGATTGGACTTGCACATCTAAAATAAGAAATCTTCAAGACTCCTAAAAATAACAGAAAAAAATATTATTGCACTTAATGCCAGAAGCTGAGCTCCTAAGGTTAGAAAGCACTAAAAAAATTCAACTGGGAAAGGACAAAACCCTCAAAATATAGTCTACTTTAATCATGAGGATAGAGTAAATTTATAATGCAAAGAAGGGCCTTCATTTGTTGATGTCACAGGACTCAAAATTAGAAGAAATAGGTGCAAGCGTTTCTTAATAATTGGAACATAAAATGTACAAAATATAAATAAAGGAAAATTAGAAGTTGTCATAAATGAAATGAAACACATAAAGATTGCCATCTTGGGTTTTAGTGAGCTTAAGAAGGGCTGGTCTTGGCTATTTTGAATCGGACAATCATGTGATCTACTATGCTGATATTGACAAATTGAAGAAAATGGTGTAACATTCTGAATTTTAAAAATATTTTAAAAATTAAACAAAAATAAGAAAAAAAATTTCAAAATCTATCCAAGATTGCAATTCTATGAGTGCTAGGGTGTTATCCATATGCATACAAGGAAGAGTTGTTACTATAACTATTATTCAAAAATGTATATCAACCACTAAATTCAACAGCAGGAAAACAGCTCTATCAATTTCTGCAGTCTGAAATTGATCAAGCAAGTCATCAAGATGCATTCATAATAACTGGTAATGGGAATGAAAAAGTTGGAAAGAAGAAATAATGACAGTTCTAATATGGCCTGGTGATATAAAGGAGGTTGGAAATAAAATAATAGAAATGTATACAATGATTTATTCAATGCAAATTTTAAATTGCAAATGACCACTTGAACCTTATCTGATGAACCACATGGAATTAGATGAGTGCAGCTGTAGAAAAAGTTGTTCAATATCAGTAGTTTAAGCAAGATCAGCGGGGATAAATCATCAATTTACTTACCAACTACTCTTAAGAGTAATTTCAAATTGAAAGTGAAGAAAATGAAACAATTTCATAAGGGTCAAAATAGGTTTTGAGTTTGTCACAATTTAAAAGCTTTAATTCTATAAATAGTAATGATCAAAGGTCAGACAAGTGATGGATGGCATTAAAGATATTACTTATGAAAAAAGTAGAAGTTCACTACAAAGGAAATAAATTAAACAACAACAACAATAAAAAACCCACAAATTTCTCCAATTGGAGACCATGAAATATGCACTAGAACATGAAGAAGCCAAAACAAAAGGAAGGAATGCTAACACAAGAGAGTCAAACAGAAAATGTCAAAGGCAGCCTAAGAAGACAAAGCATAGTATAATAGTAAAATGTGCAAAGAGCTAGAATGAGAAAAACAAAAAAGATGAAAGCACTCAGAATTTCTCAAACAGAAAACAACTGAAGAACAAACCCAAGACTGGAGCTGTAATTCTATAAGCGAAATGTTGAAATGATCTATATCATTCAAGCTTTCGTTTCCTTGGCTCCACAATCAACCCTCTTGGTGCCAGCAGCCAGGAAGTCAAGAGACAAATTGCACTGGAAAAGTCAGCTGTCAGGAACCTCTCTAGAGTACTGAAGAACAACAATGTCAGTCTGGAGACTAAAGTGTGCCTGATCCAGGCCATAGTTTTTACAATTGCTTGCTATGCATTAGAGAGCTAGACATTGACTAAGGATGACAGAAAGATAGTTGATGCCTTTGAGCTGAAGTCCTGGAAAAGAGTACTGAATATATTATGGACTGCCAGGAGAACAAACAGGTTCATCCTAGACAGGGTGAAGCCAGGCTACTCCTTGGAGGCAAGGATTCTGAGGCTTTGTCTGACATACTTCGGACATGTTGCAAGGATGGTCTTGTCCTTGGATAGGGACATTATAGCTTGAAAGTGGGACAGAGAAAGAGAGGAAGACCATCAATGAGATTAATTGCTACAGTGGCTGTAATAATGAGTGTAGGAGTGTCAGAGACAGTAAAATTGACACAGGATAGATCAGGATGCAGGGCTTTTGTACAAAAGGTTGCTATTAGTAACAAGTGACTCGGTGGCAAATAACAACAACAACAAATCAATCTATTGAATTATGTATATGAATCTACTGAAAGATTTATGAAATGCTAGAAAAAGGAGAGAATATAAACAGCAATGCACCAGAAAGAATTTACAGAGATTAAATATTTTCAGGAAGTAGTGTAAGATCAAGAAGCAATCCTAATGAAGGAAGAAATTCAAGCTGTACTGAAAGCAATTACAAAAAAATAAGGCCAAAATAATTGATGGAAAAGTGATTGACGTGTTTCAATGGGATGTCAGAAACTTTGAAAATTGTCTTTTCTAGACATTTCATTAACTCCCTTTGTGGGAGAGGGATGGTCATAAAGCTACTTTAACTGTGGACACATGGTATTAAAACATCAACAGCTGTGGGACCAATATAAGCGAGAGCACCTTCCGAATAGTGGTGAAGGGACTGTGAAGACACTGTGAAAGACGATGATGGAAAGAGGTTGAAAAGACTGTGGCACTGATGTGAAGTAACTGTGGTGAGGTATAATGATAGGAACCTTTGAGACACAGCCACAGCTAAAGGTTTTTCTTGCTGGATGATTAAAGGAAAAGCTGATTTGTAACTACATTGAGATAAAGTTTGTTGAACCTTTGAGGAAAGCAGAAGTTTATTTGTGCTACTGAACAGCACCTAGATTTTCACTTGTTGAATGGGAAGCTGTTTTAACTAATTGAGGAATTGTGCCTTGTTAATCTGGTTTGAGACTGTTGGACTATACCTGGATTTGCATAGGGTGGCTTGCCAGCACCTAACAACAAACTTGCCATATTTTCAAGGAAGCTCTGGTAGCCTAGGCCATAGTGATTTGTACTGCTAATCCAAAGGTTGTGTCTCTGTGAAAGTTTGAATTGCATAGCTGCCTTGTGAAAGAAAGATTTTAGAGTCTAGTAATCACCATAGCAAGTTAGCTTTGAGTCAGTTCTGACTTTACATCAGTGAGTTTTAATTTTTCCATATATTCCTAATAATAGAGGTAGAGATATAAAATGTATGATTCCAAAAAAAAATGCACTCTACTAGCAATTTTGGTTAATTTTTCTGTGAGTGTTGTGACTGATAAGGATGAGGAAGCTAGCAGAAGTCTTGGCGCAGCCATGAGGGCTCCTGGTAGGTGTGTACTGAACCGGGAAGCGCCGAGTGGCTGGGACTCTGATTGACAAAGGATTGATCATGCGGCACCATCTCAAGAAGTGCTCATCCAGTGCTCGTGCCAACATTACCCTTGTAAAGGGAAAAGCAGAAGGAGCTCCTCCAGCAAATCCTGCTTGCTGAGGAGAAGAGAGGCATGAAAGTGGAAGCCACTGCAAAGCCATTCAGAACTAATGAACCACAGCCCAAATGCAGAAGACAAAATCTCCCCAGGACGTAGACATGGAAGACCTTGAAGACGAGAGCTACATCTCTTACCACTTCTACCAAAAGTTGTCCACTGGCTTCAGGAGGCAGAGTTTCAATGGACTTTTGTGAAACAAAACATATTGTGACAGCCAATTCTTTTTAGTAGTTACTCTAGTATTCCTTCAGTCTTCTCTGATGCTTCCTAGATCATTCGTTATTTTCCCTATAGCATCTCTAAGTATTGAGACTTAAGGCTTAAATTTGTTCTTTAGTTCCTTCAGCTTGAGAAATGTTGAGTACTTTTTATCTCTTGATTTTCTGACTCTAGCTCTTTGAACATTTTGTTATAATACTTTGATTGGTCTTTCTGAACTAATTTTTGAAATTTCTTATTTTCCTGATTTCTTTCTTTTACTTTGTCTTCTTGACATTCTAGTGCAATATCCAGAGTCCCTATTGACATGCATCTCTGTCTTTTCTTCCTCCTCTGTCTGTGTAATGACCTTTTGCATTCTTCATGGATGATATTCTTTATATGCTCCACTGGTCCTCATCTGGTCCTCATAAGTTATGTTCAAGACCACAAACCTGTTCCTGAGATGGCTTTTAAATCCAAGTCAGATAGACTCAACATCAAACTTTGGTATTTGTGGTTTTGTTTTCATCATCTTTAGTTTCAATTTGAAGTTGGATGTGAGTTTATTCCATAGCTGTTATTGAGATTCCCCAACAATTCTCTCCATAGATATAATCAATCTGATTCCTGTGTATTCTATCAGTGAAGTCCTTATATATAGTTTCTGTTTCTGTTTTTGTCAAAAGGTATTTGCAATTAATAAATCATTGATTGTATGAAATTCATCATTCTTTATCTAGCCTCATTTCTGTCAAGTCCATAATTTCCAACAATTATCCTTCTTCATTATTCTCAACTTTTTCATTCCAGTCACCAATTATTATTAATGCACCTTGGTTACATGTTTGATCAAACTTTAAGTGTAAAATTCGGTAAAAATCTTCTATTTTCTCCTCTTTGGCTCTGATTGTTGATATTTATATGTTTGAGCCATAGAGGTATTAGCAGGTCTTCTTTGTAGGCATATGGATATTATCCTGTCACTCACAACATTGTATTTCAGAATGGATCTAGAAATTATCTTTTTGATGATAAATACAACTACATTTTTTCTCAGTTATTCAATTCCAGTGTAACAGATCATATGGCTATCTGATTCAAAATGGCCCATGCCAATCCATCTCGTCAATGCCTTGTTGTTGTTGTTGTTGTGTGCCATAAAGTTGCTTGCAACTCCTAACAACCCTATGTACAATATCTCTGAAACATGTTATATTCTGAGCCAGTTTCATTGATTCTGACACAGCTACCCACATTATTGTGTCAATCCATCTCATATCAGGTCTTCTTCTGCTGCACTGTCCCTCCACCCTTCCAAGCATCATGTCCTTCTCCAAGGACTGGTCCCTCCTGACGACAAACCCAATGTATGTGACACAGAGCTTCAACATCATTGCCTCCAAGGAGAAACTTGTTTTCATCCTTTCCAATAAAGATCTGTTTGTTCTCTTGGTGGTCCATGGTATGTTCAATACTCTTCTCCAACGCTACAATTCAAATGCATCAATTCTTCTTTATCCTGTTTAGGCATTGTCCGGCTCTCTAATGCATTGCTAGTAATAGCAAAGACCATAGTCTGGATCAAGTGCACCTTAGTCCCTAGATTGACATAATTACTCTTTAGTACTTTGGAGAGGTCCCTGACAGCAGACTTCCCCAATACAATTTGTCTTTTGATATCCTGACTGCTAGTGCCAACGGTATTTATTGTGGAGCCGAGTTAGCTGAAATTATTAACAGACTCTTTCTCTTCTCCATCTATCATCGTGCTGCCAATTGGCCTAGTGGTGAGAATCTTTATTTTATTGATGTTGAGCTTCAATCCATATTGAAGACTACAGTCCCTGACCTCCTGCAGCAAATGATTCAGGTCCTTTTCAGTATCAGCAAGCAAGGTTGTGTCATCTGTATAACACAGATTGTTGATGAGTCTTCTTCCAATCATGATGCCACATTTCTCCTCATTAAACCCAGCTTCCTGAATCATCTGTTCTGCATACAAATTGAAAAGAGAGAACACATCTCTGATGCACTGCTTTCCTGATTTTGAACCATGCCTAGTATGTCAATTATTTATGTGTTTTATTTCCTCTTTAACAATGTCCCATTTTCCTACATTCAGAGTTCCCATATTTTACATTATAATCTCTAATGTCTCTTATCAACTGTTCCTCTTCATTTGTGTTTCCCGATATGAAGAGGATTCAGCCTCTGGTGCCATATCTACTAGTCTAAGTGTTGTATATTCATTTTTCTAAGTCTGTTGTTTCAGAAATGGATGGCCAATCCTACTTCCTAGTCTGTCTTAATTTGGATACAGTATCTGACAGTTAAGCATTTTACTTAAAAGAGCAGAAGAAAGACATTTCCTCTTTACAAAAGTGAGGGATATATCTGATGTTGATTTCCCTTCCCTTTGGCATGTGTGTCCCTCTGCCCTGCTTTACCTGCATCTACCTCCAGCCCTCATCTCGAACTGTCAGCACTCCTCTCCTCCTTCCTCAACGAACCCCTGATGGAATTTTTCAGGCCCCCAGTCACTGTTTCCATCCATTATCTCTACTCCCCAGTGATGCTGTTCTTCCCCTGCACCAGTCTCCTGCTGCACTGGTCTCACTTTGTGAAACTCCTGATCTCACACTGTTCGGGCCCCGGTCTCATAAGATCAACTATTGTGGAAATGCAGTGGTGGCCCTGTATGTTCTCCTCACAGATAGTATGGGGGTTGTGGAGGGGGAGTCGTTTCACTTCTTTCCTTCTTCTCTCTGTCTCTTCTTTTTCTTGTCCTATTTCTCCTTCATTACTCCTTCTCTCCCCTGCCCCACAATCCTTTTAACTATTGTCATTGTTGTTATGTGCCATTGAGTTGCTTGTGACTCAGAATAACACTAAGCATAACAGCTTTGAACTCTGCCCTATTCTGAGAGAATTTTAAATCAGCTTCATAAAATCTGTTTGATAACATTTAAATTATGTACACTTTCTTTCACTAAAATATCTCACTGTATTCATATTTCATTCTGATAAGATTAGTAGCAGATCAGTTACAAGAAGTGCAGCATCAACAGTGTCCCATATGTTTGATTTGCTATGCTTTTGTCATTTAATGTGATTGTCTATGTTTTTCTGCATCAAAAGAACCTCCTTCATTAAGGTCTCTCACTCTTCGATATTCCTTAGTTTTAGGGGTTCACTGGAAAGTCTCACAGAGAGTCAGACCCACCAGAGGAATGACTCACATGATTGTAGGTATATTGGCCAGTTTTGCAGAGACTGGTGAACACTGTAGACTATCCATTGCAGTGAAGCTGGAAAGTGAGTGTCCCCAGAAGAGTAAGCTAAGTATTAAGGTCTTATGAGCTTATATAAGCCTCTAGTATGGTGGGCTTGTATCCCAACCTAATCTTCTCTTCTTGAAACAACAAACACATCAGCACAAAATAACCTATTAATCATTGGCTAGGAAAGATATTTTGATCAATAAGCCTTTGACAGCACACCCACAAATAGCCCACTCACTGTCATTAAGTCAATTCCAAGCCATAGCAATCCTCCTGAGAATTCTGAGGCTGTAAATCTTTCTTCTGTGGAGCAACCAATGGATTTGAACCTCAGATCCAACACGCAATATACTACACTATCAGGATTTCTAAATCCAAGTTGTTTCAAAATCTTTATTG
>NW_006399806.1:11540151-11541618 GCF_000299155.1 Elephantulus edwardii | reverse complement strand
TTGTATTTCAAGATGTATCTAGAAATTACTTTTTTAACTATGAAAGCAACCCCATTTCCCCTCACCTTTTCATCGCTAGCATTGTAGAACATGTTATCATCTGACACAAAATGTTCCACGCCAGTCCATCTCATTTCACCAGTATCTAGTGTGTCAATATTTACACATCCCATTTCTTTCTTTTTCCTACATCCATTGTTCTCACATTCCATGTTCCAACTAGTATCTTCTTACAACCGTTCTTCCACCTTTGTGTTTCCATATATGAGGGCTCAGTCTGAGTTAACATATCTACTAGTCTAAGTATGTTCTATTGTACGCAGAGGTTTCAAAGGCCTGCTATTTCCTAACTGGATGGCCAATCCTTTTTCCTATTCTATCTTCATTTTAATACTCAGATTTACAACCGTTTCTGACAGACAAGCATTTTACAGAAAAGAGCTGATAAAAGATGTTTCACCAATTATAGAAATAACCAATAGATTCAATGTAAAAAAAAATCCTTGACATGTTTGTCTGGACTCATCCCTTTCCCTGTTTCACCAAAATTCCTTTCTACTCCCACTTACTTCTTTCAACACCTATCTCCCCCCATTTAGCCCTTGGCTTATATCTCAAGCTTTCTAGGCTTCTGTGATTTTGAACACCCCAAGACGCTGCCAGTTTTGTATGTTGCAGCCAGTATCTCTTGAGTTTAGGAGTCTCTAAGACCAAATACCAGGTTGTTGTTATGTGCCATCAAGTCGCCTGAGACTCATAGCGACCCTATGTACAACAGCCCTAAACTCTGCCCTATCCTGTGCCAATTTCACCATCTCAGAAACACCTGCCACCATTACTCCAATCACTGAATCAACCCATCTCATTGAGGGTCTTCCTTTCCTGTGCTGTTCCTCCATCCTCCCAAGCATGACATCCTTCTCCAAGTACTGGTCCCTCCTTGAAACATGTCCAAAATATGTCAGACAAAATTAAAGAATCCTTGCTTCCAAAGAGCAGCCTGGCTTTACCCTCTCCAGGAAAAACCTGTTTGTTTTCCTAGCAGTCCATGGTATATTTGTTTTCTTAATATTGAATCAAATACCAGTTGTGGTTGTTGTTATGTGCCATCCAGGCACTTGCGACTCATAGCGACCCTATGTACAACAGCCCTAAACTACACTCTGTCCTGTGCCAAATACACCATCTCTGATACAATCATCCCAATTACCCAGTCACCGAATCAATCCCCCTCATAGAGGGCCTTCCCCTCCTGTGCTGTCCCTCCACTCTACCAAGCATTATGTCCCTCTAGAAGGACCGGTCCCTCCTTACAACATGTCCAAAGTATGTTAGACAGGCCTCAGAATTCTTGCCTCTGAGGAGCTGCCTGGTTTGACCCTTTCCAGGATGAATCTGTTTGTTTTCCTAGCAGTCCATGGTACCCTCAATACTCTTCTCCAGCACCACAGCTCAAAGACATCAAAG
>NW_006399806.1:11535560-11538886 GCF_000299155.1 Elephantulus edwardii | reverse complement strand
TTTGACTGTGTGGATCATAACAAATACCAGTGCTTGTGTTAAATAAAAAAAATATTCTTACCACTGGGCTGATTGGCAGCATCATGATAGATGGTGAAGAGATTGTTAAGAGCTTTAGTGTGCTTGGTTCCATAATCAACACTCTTGGTAGCAGCAACCAGGAAATGAAAAGATGAATTGCATTGGGAAAGTCTATTTTCAGAGACCTCTCCAAAGTACTGAAGAAGCACAAAGTCAGTCTAAAGACTAAGATGGCCTGATCCAGGCCATGGTCTTTGCAATTATTTGCCATGCATCAGGAAGTTGGACAATGACTAGGTATGATAGAAGGAGAATTGTTGTCTTTGAGCTATGGGGCTGGAGAAGAATATTGACTATACCATGATTGCTAGGAGAATAAATAGTTTTGTCCTACAGAGTTTGAGGCCAGGTAGTTCCTTGGAGGCAAGGATTCTGAAATTTCATCTAACATACTTTGGCCATGTTGCAAGGAGGGACCAGCCATTGGAGAGGGACATCATGCTTGGAAGGGTTGAGGGACAGTGCAAGATAGGAAGACCTCTGATGAGATGGATTGATTCAATGACTAGGGTAATGAGTGTAGGTGTGCCAGAGACAATATTATTGGCATAGGATAGAGGTGAATTTAGGACTATTGTACATAGGGTCGCTATGAGTTGCCGGCCACTGGAAGGCTAACAACAACAACATACTGTATGAGGCACTTTACATCCACTATCTTTCTTAATCCTAACAATAGTCACCATTGTAAAGGAAATTATTTTATTCATTACACAAATGTGGAAATCGAAGTAAAATTACTAAGTAACTTCATCAAGTTAGCAGAGTTATTAGCAGTGGTGATACTTCATGATGCCAAAGTCTTATCTTCATAACTGCATATAAAAATACAGAAGTCATTCATTCTAAAAGTTCACTGAGAGTCTGTCTACTCCATGCCAGGCATGCTGGAAGATTTGGGAATTCAGTAATAAAGAAGTCAGTAAGTTCCTTTATACCAAAGAGAATACACTCTAGTGGATTTTTTGGAGGCATTCAAACTCACTATTAAAAGATATTTCTCAGAGAGCTATTTGACCTTTTTTTTTTTTTTGGTGGTATCTCATAATAAAGAGTCTTCTAGTTGGATGCTTTACAGTGATATAATAACAGCCACATAGGTAATTTTAAACTAACCAGCCAAATTTAAAAAAAATGATGTAAAGATAATCTAATGGCATGAATCATTTAATCTGATATGTCCAAAATACCATTTTAAGACACCATTTAAAAATTAACATATTTTAAATTCTTTATATTATAACAAATTTTTTACAATCTGGAGGGCATAATCCATCTCACCTTGGTCTAGATACATTTTAGTTGTTTCATATTACATGTAAATTTTATCAACTATGTTGTACAGATAATTTTGTTTTTAGAGACTAACTACAGTGATCAAATCTTTCTAATACATCCAGGAATAGAATTAATTATACAAATATCTGATTTTTCTCAGTACCCCTTCTTATAAACAAATGGATTATTAGAGTAGTAAGTAATTTTAAAATTTGTGAACACTGATGTCAGAAAGTATAAGAAAATCATAGAACCATATAAAATTAAGGAATTTAATAATACTCTCAAGCACAATGAATAAATTTGGCAGAGTTAACAATTATATAATAGATATTTTCAAATTTTAATATCTTTGATATAGATAACTTATGATTAGTGATGTGTTAAGATCAACATAGGCTGTATTTTTTATAGTAAAATTAAACTGTATAAAAATAAAATATAAATTCAGAATGTATCTTCAATGTATCATGGTACACTACCTGTTGAGAAGGCAAATAAATTAATTAATTTAAATAGAAAATCTCTATGCAATGTCATCAGAGAATTCACTGAAAAGAGACACTAAAACCAAATTGGTTGACTACAAAGAGTACTTAAAAATATTATCAGAAATGAAAAATATAAAATTAAGTAGAGATTTCCAGGGAAAAATAGGACTAGAGAATAAGAAGTTTATGGTTAAAAGCAGAAAAAACAGACCAATTAAGAGAGAAACATGGTGTATTTATAAACAGGCAAGTATGTAGTTGTTGTTGTTATGTGCCCTTACGTCAGAACTAACCCATAGCTGACCCTTATTTTCAGAGGCAACAAACCACACAGGAGATTGCTCATATTAATCCTGCAGAGCAGCTTGAGGATTCAAACTGTATGTCTTTGGGATTGGGGGTGATGGGTTTTACCCACCAGCCCATCAGCACTCCTCATATATGTATGCATACTGTATTTGGAACCTAGCATAGAAGAAGTATGTTTAGCAAAGGAAGAAGTCATTGGAAATAAAGCTAGTGAGTAAATAGATGCTTAACATCCAGCCACAGAAATTTCTACTCATCCCAAGGGCAATTGATTTGAACCATGTGGAGAAGCTCTTGGAGAATTTCAGGCAAATGGGAATCAAGTAAGTAATAAGATATATGAGGCTTTGTTTGAAGTGCATCTCAGAAAGTCTTTGTTCTAGTTTCTGAAACAAGTTTCTAGAAGGTTCTCTAGTCAACATTTGACATACACATGAGAATAAATAATAATATATGTATCTGTAAGAAACATGATGTTTTACAAGTGTAGATGATGAATTAGGAGTTAAAACTTTTTTTTCTCTTCTGTCTTTTTTAAGACTTTACTATTGTTTCTTGTGTTATCACTCTAATTTAGTTAACTGTCATTATGCTCTTTCCCTACACATAATTCTTTTTACTCTTACCTCACATTGCATAATTATTATTCCTCCATTAACTTTAAAAGTTCATTTATAACAATACAAATTTAAAGTTCACATAATTAACCTAAATCTTAAAAGCTACCCTTCTTAGAAGCCACAGACAATGCGTCATCAGGACATTTTGTCTCATTAAAGTGTAAGAATGATAATGATGCCTCTCATGTTATTTTACATTTTTTTTAATTTTATTTTATTAATTTTGTGTGCGTGCACCGTCAAATCAGATCTGACTGGTACAGGAGGAGATTGCTCCTCCTTCCCCGGCAGAGCATCTGGTGGATTCGAACCGTGCACCTCTGGGATTGTAGTTGCAGCTTCTTGCCACTAGGCCACCAGAGCTCCCCCGCCTCTCATGTTATTAAATAAACATATGCTAGATAATAATATGCTAGATAGAATCTAGATTGTTCTTTGAAGAACTATGCAGTAGGAAAGGTGTGTAGAATAATGTGAAATTTTATTTCAAACATTAATGTTTTTGTTTTTTTTATTTCTTAAAATTTTTTAATTAATTTTAATGAAC
>NW_006399806.1:11526599-11535365 GCF_000299155.1 Elephantulus edwardii | reverse complement strand
TGTTCTCTCCCTCATCCGTTTCAATGCAGTATACATAATTTATCCAGTTTTTCTCATTCTTACCCCAACCCTAATGTCTGTCCCATTCTACAGCAGTGGCACTATGCAGTGTTTGTCCTTTTGTGACTGAGATATTTCACTCAGCATAATGTCTTCGAGGGTCACCCAGTTTGAATAATATTGCATGACTTCCTTGTTTTTCAATTCAGTGTAATATTCCATTGTGAAGATACCACAGTTTCTCTATCCACTCATTTGTTAATGGGCACTTTGGTTGCTTCCAGCTCCTTGCTATTGTGAACAAAGTCGCAATAAGCATGGGTGTGCATATATCTGCTTGGATGGTGTGTATGGTCTCTTTAGGGTATATTCCCAGTATTGGAATTGCTGGGTCAAATGGAATAACTATTTGTAACTTTTTGAGAAAGCGCCACACCACTTTCCACAGTGGTTGTACCATTTTACACTTCCACCAAGAGTGAATAAGAGTTCCAGTCTCTCCACAACCTTGCCAGCATTTATTGCTTGCTGTTCTGTTAAATTTTGCTAGTCTTACTAGGGTGAGATGATATCTCATAGCTGTCTTGATTTGCATCTCTCTTAGAGCTAGGGATTTTGAACATTTCTTCATGTGCTTGTTGGTCATATGAATGTCTTCTTTGGTGAAATAGCTATTCATATCCTGTGCCCATTTTTTAATTGGATTATTTGCCTTTATCTTGTTGTGGTGCTCAAGTATTTTATAAATTCTAGATATAAGTCCCATATCTAACATGTCATTATCATATTAATGTTTTTAAAAGCATTTTATACTTTGAATTTGCATACATGCCATCTTACATAAAATCAGGAAGATATGGACAATTTGGAAAGAATAACTAAACTGGATAAATTATGTATACTGCATTGGAACAGATGAGGGAGAGAACAATTTAAAAGCGATATATGATAGGGTATGCAGCCTTCAGTATGGACTAAGGCTCAATGTCAAGAAGGCAAAGATTCTCACCCCTGGGCCAATCGGTAGCATCAGGATGGATGGCGAAGAGATTGAGATTGTTCACAGCTTCAGTTTGCTTGGATCCACAGTCAACACTCAAGGCACCAGCAGTCAGGAAATCAAAAAGCGTATTGCGATGGGAAAGTCTGCTGTTAAGGACCTCTCTAAAGTACTCAAGAGCAACAGTGTCTCTCTGGAGACTAAGGTGCATCTGATACAGGCCATGGTCTTTGCAATCACTTGTTATGCATCAGAGAGTTGGACAATGACTACGGAGGGTAGAAGAATTGATGCCTTTGAGCTGTGGTGCTGGAGAAGAGTATTGAATGTACCATGGACTGCCAAGAAAAGAAACAGATTCAACCTGGAGAGGGTTAAACCAGGCTACTCCTTGGAGACAAGGATTCTGGGGCTTTGTCTGACATACTTTGGGCATGTTGCAAGGAGAAACAGGTCCTTGGAGAGGGACATCATGCTTGGGAGGGTGGAGGGACGGCACAAGAGGGGAAGACCCTCTATGAGATGAACTGATTCAGTGACTGGGGTAATCGGAATGGGGGTGTCAGAGGCAGTGCAATTGGCACAGGATAAAGCAGATTTTAGGGCTGTTGTACATAGGGTCGCTATGAGTCACAAACAACTCAACAGCACATAACAACAACAACAACTTTATGGTTATGATAGGAATTCAGAATTAAGGTTGCATAGTGGAGTGTACTCGGGGCAGTGGGAGGGGTGTGGGGGATTGCATACCAAAGAAAGAATTTTTCTTTTACTTTTCAATGAGAGGAGCGAACTGGGTTGAGGGAGAGGACTAAGCAGGGAGAAAAGTGCAACAATGAATGAATGGAAATCCAAAATCTCTGTAAATATTTATTAAAATTAATAAAATAAAATTTAAAAAATATTCTTATTTAGTGGATAAATAATAAATAACATATCACTCTCTAAAAGATGTCTAGCAACAGCCTCGTTGAGGGCAAGAGGAGAAGAGGTGGGAGACTTCATACATGAATGGTACATGAGAATTGGTATAGCACATGAATGATTACCAGACAATGCCCTCTAAAGGGGTACCTGAGACCTGCATGCTTCTGTCTTCCTGTTTTTTGCCTTCAAAGAGATTTTTGCAAAAATCCTTCATATTTACTATAGAATCTGGTGCACAGGAAGCACACAAAATGTATTAGTAAATTGAGTTGAGTCATTAAGCTTAAACAAGGAGCTTTTTAAAACTTTAGCTGGCATAAGGAGCCGAGTAGTTAAATGTGACCATAACCTTGATGGTGTCTGTAGGTTAAAATATATTGATCATTGTATTTTAGTCATTTGGCAAACGCTATTTCCCTTGTTAATTTGCCCACACATGGTGATAAATAGACTTGACGCTTATACTATTATTTGCAAAGTTTACAGATAATGTAATTTGTTTATATTCAAGTTACCAACCACAAAGATCATTTAAATCATAAATCAAAAGTGATTTTTTAAGAATAGAAAGAAAATGATGACTTTCGTTAAGGAGAAAAATAATTAGAATAATACTTATGAAATGTAAGGATTGGCACTTTCATTTCCAGTAAGAGGGCATAGAAATAGGAGACGAAAGGTACTGAAATGGTAAGAAAATTTAGTAATAATCCAAAACTCAGAGTGCATTTACTTTACTCACATTATCAATTTACAGCTGATGACTATTTAATAGAAGAATGACTTTCCTGTTAAGGCTCATATATTTATGATTTTGCTAATGTGTCACATAAATAAAATTTATGTAATATATCAGTAAAATATGTTTCTCACTTTGAGAAAATGAAACAAATATAATAGGAATGGAACTATCCATTTGCAAAATAAAGAAGGTTATTTTTGTTTATTGCTATCAAGTTGTAACTGACTCGCAGATGACCCTTCAATGAGTTTTGAGAAGCAGTAAATCACATGGGAGATAACTTTTTACCTAGAAGTTTTTTACCTAGAAGTTTGGTGGCTCTGAACTGCTAAAGAGATGATTTATGTTGGCAGCATATAGAAGTCAGAATTTATTTTCTTCAATACTACATCTTGTCCAGATAAATAATTTTTTGAGAACTAGAAGGTGGCTCCAAGTTGTCCCCTTTTCAGTGTCCCACAATGGTGTGAAGAGGCAGACTCTATTTCAGCCCTAGCTTTATTCTCAAAGTCTACTAACTGCTATTTATACATAACTTGTATTAAAAGTGTTGTTGTTCTTGTTATGTGCCAGCAAATCAAAACCAACTCTTAGCTGACCAGAGGGCTGCAAATCTCATGAGAGCAGACATCTCATTTTTCACCCATGAATCAGCTTGTGGATTTAAACCATTTGCCCTTAGTTGGCAGTGCAACCATACCCACTAGGCCACCAGAGCATGTTTAAAAGTACAAAAAGCTATTTAGAAGCACATTATTTCCTGGATATGTACCAAGTATAACACTATATTAGATTTTATTTTATCAAATTTAGAAATATGGATGCCAAAATTGTCATGATTCAGAATTAGCTTCATAGCAACCAACAAATTTACAATTAATAATGATTAATCCCCTCAATTTGCCCTCCAATGAGACCATCAACTCTGGTGATGCAGTTTACTGTTGTCTTGCTAAAGATGGTTGTTGGCTTTCAAAATCTATTCTGTACTTACACTGATATGTACATCTAAAAGCATTTCTTTCATATTGTTAAGTTGCTATTATGTGCCTTTGACTCAAAACTGCCTCAAATTTGATCCTCAGGCAATTTTTAGTCAGTGAATCGCATGGGAGGAGATAGCCCATCTTTCTTTTGTGGGGACCGGGTGGATTTGAACTGAATGCCTTTGCGTTGACAACACAGGTCCTTGTCCATATACCCCCTTATTTCATACGACCTTGTTTAATTTTTACCTTTTCAAACTTCTGATGGCCCTGTGGGTAAAGAATTGTGCTTTTAAGAAAGACAGACAATCTCCTCCTAGGTAATTTACAGCATCTGTAAATCTTCTGAAGGGTTAGCAATGAGTTGTTTCTGACTCAGTGTCACATAACAGATATAACAGGACCTTCTATGTTATAATAACTTATGTATATGACAAGCTCTATTATCTTTGTATTGCTCCTATAGAAGGTGATAATTATTCAATGATTATATGCGGAATCAAGCTTTCTAAATGTGGGAATGTTTGATAACTTTGTTCAAAATTTTCTGACATCAAGTTGATTCTGACTCCTAGTAATCCTATATGATGAAGCAGAACTATCCCACAGAATTTCCAAGGCTGTAAATGTTAACTTGAAACAAATGGCCATGACTTTCTTCCACAAAACATGGTAGTTTCAAACCACTGATCTTTTTATTAGAAATCAAATTATTAACAACTCTACAACCAAGGTACCTTAATATTGCCCATTGATGGTAGATGTCTTCAAATTGGTTGTTAAATTGGTGATACTACATCAAGCAGGACAAAACAATGTCTGGCTCTGCATCTTCATAATCATTGTTATCTCTAAGTCTATTAGAAATGCTTGCCTCATGTTCTCAAGACATGATCCAGTTATTCCACTGCTTGAAATATACCCGAAGAAAATGAGAACTGAGTCTCAAACAAAGAGTTGTACACCAAAGTTTATAGCATCATGATTTATCATCGCAAGAACATGGAAATAACAATAAGATTCAACCACAATCAAATGGATTGAGAAACTATGGTACATTCACACGTTGTAATACTATGCAGCAATGATTTTGTAAATTACCTCTAAACTTGATAGGGACTGGAGAGCATTATGCTAAGTGAACTAACTCAGTTCCACAAGGACAAATATTGTGTAAGACCATTGTTGTAGAATGAGTAAGGGGATCCAAGGGTGGGGGGAACAGAGGGCTGAGGACGAAGGCGGGTAATAAAGGGGAAGGCAATTATCATAGAGTAGACCAAGTTGATAGGTGAAGGGAGACAGAAAGATTTGGTGTGAAAAACAATGTATATGAACATTATAAATAAAACAGTATAAAATTGAAAAAAAAAAACCACACAGGAGTGGCATCCACTTCCTAAACAACATGCCTCTGGAAACTATGAACTTTGAGAAACTATGATAGTTATAGAAAGACTTCAGGTCTTTAGTTCATAGGGTCACTATGAGTCTAATTCGACTCGAAGACAAACAAAAACAGCAACAACAAAATAATAATTGAAAAACCTCCTACCACGAAAGTCATGTTGTAAAGCATCATTCACTTAACACACTTAATGAACAACTATTGTCTGCCAGTCTTTATACCTATCCATAAACAATATATTTAAAAATATGTAAAACAATAATGTACGCTCAAGACATTTAAAAGGACCAGTGGTTGTTGGTAGATGTTATGTAGTTGCTTCCACTTCACAGTGACATTTTATCTAATGGAATGAAACACTGCCGTGTTCTGCACCATTCTCACCAGGCTTGCTACACTGGAGCCCATTATTGCAGCTGTTCTGTCATTCCACCTCATTAAGAGTCTTCCTCTATTTTGCTAGCCCTCTCATTAACAAAATACCATGTCTTTCTCCAGGGAATGATACTCCTTAATAACACATCCACATTACACAAGATAGAGGAGGTAGAATATTGTCATCTTTGCTATTAAGGAGCATTCTAGCTACATTTTTTTCAACCTACATTTATTTATTCTTCCAGAAGCTCCTGAAATATGGAATGTTCATAATTCAAACATCCATTAATAATTATAATATGGACTATATGAAATGTAAATATAAGAAAATTGTAAGGTTTCAAAATGAAATGTAACAAAAACATTAATATCATAAGCATTCATAAACTGCAAAGAACTTGGTACCAACCAATCTGAATTGGAGATACAAAGTCTACTAAGCCAAGAAATATAAAGTGAAGAGGAATGGTACCCTACCCATGGTCAAAAAGATATGTTTCTGAAATCACATTTCCTATCCCCTTGAAGAACGAGTAATGCATCTGTGTTGAGATTGCCTTGAACCTTGTATTTTGCTAGGATTGTCATGTTACGTTCAATGTTGAATCTTCCTACTCATAAGAAGAACTATTTTTTCCATTTTGTTAGGTCTCTTACTATTTTCTGAAGTAGTATTTTATAGTTTTCCTTACAAAAGTCTTTTGTGTCTTTGTTGTTTGTTGTTGTTATGTGCCATCATGTCCTCTGCAACTTGCAGCAACCCCATTGTACAACAGCTCTGAAGTTTGCACAGTCTTGAGCCAGTCTCATTGACTCCAAAACAGCTACCCCCTTTGCCCTAGTTACCATATGGTATCAATCCATCTTGTCTAGCGTCTTATTCTTCTGGACTGTCCCTCTGCCCTTCTGATCATGATGTCCTTCTCCAGGGACCAATTACTCCTGACCACATGCCCAGAGTATGTGAGTAAGAGCTTCTAAATCCTAGCCTGCAAGGAGAAACTTGGAATCACCCTTTTCAAGACAGACCTATTTTGTTTCTATGGTGGCCCATGGTATGTTCACAACTCTTTTTCAGCACCACAACTCAAAGTCATCAAGTCTTCTGTCATCTTTAATCATTGGCCAGCTCTCTAATGCAGAGCAAGTAATTGCAAAGACCATAGCCTGGATCAGGTGCACCTTAGTCCCTAGGTTGACATTGTTGCTTCTCAGTATTCTGGACTTTCTTCTGGTCTTTCATTTGCTGCTTTCTTGAAAATGTTTGTCTGTCAGATGTTGTTCCAAAGCTAAGCATCCAAATCAAGATAGTCTACAAAGAAGGACTGGCCATTCACTTCTCAATTATAAGAGGCTTTCAAAAACCTAATGTACAATAGAGAACACATACAATAAAATAACAGATATGGAAACTGAGGCTGAACCCTCATATTTGGAAACACAAAGGAAGATGAACAGTTGTAAGCAGAAACTAATGATTAGAACATTTAAGTTACCATTCTTAAAAATTTATTTTTAAATTACAAAGTTTTTTGCATGATGGAAATTTCTACTTTCTTATTCTTTTAGAATGCATCCAGGTAATGCAGTCTACTTAAGTATATTTGAAAACTAAAAGAGGTCCTTTATTCCTTTACCAGGCTTCATTTCTCTAAGTTATTAAGTCATTTCTCAAGTTTACAGTTGTCACTTCACTACTATGAGCCACTAACTATTTTTACCCTTACCAAGTATCTAAATATCATCTACTTTGTTCAATGAAATTAAACAACTGTATGACTATAAAGTCCTAAGCCAAACTATCCAGGAAATTTCATCTTACATAATTAACTTACATCTTTAAAAAAATAAATAAGTTCTACTACTTTTTGTCTTACTCAGTTTTCAAAGTTTCATTAAATTGGAATTCCACAAATTTTAAGCCAGGTTAAATGTTTTCTTTCTGTTACACTGACATATCATACCCTGCTGTTATGTTACTGTTTGGCATTAGAAACCATTTTTTATACAGTCTTTGAATAAATTTTATGAAAATATGCCCAAGAAGGTTGAGCTATTTCATGTGTTTATGGGTGTCCTGTGGGCTTTCTCCTTAAGTTTGAAGCACTTCACTCACTAGGAGAAAATTAGCTTTACTTCATGATTTATAAGTAACAGAAAACATTTTAAATATTGAAAATTCAGAAGAATGAGCTATCTCCTACTGTGTGATTTACTGCCTATGAAAACCACTGGAGGATTAGCTATGAGTCAGTTCTAACTCTACTGAGTACAACAACAACAACAGCAATCAAATGTAAAGAATGTAACTACTAAATATGATAGGTCAATTTGATTAGAACGTGTTACAAGCAGGGTATCCAGCATGAACTTTAACTGCTCTTCTAAGTAAGAGAAAGAGGAAAGGCAGAATAATGAGTCCAAACCCCTTATGAATTGTGTCACTATGGTTAAGTTACTGTATATTCATGCTATGTTCTTATCTCCAAAATGTCAGAATTACAATGCTTGTCCTGTAGAGAGAGTGACAATTATGCAATTATCTTGTAAATCCCAAAGCACACTCCAAATGGGAGGAATATTTTAATGTATTGATTTAGCAGACGTGTTTCCTCTAATATGTTGGCATGATAAATATAAGACTAGGAAAGGAAGCAAGGTGTTGTAGTCCAATAATTATTATTGTAACTGTTTGTTAAAAGTAATTCACAATTTTAGATTATAACTTTAAAAAGGATTGTGTAGATAAGGAAAACAAAGCAACCCAAAGTCTTGGGTCTTCTTGGGGCTCTGTTAGGTTAAAATACCCTGTTACCTGTTACGTACTTACTGTTCATTAGCTGTTTAACAAAGATTATAAACTTGTGAACAAAAGAACTGTTAAAAGAGCAATTGATTTTTTTCCATAAAAAAGTGGTTATTTTATATTTAAACTGTATTTAAGAACATGTTGTTGGTTGTTGTTATGTGCTATCAAGCCTCCTGAGTTTCATAGCCATTCTATGCACAATAGCTCTGAACCCTGTCCGATCCTCAGCCAGTCTATCTTTGACACACCTTTCTCCATTGCCCCAATGTCTGTCAATCATTGTATCCAGGGTCTTCATTTTCTTCACTGTCTCTCCATTCTTTCAAGCATGATGTCCTTCTCTAAGTACCAGGCCATCATGGCAACACGTCCAAAGTATGTGAGACACAGCTTCAAAATCACTACCTCCAAACAGCAACTTGGCTTCACCCTCTCCAGAACAAACCATTTGTTGTCATAGTCAGTCCATGAAATGTTCCATACTCTTCTCTAGCCCCAGAAGTCAAAAGCATC
>NW_006399806.1:11521608-11523006 GCF_000299155.1 Elephantulus edwardii | reverse complement strand
TTGCTTGGCAGTACAAGTCCTTATCACTAGGGCACCAGTGCTCCCTATTGTGACAAGAGAGGATAATCCTGCACTCAGAAGAGCTATGCTGTTATGGATTAAAAAGGTAAGGTGAACACTGCTCCTCTGGGTAAAGAAATTGAAGAAGAGTTGTCAGATGTGCCAATGGCAAAACTCTATTTTAACACCTATGTTCTAGGACTTTGAGGAAGGGCTTATTTTCAGCCCTTATTGCTTCATTTCCCTTACCATTCAATTTCACAATTACCAGAATCAATCTTTCAAGTGGTTGCCACTATTGATCATGTACAAAAAAATGGAGAGAAATAAAACAAAAAACCCAAACATATAAGTCTTGCTCAGCATTTCTGCAAATTTCCTTCATTAAGTGTTTATACTGGCAAGCCTCAAACACTTGCTCTTGGTTTGGAAAAGGTTCCCCGATGGGCTAAGACTTTTGGTCATCCCTCATTATTTCCATGTAAACATCTTTATTAGAGAAAAAGTGAAATAGGATGGGAGGTTAAAAAAAATTAAAAGATGCATTTTGCTAAAGGCAAGAGAAAGAAATAAAAATTCACCCGGTTTTAGGGTCTGTGTAACCACTCTCTGAACCTCTAGACCTTCTCGTAAGCATCAGAAGACATTTTGGACTGACAGTCTTTCCTGTTTGTGTTCTCCTCCCCAGGAAAACCTCAATATTTACTTTTCTATAGAACTCCTTGCTAAGGCGTATTGCTATTAGTAGAGTGTGTTCATTTCCTTTGCAGTGGGATATTTAGCTAAGCAGTCTGTGCAGTGCTAACCGATGTAACTACCTTGTGAAGCAGCTTTCATATTGTGCCAGTTTCTGTTGATTGATAGCACCTATCTTTGCCGAAAAGATGTAGCTGAACTACAGTAAGAACCCACAACTTATATTTTATTTCTACCACTATGTGTAGTAAAAAAAAAGGAGCAATGCCATACATTTTAAACATTTATCTTTATTTCAAGTAACCTCAGTCAAACCTCCTGCCATGTCATTGTCATGTCATTGTTGTTACATGCCATTGAGTTGGAGCAAACCCATAGATGACCCTCTGCAGGTTTTCAGACAGAAGTAGATGACCCATCCTTATTCCAAAGAGTAGCTGGTAGATTTGAACTGTGTGCCTATGGGTGTGCAGTGCAGCTTCTTCATGCTGGCCACCAGAGAGCCTTGAAATATGACACGAAGATATTTCATTTTTTCAATCAACATTTATTGAGAATGCTTAATATTGTGGTAGACAGAAATGACACAAATATGAAGAAGTCAAAGATGGTGCTTTTAAAGAGTTCAAATTATTAGGAGAGTTATGTAAAAATTAATCACATGTGATAAGTGAAATAATAGTTGTGGTTGTTGTTATGTGC
>NW_006399806.1:11512397-11521508 GCF_000299155.1 Elephantulus edwardii | reverse complement strand
CAAGATCCATTTGACTTGATTATGATGTCCTTTGTGCCACAATCTCTTCTAAACTCAGCTTATATTTCTGTTAGTACTTCGTTGATGTATTGTTTCAGTAGTTTTTAGATGTTCTTCAGTAAGATTCTGCTGACAGATACCCTACAGTGATATTGTTTGATAATTTCCACACTCTGTTGGATCACTTCTTTTGGAATGGGAATGAATACGGATCTCTTCCAGTCATTCAGCCGGGTAACCGTCCTCCAGATTTCCTGGAACAACCAGGTGAGTACATCTGGGGCAGCATATATGTGCTGAAATATGTCAACTTGCCATAAATTCCCGGGATCCTATTTTTTGCCAATTCTTTCAGAGCAGCTTAACTTTCCTTCTTCATCACCATTGCCTCTTGATCATATGTTATTTCATGAAATTCTTCTGTGTCAGCCACTTTTTTTGGTACATTGATTGTGTGTTCTTCTTTCATATTCGTTTAATGCTTCCTGGATGATTCAATATTCTGCCCATAGCATCTTTCAGTATTGACACTCGAAGCTTAACTTTGTCCTTCAGTTCCTTCAGCTTAAGAAATGTTGAGCAAATTTGTATCTTTTGATTTTGACTCCGTCTCTTTGCACATTTTACTGTAATACTTTGATCCATCTTCTCAAGCTGTCCTCTGAGATCATTTTGGTGCTTAACTTCCTGATTCTTTTCCTTTCCCTTAGAATCTTAACTTTCTAGTGCAATATTCAGAGTTTCTTCTGACATCTTTCTAGGTTGTTTCTTTTTCCTCTGTCTTTGTAATGACCTTTAGCATTCATTTTCCCTCCTCATTTTTAATTGTGATTTTTTACAAAAATTCACAGAAAAGTTGGATTTTCATTCATTTGTTGATGCACATTTTCCTTCTTTCCCCCATTTAGTTTGTAATGTACTTCTTGTTCTAGATTCTTAATTGTCTTACATATAATACTCAATCAGTTATTCTTTTCAAAAATTTCTTTCCTTCATCTATTCATTTCAGTTCGGTGTTCATTATCTACCCACCCTTTTCTAGTTACCCCCTTTCCATGTCTATCCTATTTTATAACAGCAGTGTTATAGTATTTGTCTTTTTTGTGACCGAGATATTTCACTCAGCAAAATGTCTTCCAGACTCACTTATGTTAATGCTTTACAAGTTCATAGCTTTCACTACTGCTTAATATTCTATTTTGTGAATGTACCATAGTTTTTCTATATATTTGTTTGCTGAAGAGCAGGTAGGCTGCTTGTATCTCTCTCCTATTATGAATAAAGCAGCAATAGCCATGAGTATGCATGCATCTGTTTGTGCCATGTAGAATAGCTAAGTCAAATAGTATTTATATTTCCAATTTTCTTAGAAAATGACAGACTGCCTTCCATATTGATTGTACCATTTTAAATTCCCACCAGCAGTGAATGAGAGTTCAATCTCTCCACAACCTCACCAGCATTTGTTGTTTGCTACCTTGGAGAAGTTCATTATTGTTGCTGGGGTGAGATGATATGTTTCATTGTTTTGATTTGCATTTCTCTGATAGCTAGGGATTTTTAACATTTCTTCATGTATTTGTTGGCCATCTGAATTTCTTCTTTGGTGTAATTCTATTCATCTCTTGTGCCCATTTTGTGATTGGGTTGTTAGCCTTTTTCTTGTTGAAGTCCTGGAATATTCTATACATTTTTAGATATGAATCTCTTATCAGATATATCATTGTTAATTATTTTCCCCAGTCTGCGGATTTCCTTTTTACTCTGTTGGAGAAGATTTTTTTAATTGATTTTTAGAAGATCCCAATCATCTATTTTGTCCTCTCCTGGTTGTACAAAATTATTGCTTGTATGTCCTTTTGAAGAAATCCTTACTTGGCTCAATGGTCCTTTAGAAAAAATAAAATACATACATACATACATACTCCAGCAGTTCATCTGGTCTTTATTCATTAGTATCCAAGTCTTCAAACTTGAGAGGGTTTTTAAATTCAGGTGGGATAGAGTCAAAGTCCATATTTTGGTTCTTGTGAGTTTGATTTGATTTTTTTTAGCTTTAGTTTGAACTTCCATATAAGTAGTTAATGGTCTGTTCCACAATCAGCGCTTGCTTTAGTTTTCACAGCTGACACTGAGCTTCTCCATTGATTCTTGAATAGACCATCAGTGATATATATATTATTATATATATCCTCAACTTCATTGTCATCATGTTGGAGCCAACTCATAGTTGACTATCTAGCAAATTTTTAGAAGTAATAAAGCTCATGAGAAGAGATTACCCAACCTTCCCCCAGAGAATAGTTAATGTGATGGAACCCCCAGTCTTCGAGGTGGCAGTGTACCACGCTTCCCACGAGGCCTCCAGATTTCCCAAATACATACATTACATTTTTAAGGGTTTTTTTTCTTCTTTACTTAGGGATTTCTTGTGCTGTAGATCATAGGAAATTGCACTAATAACCCCAAAACTACATCTTTCTGATAGTTCAAATCAACCAGCAGCTTAAAGGAGAAAGAGAGAAAGTCTCTTCCCTCATGATTTCCAACAAAAAATACATGATGGTGGATT
This sequence comes from Elephantulus edwardii, assembly GCF_000299155.1. Taxonomy (NCBI): domain Eukaryota; kingdom Metazoa; phylum Chordata; class Mammalia; order Macroscelidea; family Macroscelididae; genus Elephantulus; species Elephantulus edwardii. Next base: position 11,518,936 of record NW_006399806.1, on the reverse strand, counting down.
AGCTATGAGTTGGTTTTGGCTCTACAGCAATCAGTCAATAATTGAATGATGATTTATTTGCATCAGTTTATCTATATAATTTAAGAAAATTACAAATATGCTGAGCTCCTTTTCATTTAATATTTTAGAACCTCTGCTAATGACTCAGAACAACCAAAGGCATAAATTATTTTCACTTTCAAGAAGCTTCCATAATGACATTTTGGTATGAGGTCATGCTACTTGCATCAGTCATGCTTTTAAGAAGCATGTTTTAAGTGGCTGAGATAAATTAGCTACTAAAGGTACCTTAAAATAGCAAGTAGGAGAATATAACTCTGTTCATTAATAGTGCAGTGAAGAAAGTGACAAATCATTTCAAAAGTGCAATGAATAATCTTAATTATATTAAGAATTTTGTACATTAGATATGACACTTTAAAGTCCTCTGCCTGATTATGTACACACATATAAGAAATTCAAATCATCCTTTCATTTTTTATTTCATTCTTATGACAAATGTGTGGGATAGATGTATTCTAGTGTTTCAAATCATTAATCTGATGATCAGTTAATAGAAGTATCATTCTACTATTTGTCTTCCTTATCACGTTGGAAGTTTCTGAGAGTGAGCACACAAAAGTGAAAACAATGTTCTTCTTGTCCCCTGTTCCATATCCAGTTAGAGAGATGCATGAATTTGGGCAAGGTAAATTTCTTTAAATCTGTTTCCTTATCTCTAAAGTAGAATTATGTGAAGAGCAAATATTAAGGCTCAATAGAATCAGATTCACAGATGTGAAGTGACTATTTCTTATTGTAACCGCTGATAAGCTGATTTCATTTGAGTTTCCTTGAGTGAATTCTAACCTCTGATACATGAGTTAAAAGTCAATTTCCTTAGAATGTTAACCAACTATCTGAGGAGTTACATTTGAAAATAGTTAACTGAAGAATATATAAATTAACAGGGATTCATCCTGGAACATAGTAGATCCTAATATACGACAAAGCAAAAGTCATAAAGAGATAGAGGGATGGAAGATGGTAATGGGACCTGGGAATTAGGATGCATCTACAAATCCAGGAACATATATGATAAGAGAAACTGAATAAAATTGAAATACAAGAAGAGATATCTTTGTCTATATTCCTTGAAGTCGTGTCAACAGTCATGTCATAGTCATGTCAACACCCAGAAGTAAGACTGCTAAAATACCCAACTGATTAGCATGTGCAGGACTGCGTTTGGCTGTTTCAGCAGCTTTAAAATTCACCACTTATTTGTAAAATTGCAAATAATCAAGTTATAGCTTATATCAAAATAATAGCGGCAATGATTTTATTTATTTACTTTTAGTTTCATATTTAAGTAGAGCTCTGGTGGCCTAATAAAAAGATAGTTTCACTGTCAACTCAAAAGTGAATGGTTTGAATACATTAGCTGTTTCATAGAAGAAAGATGGACAATCTCCTCCCAAGCAATTTAGAGCCTCAGAAAAGTCACTGGAAGGTCAGCTATGCATTAGTTCTGACTTGACCACCCTAAGTTGCTTTCGTGTTTGTTTTAATTTGAGAGAAATTTGCTAACCATATTAGACATTCTTTCAATCATTCATAGATACTTATAAAATTAATTATAACTGATTAATTGTGATATCAACTCAAACTTTTGTTGTATATTTCTGTTCTTTTCACACAGCTTATCTATTTATTAATAACTTAATGAAAGTTGTAAATAATTTTACCTAAATCTAGCTAAGTAATAAAACTTTCCATAACAATAGATTTTGTTCATAATGTAATTCTTTACTATTCTACTATTTAAATACATGCAGCATGTTGTAGCTTTGTATGCCATCAAGTTGACTCTAACTCAGTGGTCCTATGAATGACTCTGAACCATGCCCTGTCCTGTGCCTTCCTCCCCATTTCTTACACTCTTGATGCTGTTGTTAAAGTCACTGTGTCAATCCATCTCACTGAAGGTCTTCTTCTCTCACAATAACTCTCCAGCTTTCCAAACATTATGTCCTTCTCCAACAACTAACACTTCAACACAACATGCCCAAAATATGTGATATAGAGTTTTACCAACATAACTTCCAAAAGACCCTGGTTTCACTTTCTCCAGAACAGATCTATTTGTTTTCTTGGCAGTCCAGGAGAAGACTTTTCTCCTTCAAGACTCTTCTCAAACACCACAACTCAAAGACATGGATTCTCCTTCTATCCTCCTTTGTCATTATCAAACTGTTAGATGCATAGGAAGCAATTGAAAGGACTATGGCCTGGATCAGTTCACATTAGTCTTTGGACTGACATCACTGCTCTTTAGTCCTTGGGAAAGGCTTTTGATGACAGATTTTCCCAGTGCAAATTGTCTTTTTCTTTTTTTTTTTTACACATTTTTATTGGTTTGCAAACAATAATTCATATATACACTGTTTTATACAAACTTACATTGTGTTTCACTAATGCACATCGTGCTTTACACAATCATTCATGCACATTGTATTTTATATTATTAATTACTATTGATCTATGGCTATTATTACCCTGTCTTTTCAATTCACGATTTTATCTTTCCTATCCTTTCAACTAACCACGCAACCACTAACAAATGCTAGCTGCGCGATTTCCCCCGCCTCCCTTTTCCACACCGTTCTACCTTTCACCTTCTCCTTGTTGAGCTTTTACACATATTTTGGTCAGTTATCTTTCAATTTTCACAGTAATGATATTATGCAGTAGTTGTCCTTAAGACATTGTGTTATTTTATTCAGTATAATGCTTCCTAGATTATTCTGTGTTATACTTTTTTTTTGCAACTTGAAACTTTTTATATGCAGTCTGCCAGATTGCCAAGAGAAAAAAAATATAAAAGTAATTTTCTTGATATTAGAATCCCATATAGAATATTATCAGCAATAGAGTACATACGATGTATATGTGTGCATGTGTAATTATTGTCTGGGAAAACTGTGTGTGTGCTTTTATTTTAATTTAATTTTATTAATTTTAATGAACATTTACAGAGATTTTAGATATTTATTTACTCATTGTTGCATTTTTTTCTTTACCCCCCCCTGCTCCCAGTTCGCTCCTCTCTTTGAAAAGCAAAAGATAAACTTATTCCTTTGTATACAATTCCCCCAACCCCGGTCTTGTCTCCTCCCCCACCTTCCCCAAATGCACTCCATTATGCAACCTTAATTCTGGACTCTTGTGATAACCATAATACCCTATCATATATAGCTTTTAAATTGTTCTATCCCTCATCTGTTTCAATGCAGTATACATAATTTATCCAGTTTTTCTCAGTCTTACCCCAAACCTGATATCAGTCCCATTCTACAAAAGTGGCACTATGCAGTATTTGTCTTTTTGTGACTGAGATATTTCACTCAGCATAATGTCCTCCAGGGTCACCCATTTTAAATAATATTGCACGAGTTCCTTGTTTTTCAATGCAGCGTAATATTCCATTGTGTAAATATACCGCAGTTTCTCTATCCATTCATTTGTTGATGGGCACTTGGGTTGTTTCCAACTCCTTGCTTTTGTGAACAAACCTGCAATAAACGCGGGTATGCATATATCTGCTTGGATGTCAGTTATTGTCTCTTTAGGTCATATTTCCACAGTGGTTGCACCATTTTACACTCCCACCAACAGTGAATAAGGATTCCAGTTTCTCCACAACCTCACCAGCATTTGCTAGGATTTTTGTTTTCTTAATGATGGGATGTAATGCAAGTTAAAGGTGGCAGTCCTTGATCTTCTGCCACAAGGGCCTCAACTTCTCAATTTATCTATTCAGTATACAGATATTATAATAAGTACGGGGGAAGGATACATTCTAGTGATGGAGGAGCAGTGACTGCTTACACATATGCATACACTCAACTCATAAACATGAGAAACATTTTTAATTATGGCATTTATATATTTGACAACTGTAGAAAGCAATAGAAGTTCTTTAAACTCTTGAAAGGGAAATTCATATATAGATATGTTGTTGGAAAGAATATAAACTGAACTATTTAAAAAACTAAAGTCATCTGAATTAATAAAATCAGTGTCTTAGCTAAGAAAGGTGATTAGAGTAGTGCCTACAGACCAGAATATGCAGGCTCATTTAATTTCACTTTAGAAACAAGTGAAAACTACCAGATCTACTACTGATCTCCAACTGAACTTTATACTTTAAGAGACAAACATTAATCACCCTTAAAAACACTACTTCTCTGATTTGCTAGGATTATTAACCTGTGGCGAACAAATCAAACAGATGAAGAAAGCAACGATTTCCTACAGGAATGAGACACCACATGATGTGTTCAATAACCAGTTTTGGAGGTATTCATAAGACCTATGTTTAGCTGGAATACTTTTGGTTTTTTTAAAAAAATTAAACAATTTGCCGTGATTGATTCCAACTCATGGTGATCCCATGTGAGACAAAGGAGTTGACTCTATTGCATAAGGTTGTCAATGGCTCTTGTCTTTCAAAAGTAGACCACCAGGCTTTGTTCACAGACAACCTCTGAGTGAATTTTAACAGCCAACCTTCCTTCTTATGAGTAGCTGGATGCTTAACTGTTTATCACACCTGTTATTGTTGTTGTTGTTAGGTACTGTCAGAATCAACTCACAGATGACCCACCATGGGTTTTCAGTACTCAAGAGCAATGGGGTGTCTCTGGAGACTAAGGTGCATCTGATACAGGCCATGGTCTTTGCAATCACTTGTTATGTATGCATCGGAGAGTTAGACAGTGACTAGGGAGGATAGAAGGAGAATTGACGCCTTTGAGCTGTGGTGCTGGAGAAGAGTACTGAATGTACCATGGACTGCCAAGAAAACAAACAGATTCATCCTGGAGAGGGTAAAACCAGGCTACTCCTTGGAGGCAAGGATTCTGAGGCTCTGTCTAACATACTTTGGACATGTTGTAAGGAGGAACAGGTCCTTGGAGAGGGACATCATGCTTGGGAAGGTGGAGGGACAGTTCAGGAGGGGAAGATCCTCTATGAGGTGGATTGATTCAGTGACTGGGGTAATCGGGATGGGTGTGTCAGAGGCAGTTCTATTGGCAGAGGATAGAGCAGGGTTTAGGGTTGTTGTACATAGATAGGGTCCCTATGAGTCGCAAGCGACTTAACCACACATAACAACAACAACAAATCACCTGGGAGGGGATTGCCCATCCTTCTCCTGTGTAACATTCAAACCCTGTGCCTTCAGTTTGGCAAAACAATTCCTTACCAGAAAGCCACCAGAGTTCCCTTTGTAACACCTAGGTTGTTTTTAGTTGTTTTTTGTTGTTTTTTTTAAATAGCTTTTTATTTTATACTGGTTGGTTTATAAAGTTTGTATACATTGTTTTTTGACACCGTATCTTTCCCATTTCTTTTTTTCTACCTCTCCCTCTACCCATCAAGTTGTATTACCCTATAATTATTTTCCTGCCTCTCCTCACTCCTCTACTCCTATCCTCCCAACCCCCTTAGATCGTTATACTTGCTTTAGTAGTTATATTTCTATTTCTACAATAATGGTCTTATACTGTTTGTGTCCTTTTGAGTCTGAGTTAGGTCACTTAGCATAGCACTTTCCCTTCCCTCCCAATTTAGGTAGTGATTAACAAAATCATTGCTCCTGTGTGCTGCTTAGTATTCCTTCTTGTGAATGTACCATACTTTTTCAATCTATTTGATTGTATTTGGACATTTGGGCTGTTTTCGTGTTTTTGGCGATGGTGAGTAATGTGGCTATGAACATTGGTGTACAAATCTCCATTTGTGCCTCAGTTCTGATATTTTCAGGGCATATTCCTGAGTCATACAGCATTTTTATGGTCAAATTTTTGAGGAATGCTAACTTGCCTTCCAAAGTGGTTCTACCATTTTAAAATCCAACCCACAATGTATAAGAGTTCCTGTCTCTCCACATCCTCTCCAATATTTATTATTTACTCTCCTGTTAAACTTTGCCACTGCTATTTACTGAGATGGTAGCTCACTGTGGTTTTGATTTTTTTCTTCTCATTGCCAGTGATTTTGAGCATTTTTTCATGTGTCTCTTGGCCATCTGAATAGCTTCTTCTGTAAAAAGTCTTTCCATGTCTCTTACACATTTTGTAATTGTGTGATCAATCTTTTTTTTGTGGAGGTCCTAAAGTATTCTGTAAACTTTTAATATGAGTCCCTTGTCTAAGATAGTACTGCCAAATGTTTGTTCCCAGTCAGTAAGTTTTCTTTTTGCTTTGTTGGAAAATGTTTTTGATGCACACAGGGATTTAATCTTTAGGCGGTTCAATTTATCAATTTTATCCTCTCTACATTGTGTATTTCTGGCAGTTACTTTATACCATGGATTAGGCATACTACTATTGAAGATTATCCAAAAACGACTGGAACAGCACATCAGCAGAAAACTTCCAGAAGTCCAGGCTGGGTTTAGAAGGGGTCATGGTGCTAGGGATATTGAAGCTAATGTTAGATGGATCTTAGCTGAAAGCAGAGAATACCAGAGGAATGTCTATCTGTGTTTC
>NW_006399806.1:11511322-11512297 GCF_000299155.1 Elephantulus edwardii | reverse complement strand
CATAACAAACTATGGCTGACTCTGAGATGAATGGGAATCCCAGAACACTTGATCGTGCTAATAAGAAACCTATACTTGGACCAAGAGGCAGTCATCACAACAGAGCAAGGAAACACTGCATGGTTCAAAATTGGGAAGGGCATATTCCAGGAATGTGTCCTGTCTCCATACCTTTTCAACCTGTATGCAGAACAGATTATCTGGGAGACTGTGCTTTATGAGGAGAAATGTGGAGTCAACATTGGTGGAAGATCTATCAACAATCTGCGTTATGCAAATGACACAACCCTGCTTGCTGAAACTGAGGAGGACCTGAAGCGCTTGCTGCAGAGGGTCAAGGACTACAGCCTCCAATAAGGATGGAGGCTCAATGTCAAGAAGACAAAGATTCTCACCACTGGGCCAACTGGCAGCACCAATTGAATGGATGGTGAAGAGACTGAGATTGTTCACAGCTTTAGTTTCTTGGCTACACAGTAAACACACTTGGCACCATAAACCAGGAAATTAAAAGACGTATTGCCATGGGAAAGGCTGCTGTTAGGAACCTCTCCAAAGTACTGAAGAGCAATGGTGTCTCTCTGGAAACTAAGGTGCATCTGATACAGGCCATGGTCTTTGCTATCACTTGTTCTGCATCAGAGAGTGGGACAATGACTAGGGAGGATAAAAGTAGAATTACTGCGTTTGAGCTGTGGTGCTGGAGAAGAGTATTGAGAGTACCATGGACTGCTAGGAACACAACCAGATTCATCCTGGAAAGGGTTAAACCGTGATACTCCTTGGAGGCAAGATTTCTGAGGCTCTGTCTGACATACTTTGGATATGTTGTAAGGAGGGACCTGTCCTTGGAGAGGGACATCATGCTTGGTAGGGTGAAGGGACAGCACGGGGCGGGGGGGAAGGCCCTCTATGAGGTGGATTGATTCAGTGACTGGGGTAATCGGGATGGGTGTATCGGAGGTGGTGTGATTG
>NW_006399806.1:11493430-11511222 GCF_000299155.1 Elephantulus edwardii | reverse complement strand
CCAATCCTTCTTCCTAGTCTGTCTTAATCTGAATGTTCAGATTTAGAGGAGTATCTGACAGACAGCAATTTGTGAAGCAGTGAAAGATAAATCCCTTATTGTGGAGTTAAGCATTAGTTACAGTGTTCACCCCACCCTTAGCCCAGAGCCTTGACCCACTTACTTCCCAGCTCCACCCTCCTGTAACAAAAATATAGAGGTAGCAGAAGCAGTAATGAGGAGAATGAAGCACTTGGCTGCTAACCAAAAAAATGCCAATTCAAACCCAACTCCATGGGACAAAGATCTGGTGAGTATCTTCTATAAAGATCACAGCCTAGAAAATCTAAGCGAGGTGGTTCCACTCTGTCACAGTGGTGTGACTATGAGTCAAAAACGACTTGGTAGCATCTATCAGTAAGAATGAATCGGTTTAAAGAAGAAGCAGTGAAGCAGTGGCGCTAAGAGTTTCCCAATGGTGGAAATGAGAAAGATGATTAGGAAAATTTTGCCAGAAGGTGACATAGTTTACAAAAAGTTAAGATGCCTTCTCAGAGTCAGCCACAATTTGTTTTGATCCACAGAGTCAAATGCCTTTGCATAGTCAATGAAACACATTCCTCTGGTACCCTCTGTTTTCAGCCAAGAGACGTCTAACATTAACTATAATATCCCTAATACCGCAGCCTCTTCTAAACACAGTCTGCACATCTTGCACTTCTCTGTTGCTGTGCTATTCCAGTCATTTTCCAATGATTTTTCAGTGCTGCCCTTTGAAATCTTCTGTTCAGTTCCTTACTATCTTGATTTCTTCCTTTTACTTTGGTATGTCTGATACAGGCCATGGTCTTTGCAATCACTTGATATGTATCAGAAAGCTAGACAATGTCTAGGGATGATAGAAGGAGAATTGATGCCTTTGAGCTGTGGTGTTGGAAAAGAGTACTGGATAGACCATGGACTGCTAAGGATACAAACAGGTTCATCTTAGAGATAGTGAGACCAGTCTGCTCCTTGGAGACAAGTATTCTGATGCTTCATTTGACATATTTTGAACATATTAGAAGGAAGGACCAGTTCTTGGAGAGGGACATCATTCTTGGGAAGTTGGAGCGACAATACAAAAGAGGAAGATCCTCAATGAGATAGATTGATTCAGTGGCTGGGGTAATGGCGATAGGTGTATCGGCGACCGTAAGATTTGTACAGGACAGAGAAGGGTTTAGGGCTGTTGTACATAGACTTGTTATAAGTTGCAAGTGACTCAGTGGCACATAACAGCTACCACCACCATATGGCTTGGCTATTTTAAGATTCAGAAGTTATCAGAATGTAACTAAGCTTGGAAGACCCTCTATGAGGTGGATTGATTCAGTGACTGGGGTAATCAGAATGCGTGTATCGGAGACAGTGCGATTGGCACAGGACAAAGCAGGGTTTAGGGCTATTGTTTAGGTTGCTATGAGTTGCAAGCGACTCAACGCACATAACAACAGCAACAATTAAGTTTGCACTTACAGTGAGATGTGGTGATTAAGAAGAAGAATATTTTATGAGTAGGAGTTGGTTCATTCTTTTCACTTCGAGAGTAAATGTCCATAACATTAAAGAACAAACAGGAGTGGTTTCTAATTCAGGCATTCATATCGCAGGGATTTTATGTTAAATCATATTCTAAAAAAAGTTCTTAAGATTCTTTGTTGCCAAAACCAAACTAAATATACTGAATAAGAAGGATAAGGAGGGGGAAAATCCCAAAATTATCACCCACAATAAGTGAAATTAAGTGTGGAATTTATGTTCATCACAGGAACAATATCTTTCTAAACAAAATCTTTGAGAAAATTTCCTCTTAAAGCATCCTAAATAAGGTGCAATTTATATTCATGGTTTTCATCTCATTAGAATCTTTTGTGAGCAATCTTTAGCCTGGAGCATCTGTTTCTGCTTCTAGAAATGCACTTAAGAAGTAAAATTGAACTATTTAAGCTATCAAAGTTTTCATTACAACTGGTCCAGATAGAAATTATTACAGCTTTTCAATTAATTAACTAACTTAACTATTAACCTAACCTGCCACCGTGTTAAAGAAGTGAGATGTTTGTACCTTACAATTATAACTTAAAGCTCTCATGGGACAAAATGATAGTTTTCTTCATCAACTTAATATTCTGTCCCCAAAAGGGAAATGTGCATTTAAATGGAAATACGAAGTGTATAAAATTTAATACAGTAACCTCCTGGACTATTCAGTGATTTCCACTTTCACTCAATGGGAAATTTACTGATCCTTTGCTTCTGTAAATTGAGTGATAAAATATTTCTTGTACAATATCATTTCAATCTCTACACATTTAAAATCTTACAGGAGTAAATCAAGTGTTACCATCTAAATACTTCATGCCTTTCATAAGCATATGGACAAAATTGAGACTACTGAGATAAATATTTACAAATTTTTTTCCCTATTTTTTTGTTTCAATTTTCATTATAATAATCTGCATATAAAATTAATATGCATTGTGATTCACACTTTCCTTCATTCACATTATATTTCATATAATCATTCCCATACATTGTAATTTATAAAATTAATCCCTATTGAATTATGCCCACCATTACCCCATCTTTTCAGGCCCCTGCTGTGTCTTTCCCATTTCCTTTATCCCTTCCACCCACCCATCAAATTGTGTGACCCTGTGATTTCCACCTCCTGCCCACCCACAACCCTCCCCTCCCATTCCTTCCTCTCTTTGACCCCCACATATTTTTTACTAGTTACCCTTCAATTTTTACAGTAAAGGTCCTATGCAGTATTTGTCCTTATGAGACTGAGTCAGTTCACTCAGCATTGTAATTACAAGCACTATCCAACTTATAAACATGTGACTAATATACAGCCCCTATAAAGCCTATTGTATTAAAAAATGTGAGGTACATAAAACAGTCCGTAATAACAATGAAGTACTACATATGAAAGCATTATTATTACTTTGTTGCAGGTAAAATACGTTTTAATGTATATAAGTGTTTCATATAAGTGTTTCTTTAAATATTTTTATGTTATATAAATGTATACTATATTCTATATACTGAGATAAACATTTGATCAAGAGGTTTTAACTATAAGTAGTCCTTAGCTCTTTTGCAAGGGAGAAAGACGCTCAATAAGATGGAGTGATTCAGAAACTGGGGTAATGTGGATATATGTGTCAGATACAGGATTGGCACAGGATAGAGCAGAGTTTGGGGCTACTGCACATAAGGTTGTTATGAGTCACAGGCAACTCGATGGCAGATAACAACAACAACAACAACAGTCTTTAGCTGCTCTGACCAAAGTTGACTTCAGGGTAGATTTAGGAATAGCACACCTTGCTAATCTGTGAAATGCCTATATTACAAAAATACAATTGCACTCTGCTTCCTGACCTAGAGAATTTTTTTTAATCTTTAAAAGATGATCCTATTGAGAGTCTTCATTTGTTTATTTTTTGTGACTTGAAAGTTTGCAAAGTATATTTGTTTTCCATTCAAAAACTTATGCCTGTTTTGTTTTGTGATATTAGTTATAACCCCCTCAATGTAACATTCCATTTACTTCCTCTCTGTATTCTAATCATTTATTCTACTCTTAGGTCTCTTCTTCGCTTCTGCGTTTGTCTTTGGGCCAATGCTGCCCTTTTGTTCTATAAGGAATACATTCCTCATCAGTTGCAATTTTGTTTTTCTGGTTTTTTGTTTCGGTTTTTTGGTTTTGGGTTTTTTTCATGTCAGATGGGTAGTGTGCCTAAGTCGTAAAAAGGTTTAAAGGGTGACACATGTCATACAGAAGTATCTTACACTGATATGGCTCCATTGACTACCAATGAACCCTTCTTCTCAAATAGTTAAATAAAAACGTATAGAGAGGTTAGGATTGACCACATATAAATCAAAGGAGGGAACTCAATTAATAACAGATATGATGGAAGTAAAGATGATAATCAGTGTCCCTGCAAGAAAGATACATCTCTAAAACCAATGGTATACATTTCTAGTACTAAATGTGCTTTATTAACTATTTCACTTCGAGCCGATCCTTTTTTCTCACATCCTTCTTCTTTTTTCTTCATCCTAAGTTTTATTCTTTCATAATCTTAAGCATTTTAGCCAACTCTTTTATTTCCTGAATTTCCTAACATATGTATTAAGATCTAGATTTCTGTCCTAAATAGTGTAATTCGTTTTATAGAGATTTTTCTCTTTAAGAAAAAACTCTGGGCTCAATCATGAGGACTATTCTTTTTCAGTCTGTTCTAGTTGTATGATAATATCTGGCTGGGCATGAGAAAGCTTGAGAGAAATGTATAACATTCTTTCTAGTCTTCCTTCCATCTTTAGTACTTTCAGAGGTGTATTATCTTTTTTTTTCTCTTCTTTCAAATGGTATTTTGACATCATAATTTATCAGAATGTGATAATAGAAATACACATTATCAGACTTATATTTATTAAAAAATATCAATAGCGCCGGAAGCCTAGTGGAGCTTGTTCTGCCAAACTATAAGACAGGCAGTCTAAATTCACCAACTCCTGCATGAGGAAAAGAGGGACTGTCTCTTCTTGTGCAATTTACAGCCTCTAACAAGCCATGGGAGAGTTAGCTATGGTTTGGTTCTGACTCAGTGGCAGTGAATAACAGTAAGGTGAGAAGGTTGACTAACAAGAACTGTCTGGATAGAGAAAGTCTATGGTTTGGATCTGAACTCTTTTTTAACAATTTAGACCATAAACTGAGAGACAGATATGATAAATAGAATGAGGCTGCTCTACCTAATTTCTTGAATGTTTCTTCTCAATGAGTAGGCACTGAGCCTATCTAAGATCCGCAGAAAGGGGTTTGTTGAAACTGTTACTTGTGAAATAGAAATCAGTAGAATATTGTTGAATAACTGTACTTATCTCTGTGTGTGTGTGTGTGTGTGTGTGTGTACTATTTCTAAGTAAGATCTCTGATACCTTTTCATAATCCCCCTAAGCATATGAGTATGAGCCCCCCATATAGTAATCAACCTGGTCTCCAATCTTATATATTTACTTAGATTAGCATCGCCTTTTCACAGACAATTTTCCATTATTTCCCCTGACAATATAAATATCAAAGACTATTAAAATAAGGTGAGGCTTACACGAATGTAGATTACATCTTGTCACAAATCAAAGCACAATAAGTGAGCTGAAGATATTTTCTCATCTGCTAAAATCACCATAAATCTGAGGTTTTCCATTAAATAAATACACAAAGAATGGTCTGATTGCCAGACTTGCTATGGTAAGATCTTTGAACATTTACACAGAAGCTTAGGTAAATTTCAACATTGTCACCCATTCTCAAGGCATTTAAACTTCACAGTTTCATAAATCTAATTGAAGTACTTTCATTAAATCCTTCAATCATATTCCCTTCACATACAAAATAAATGATGCTTAGACACCAATTTTAAAAGTATGAGGTCTTTGTTCAGATGAAAAAGAGATGTTTAGAGTATTATATGTGTAGTATAAAAAAGAACTACCATTAATCATCCTAAACTTTCATCTAACTAAAAATATAATGGGAACCAATGGGGGGGAAGGGGGTGTTTCCCTGTTAGACTTATTTAATTAAAATAATATTTGCTAAAACCACACTTTCTAGACTCACCATTAATACTGCAATCTTAAGGCAGAAATTCTTATTTTGGGGGAACCTCAGTGTTAGCTCTGAAGACCTTAAGCTAATTAGACTACCCTCATCTATATTGTTGAAAGTAATCACTTCTGCTTCAGTCAACTGACTGTATATGGTTACCTCAACTATAAAATATACTTACAAAAACACCTAAATTAGAGTTCAGTTAAATGCTCAAGTTGTTCTGCCATTGAGTCAGAACCAAGTCATTGCTGACCCTTCATTGGGTTTTGGAGGATGTAAATTGCACAGGAAAAAGACCTGACCATTTATCTCATAATGCCACTGGTAGATTCAAACCACCAGAGAGACAAAGCCTTTGGGTTAGAAACTCCACTTCCTATGGAATAACCAACTACTACATCTTAGTTATATTTGCACAAGAATTATCCCTAAGAGAGAAAAACTTTTATGAACATTTTACTTGGCAGTGTACTCTTGTCCATGTTCCTGCTCGATAATGCATATAAGATGATTAGAAAGACTCTGGGTTAGGCATAATTTAATTATTAAAATGACAGATTCACTTTTTAAAACTTTAAAGCAAAATTTTACAGCAGATTTAGCTAAATGCAATAGTTTTCTTTCTTAAATTCGGTACCATGAACATTAATGAACGATCCACATAGAATGAAAATCATTAGTAACTTCAGTTTCTTCATTTATCATGTGTTTGTTTGAAATTGTGAGGATTTTTATTCACATTGATGTAATTCATAGTGAAGGTTATAATTTTTAACCCTTATCAGTAAGTTTTTCAAATCAGCTGTACCTTTGGCAAAGGAGCTTGTGTAATCTGCATATGGCAACTTGCTAATTAGTCTTCCTAAAATCCTGATGCCATATTTTTCTTCATATACTCCAACTTCTCATATTGTTCTTTTCTGTGTATTAAGTGAGTAAGCGTACTGTCCTCAAGTTGATTCTGACTCAAAGTAACCCTACTGGACTGAATAGAATTACCCATATTCTTTCCAAGGTCTGTAAGTCTTCATAAATGTAGAATATCTCATTTTTCTTCTATGAGCTACCAATAGGTTTGAACTCCTGACATTTTTGTTGGCAGCCAAACACCCATGAAATCACCAGAGTTTCTTATTGATTGAATATGCAGCCTTGTCAAATACTTTTTTTCATCCTAAAATCACACAGTATTCTCTTTTTTTAAACTGCCTTTTGGTGCCTATACAGATTTCATGAGGACAGTTAAATGTTCTGGAATGAAGATTTCTCTTAATGTTATCTGTAACATTTTACCATGCACACAGTCAAATGCTTTCTCATAGTTAATGAAATGTGGATAAGCACATTTCCAGTATTTTCTACTTTGGGCAAAGATTCATCTGATACCAAGAATGCAACCTCTCATTCCACATACCCTTCTTACTGAATCTGGCCTGAATTTCTAGAAGCTCACTGTTGATAATCTGTAGTGTCTGAAAATGTCCTGCCTCGTAAGATTTTCTTTGATTTGAATCATTGACCATGGCAATATCTAACCACATTCGTGGTGAGACCTTTTAGACATGCCATACTTCTTTCATCCAGAAGAACTGTAGATGAAAGATATTAATTCAAACCTGTGGAAGGAGCAGGAGATTAAATCCAGGCATATGGGCAATATGTACTCAAACTCAAGTAAAATCTGTAACCCTCCAAGCTCAGGTAAATGTCTTTGCTTGGCATACTCATGTATATTGCCACATATACCCTGTGTGGAGGAGGTAAAGATTTTGTCTTCATTGAGAAATGAAGACTGGAAGCTTAACATTAGGGATCCTCTCAAACTTTGCCCTATGCATCTCCTCCTTTGGTCGGTACGAATCTGTAAGTACTCTGCTATAATAATACAACTACAAATGCAAGGGCAGCCTCTCCCTGCTTTTTGATCTAGTTAAGTTCTTGAGGTCAAGTCATTGTGAAACAAAGAACATGATGTCGAAATAGAAGATAACAACATTGACTTGCCAAATGGGGGATAAAAGCATCATTATAACTTCCAAATTATATCATTACAAAACTGTCAAACGTCTAAAAATCATAGCCCAGGCAATTAACTTATAACCTAACCCTAACATCTAATGTCACTCTACTTTGTAATTCAGTATTTGTTACTGCTGGATATAGGATGTTAATGTGTAGAATAGTCAAATATCTGAACTTTTTTTTGTTTACTTTATTTGCCATACTTATGACAATTTTTCAAATGGTCGTAAATGAGACAGTCAGTATGTGAGGCGTAGGTGCACACAACTTTTCCGGTAACCTTCTCTAGTGCATTATTGAAGTTGTGGGTAATCATAGAAGCCCTGAATTTATAGAAAGATGGTCTTGGGGGAAAGCAACATTGTTGTTGTGTACTGGCAAGTCAAAACTAACTCATAATTGATCATCCAGTGAGAAGCAATAAATTTCACTAAAGGAGATTGTACATCTTTGTCCCATAGAGCAGGCAGTAGATTTGAACCACATCCTTGAATTTGTACCTTGTGGCTGAAGTCAGTGTAGTTTTGGAAGGATGATTCTCTCAGATCCAGTAGTTTGCTCTAGATCACTGTAAAAATTGTGTGAGAAAATTAAGAGAATGGTAATATAAAATAATTTTGATAAAACATTTTGACCCACTGAGGATTGCAGGGATGGAGTGAGACAATAAATTTATGTTCAGATGCACTGAATTAAAGATGGCAATGAAATACCCAACTAGTCTATGCAATAAAATATCCAGCTAGCCTATCCAGTAGACTTAGGTATTGTACATGAATCAGAATATATTATTAATGTGAATGTGCAGTGGGGAGAGAAGAAAATGCACTCACGGTTGTGTCTACATATTTCTCAGATCATTTTTCTAAGAGTCAGAAGCACTAACACACAGGTCTAGTTCTAAATAAAGAGGTGGTTTGAAGTGTCAGAAGAATCTGATTTATGTTTCCTACAGAGTTGTCATTAAAAACCTGTATTTGAAATAAGATTTTCTTCCTGTATCCTATCTGACAGTATTGTCACAGTTATTTTAATACAGAAATCTTATTTGGAAGTACATACACATTTGAGTTTGGTGTTGGAGATGAGTATTAAACATACCAGGAACTGTCAAGAGAATAAATAGGTCTGTCCTGGTGAGAATGAAACCAGATTGTATCTTGGAGGGAGGGATTTTAAAACTCTGTGCCACATACATTGGGTGTGTTTTCAGGAATGACTAGTTCTTGGAGAATGGTATCATGCTTGGAAGGGTAGAGGGCCAGCGTAGGAGAAGAAGACTCTGCGTGAGACAATCACACAGTGACTTTGGCAATGGCAGCAGGTGTGTAAAAGACAATGAAATTGGCTCAGGCTAGGGCGGGGTTCAAAGCTATTGTTAATAGAGTCTGTATAAGTCATAGTCAACTACACGTAACAGCAACAATATAGGAATACTTATGAGTACTGACAATAAAGCAATAGGCCAGAAGACTAGACCTTTTACTTTCATTATTTCAAAGATTAAAAAGGAAGACCCCAGATGAGACAGATTGACACAGTAACTGGGGAAAGAAGGGTAGGTGTATTGGAGACAGGAGATTGATTCAAGATAGGGCAAGATTCAGAGCTATTGTACACAGTCTTGATATTAGTTGCAGGTGACTCAGCATACAACAACAATAATCTCAAATTATTTATATATACTTTAAGAGGAGGAATGTGGCATCAGGATTGGAGGAAGACTCATCCTATGTTATGCAGATGACACAATCTTGCTTGTGAAGAACTGAAGCTCTTGCTGAAGAAGGTCAAGGACTGTAGTCTTCGATATAGATTGAAGTTAAACATCAAGAAGACAAAGATTCTCACCACTGGGCCAATTGGAAGCAATATGATAGATGGAGAAGAGATTGAAGTTGTTAACAATTACAGTTTGCTCAGCTCCACAATCAACACTCTTACCACCAGCAGTCAGGAAATCAAAAGACAAATTGCTGTTGTTGTTATGTGTCGTCGAGTCACTTGCGACTCATAGCAAACCTATGTATAACAGCCCTAAACTCTACTCTGTCCTGTGCCAATTACACCATCTCCAATACACCCATCCTAATTTCCCCAGTCACTGAATCAATCCACCTCATAGAAGACCTTCCCCTCCTGCGCTGTCCCTCCACACTACCAAGCAAGAGTCCCTATCCAAGGACTGGTCCCTCCTTACAATATGTCCATAGTATGTTAGACAGAGCCTCAGAATCCTTGTCCAAGGAGCCGCCAGGTTTGACCCTTTCCAGGATGAATCTGTTTGTTTTCCTAGCAGTCCATGGTACCCTCAATACTCTTCTCCAGCACCACAGCTCAAAGGCATAAATTCTCCTTCTATCCTCCTCAGTCATTGTCTAACTCTCTGATGCATAACAAGTGATTGTAAAGGCCATGGCGTCTGCTGTCAGGAACCTCTCCAGAGTACTAATAGCAAAGGTGTCAGTCTACAGACTAAGGTGTGTCTAACTCAGGCCATAGTCTTCACAATTACTTGCTATGCTTCAGAGAGCTGGATAATAACAAAGAGAGAAAAATAAAGAATCAATGCCTTCGATTGCGATGCTGCAGGAGAGTCTTGAACACACCATGGACTGCCAAGAAAATAAATAGGTCTGTCTTGGAAACATGAAACCAAGTTTCTCCTTGGAGGCTAGGATTTTGAAGCTCCATATCACATACTTTGAGTATGTGGCCAAGAGAGACCTGTCTTTGAAGGACATCATTCTTAGAAGGGTAGAGGGGGGAAAAAACGGAGAGGAAGACTCCAGATGAGATGGACTGATACCGTAACTAAGGTTTGGTGGGTTGGTTGTTTGGTTGGTTGGTGGGTTGGTTGGTTAGTGAGACTGGCTCAGGAGAGAGCAGGTTTCAGAGCTACTGTAGATAGGGTCGCTATAGGTCACTCAACAGCGAGCATGTACAACAGTCCTGAAACCTGCTCTATCCTATGCCAACTTTACTGTCTCTGACACACCTACCCTCCTTCCCAGTCACTGTATCATTTAATCTCATTGATGTTCTCTATTTCTTTCTCCATCCCTCCACCATTCCAAAGCATAATGTCCCCTTACAAGGACAAGACCCTCCTTGTAACATTCCCAAAGAATGTCAGATGAAGCTTCAGAATACTTGCCTCCAAGAAACAGCCTGGCTTCATCCTCTCCAGAATGAACTTGTTTGTTCTTCTGGTAGTCCATTCAACACTGTTCACTAGCACCACAGCCCAAAGGCATCAATTCTTCTTCTATCATCTCTAGGCGTTGTCCAGCTCTCTGATACATAACAAGCAATTGCAAAGACTATGGCCTGGATCTGGCACACCTTTATCTCAAGACTGATGTTGTTGCTCTTCAGTACTCTTGAGAGGTCCCTCACAGCTCACTTTCCCAGTGCAATTTGTCTCTTGATTTCCTGATTGCTGGTACTAAGCAACATACTAACATATTTTTGATGATGATGATAATGTTAGGTGCTATTGGGTCAGCTATAGTTGGTAACAACCCCCTAAACAACAGATAAAAACCTTACCTTGTTTTTAACCATTGTCGCTATCACCACCATACTCAAACCCAGAGTTGTAGCAACCACTGTGTCAGTCTATCACAATGACCGCCTTCCTTTCTTTCAGTGCTTTCTACTTTTCCCAGCTTGATCCTTTTTCCAAGGAAAAGGTTAGCCTGGTAACATGATGAAAGTATATGTGACAAAGTTTCACCATTCTGGTCTTTCAGGAACAATCTCATTGTACTTCTTTCAATCAAGATTGCTTTTTCTTTTGAAAGTCCATGTTATATTAAATACTCTTAACCAACACCACTTTTTTCTCAGATCGTTATATACACACATACGTACATATCTGTACACACGTACATGATCCACTTAAATAAACACACGTAAAAACAACAGCCCCAATTTACTTTACATTATTTTTTCTTTTTGTTATATATATAATTATTGTTTATATGAAACTAAACAATTAAGTATGAGAACTTTTAGTATGCTATGGAACAAACTTGACAACAAACACCTACACAATTTCAATGCATGTTATACTTTCTCTGTTTTATATTTCGTTTCAAAAAGTAAAATGTTTCTTAAGAATATATTTTTGGTTTTGCTTTGTAAATTGTTTAGGCATGCTACTTATTCATGATTTTAAAGAGAAAACTGTATCATAAGCTCTTAGAAAATATGCCAGGAAGAAACCATATCTGCCACCCAGGCAGATATATGCACACCCATGTTTATTGTGGCATTGTTCACAATAGCAAAGAGTTGGAAACAACCTAAGTACTCATCAACAAATAAATGGAATACCATGCTGCATTGAAAAACAAGGAACTCATGCAATATTATTCGAAATGTGACCCTGGAGGATATTATGCTGAGTGAAATATCTTAGTTACAAGAGGACAAATACTGCATAGTGCCACTCTTGTAGAATGGGACTGACATCAGGGCTGGGGTGAGACTGAGAAAAATTATATAAATTATGAATACTTCATTGAAACAGTTGAGGGAGAGAACAGTTTAAAAGTGATATATGATTGGATATTATGGTTATGAAGAGTCCAGAATGAAGGCTGCATAGTGGAGTGTACTGGGGGAGGGGCAGTGTATATCAATGAAGGAATTTTTCTTTCACTTTTCAAAGAGAAGAGTGAACTGGGGATGGAGAGGTGTGGGCAGGGAGAAGAGTGCAACAATGAATGAATGGAAATCTAAAATCTCTGTAAACATTCATTTAAATTAATTGAAAAAAAAGCATGACAGTATAATCTACAGTGTCATGAAAGGACTTAACTATAAAGGAAACAAAAGATAGTTAAAATTGGTTTCTCCCGTCAAGGAGCTTTCTTATAGTACAACAATAATAAATAATATAATCTAGGTGAAAGGTAAGAAGTCTAAGAAACATTATGGAGAAAAAGTATCAAGAATTTCAGATTAGAGAGGTCTGTAAATAATAATGGGAGATGACTGTCCATCTCTCTCCTGTGGAACTGCTACTGGATTTGAAACTCCAGAAATATGCACCTTATTTGGTTATCAATTCCACAGGTTTAGGTCTAACCTTTACACTCCTGAGTCTACAGTTGCTTTAATTTGTTTGGTGGATGGGAGAAGAATGATGAAACACAAGGTAGTATGTTGTCAAGTTGCGGCCAACTCATAGTGACCCTATTAACAACCAATTGGAACCCTCTCTTACCACCATCCTTATTCTCTCTGATATACCTGATCTCATATCTACAGCTACTATTTCAATCGTTGTCATTAAAGGTCATCCTCTCTTTCACTGACCCTCCATCTTTCCAAGTACGATTGTCCTTTTATGAGAATCATCCTAGTATGTCATCCTTATTCATGATCCAGAGCTCAGATGCATAACAGGTGATTGAAAAGGCCATGACTTGAATCTGGTGCATGTTAGTCTTCAAACTCTTCA
Organism: Elephantulus edwardii; assembly: GCF_000299155.1. Lineage (NCBI taxonomy): Eukaryota > Metazoa > Chordata > Mammalia > Macroscelidea > Macroscelididae > Elephantulus > Elephantulus edwardii. The sequence continues at coordinate 11,498,071 of NW_006399806.1, read as the reverse complement.
TCATTACCTTCAAGACTTTAGAGGGTGTCTGATAGCAGGCTTTCCCAAGTGCTATATGTATTTTTGGTTTTGTTTTGGTTTTTGTTTTTTGGGTTTGTTAGTTTTTTGTTTGTTTGTTTGTTTGTTTGTTTTTTTACTTCTGGTAACAAGCGTCTTTTTTGTGGATCCAAGCAATATGAAATAATTAACAACCTCAATATTTTCTCCATCTATCACTTTGTTCTTATTGGCCAAATGGTGAGGACCTTTGTTTTCTTGGTGTAGAGATGTAATCTAGATTACAGGCTGGAATCTTTATTCTCCAGCAACAAGTGTCTCAAATCCTCCTCTCTTTTAGAAAGCTAGTTTGTGTCATCCGCGTACCAAAGATTGTAAATGGGCCTTCCTCCAATTCTAATACCACATCTTCTTCAGAAAGCCCAGTTTCCCAAATTATTTGCTTAGAATACAGATTGAACAGATATGTAACAGGATATATCCCTGATGGACACCATTCTTGATCTTATAATTTGCAGTATTCCCTTGCTCTGTTCAAACAATGGCTCCTATCTTAAACTAAACTCATCATCTCTGACATAACTGTCTCCATTACCATGTCACGGTGTCAATCCATCTCATACAGGGTCTTTTTCTACACTGATCCTGTCCCCCTTCCAAGCATGATGTCCTTCTCCAAGGACTGGTCCCTCCTGGCTAATGACCAATGTATGTGTTTCCAAATCCCTGACTCCAAGGAGAAACCTGGTTTCACCCTCTCCATGTCAGGCCTGTTTGTTCTCTTGGCAGTCTTTGGTATGTTCAATTATCTTCTGGAACATCACAATTCAAAAGCATTGATTATTCTACTGTTATTCTTAGTTATTGTTCAGCTCTCAGATGCATAATCAACAATTAAGAAGACCATGGCCTATATCAGTACCTCTTAATCTCTAGATGAAATTGCTTCTTTTTAGCACTCTGGATAGTTCCCTGCCAGCCAAATCTCCTAAAACAATGTTTTTCTTGTACTCATCCTCATTTAAAAAACAAAGAATAAAGAAAAGAAATACCAGTACCAAGTTTAAGAAATGCATTTATCTTATGCGCTATATCAAAACATGTTCTTTATTATGCAGTCAATATGTCAATTTAGGTTGTTGTAGGACAATATAGATGTAGACCACTGTTTCTATATTATTTTAATTCATGTACTATTTTTATCATTTTACTTATCACTGAGTTACCACATACACATTTTTGTTTCTTCATTTTCACCATTTGTATATGTTGTTGTTATTGTTACGTCCCAGCTAGTCAGAACTGGCTCATATCTAACCCACCAGTGAGCTTTCAAAGCTGTAAATTGCACAGGAAGATATTGACCTTATTTATTGTGCAGAGCAGTTAACCAAGCAGTTGGAACTCTTCCAATGGCTGTTCTGAAGAAAAACTAGAGAACTTGTCTGACAAAGATCAAAGTTTAGAAAACCCCATGAGTCAGTTCTCAGTCATGTGATTTTTTGTATAGTCTGAATTTGGAGCACCTAACAAGAACAATATTAGAAATAATAGTGATTTCATATTTTTCTTCCAGGTTGACTCATCATTGTACTTTACTGAGTTACAATAATTTATGCAGACTTAGAAGTTTTTAACTTGTCAAATATAGAAGATAATTATAAGAGCAAATAAAATTTAAGATCATTACCTTTGAGAAAGATTTTTGTAAACTGATGAGGATCTGAAGCACTTGCTGCAGAAGATCAAGGACTGTAGCTTTCAATATGGATTGAGGTTCAATATTAAGTAAACAAATATTCTCAGCATTGGGCCAGTTGGCAGCATCAGGAAGGATGGTGAAGAGATTGATATTGTTAGCAGTTTCAGTTTACTTGGCTCCACAGTCAACATTCTTGGTACCAGCAGTCAGGAAATTAAAAGACATATTGCGAGGGGTCTCTCCAAAGCACTGAAGAGCAATGGTGTCACTCTGGGGACTAAGGTGTACCTGGTACAGGCCATGGTCTTTAAGCTGTGGTGTTGGAGAAGTGTATTGAATATACCATGGACTGCTAAGAATATGAACAGGTTCATACTGGAGAAGTTTAAACTATGCTGCTCCTTAGAGGCAAGGATTCTGAAGCTTTGAAATACTTTGGACATGTTGCAAGGAGGGACCAATCCTTAGAAGGACAACATGCTTGGAAAGATGGAGGGACAGCACAGGAAAGGAAGACCCTCTATGAGGTGGAATGATTCAGTGACTGGAGTAACAGGGGTAGGTGTGTTGGAGACAGTGAGACTGGCACTGGACAGAGCAGGGTTTAGTGCTGTTGTACATAGGATCACTATGAGTTGCAGGCAACTTGACATCTCATCACAACAACAGCAGACCTCTGAGCCCGAGAACAGCTTATTGTACTAGTGAATTGTTTAAATATTTGTAAACAGCATCCAAACCCTTTCAATAAACTAACAAATAATATAAAGGAATATGTAGAAATAAATCTTCATCACATTGTTTATTCCAAAAATCCCATCATACCTGAAAGAACTTGGTGTCAGTGGCATCACATCTTCCGCAGGGAAACTGAATTCCTTTGGAAGTTTTGCAAGTCATAAGACAGAAAAACTACATTTTATAACTTACTTGAGCCAATCTATAGTTTCAATACTATAATTTTACTTTATTTTGTATAATGAAAGTAAAAGCTTAGAAAATTATTTAAAATTATAAGAGCTTTGTACATTTTATAAATTAATTTTTAAAATATTACTGAACTTTTTCATGTTATATTAGGAAGTTCTTGTGTCATTGTCCTTATGGAGCTGTGCTACTGACCCAAAGGCCACCTCTCTGGCAGTCTGAATCAACCAGTGGTTCCATGGGAGAAATAGGAGTAATCTCCTCCTATGTCATTTAGAACATCAGGAACCCTATGGACCACAGCTATAAAAATAGGATCATTGGAGTCGGCGAAGGAAGGACAGGGAGAGCAAGAAAAGAATGGATAACTAATTTCTGTATTAGAACAGGCAAAGGAAAGGTCACTTTGAAATGGATAAATGATCAGACATTACAGGTACTGCAACCAGCAATTTGAAACAAGGCATGCACGGCAGATTCATTGAGAGGGGAAAGAAAAGGGGTGGAAACCTAGTCAGTGGGCAAGGATAGGGGATGGGAGTAGCAATATACAAGAAAGATATGCTTGGAAATTATACTGGATTCTAGTTCCATAGCAATGCATTTGAGTTCTTGTTTTATTGGAATTTTTCAGGCTTACCTAACTTCTTGGCTTTCCACATGGTTGAGGTATTGTGACAAAGAAAGAAGCTAAAAAGTCTGGAAGATTGGATTTCAGTGATACAGATAACTGTTTTGTTTTCTTTGTTTCGTTGGATGCCATTTGGGAGTTAGAAATAAGTAAGGTTGTGTAAATGATTGATTTCCAGGTAATCAGATCTCAAGGATGTAGTCTTGTGTTCTTTTTATTACATTAATGTGAGACCAACCCAGGGTAAAATAGCACGTACAATTAAGATAAAATTGTGAATGAATATTTACATCTGTCAAAAAATAACTTCTAGACCCCTAGATGTTTTTGATACTTGCAAAAATTTTACAAGCATTTTGAATATCATCTATGATTACAGAGCAGAAGTAATTCTTGTAGTAATAAAATGCTATTTCAAATAATGTATTACCTTCTGGTGAGAATATATTTTTCTACTCTGATTTACCTCATTTTTGTGGAAATTTGTAATTTCATAACTTTATGGAGATAATTTTTTTCACTGAAAGTTGATGCAATTAAAAAAATAGGTCAGGAAGTTGGCTTTAACAGAATTAAAAGTATTAATCTTCTGAATATAAAGTGCTTTCTAATGTTCTTAGAACAAAATAGATGTTAAGACAAACAAAAACACGTATAAACACAAACAAACCCATTCCCATTAGTAGTTGTCATGGGCTATCAAGCTGGAATCAGTTCAACTGATTCTAGTGAAAATTTTCAGAGGCGGCATGGGAGGAGATAGTCCATCTTTTTTCCCATGGAGCAGCTGGTGTATTTGAAATACCAGAGAGGCACTGCCTTTGCTAGCAGTACAACTAAAAAAACAAAAACAAACCCAACACACAACAAAAAACCCAACAATAAAATTTATGTGTTGCTTGGAAAGAATCAATTCTGTTAAATAATAATGGTACCTTGTGTGTGTGCATGCTGTTGTTATTTATGTTGTTATTGTTTACCATTGAGTTGGAACTGAACCAAAGGTGATCTCCCGATGGGTTTTTCAGAAGCAGTTAATCGCATGGGAGGAGATTGTCCATCCTTCTCCTGAAAGAGCAGCTGGTGGCCTCAAACCATGTGCCTTTGACACTAGGCCTCCCTCTGTCCCTCCATCTCTCCCTTTCTGTCTCTGTCTCTCTCCCTCTCTCTCTGTCTTGCTCTCCCCCTCACTCCATCCCTCTTTCTGTCCCTCCCTCTCTCTCTTTTCCCTGTCCCCTCACAAACACATTATGTGTATGTGTGTGTATAGATAAAGATAGATACATAGACACATTGTTGTTGTTGTTATGTGCCGTCGAGTCGTTTGCAACTCATAGCGACCCTATGTACAACAGCCCTAAACCGTGCTCTATCCTGTGCCAAT
>NW_006399806.1:11445235-11492985 GCF_000299155.1 Elephantulus edwardii | reverse complement strand
GCCAAGAGTGTTGACTGTGGAGCCGAGCAACTGAAGCTGTGAACAATCTCAATCTCTTCCCCATCCATCCTGATGCTACCGATTGGTCCAGTGGTGAGATAGATAAAAATATATAGATACACAGATACATACATATAGAGATATAGAGATACATAGATTTGTAGATAAATACACCTATATTTTACAAGCAAGTTTAAGTGTATACAAGTTAAAGTGTATACAAATTCACTTAAAATTAGGTAAGCAGGGAAATGAAAATTTCTACTGAATTAAAATATATTGATGATAATTAAAAATAAAGATGTTGAGAATAGAGCAAGCTCATGTAAGCCAGTTGAAAAATGGGCACAGGATATGAACAGACACTTCACCAAAGAAGACATACAGATGGCAAACAAACACATGAAGAAATGTTCAAAATCTCTAGCTCTAAGAGAACTGCAAATCAAAACAACTATGAGATATCATCTCACCCCAGTTAGAATAGCAAAATTTAACAGAACAGCAAATAACAAATGCTGGCGAGGCTGCAGAGAAATTGGAACACTTATTCACTTTTGATGGGAGTGTAAAATGGTGCAACCACTATGGAAGGCTGTATGGAGTTTTCTCAAAAAGATGCAAATAGGAATATCATTTGATCTAACAATTTCACTACTGGAAATTTACCCTAAAGAAACCATATTGCCACCTAAGCAGATATATGCACACCCATGTTTATTGTGGCTTTGTTCACAATAGCAAAGAGCTAGAAACAACCCAAGTGTCCATCAACAAATGAATGGATGGAGAAGCTCTGGTATATTCAAACAATGGAATACTATGCAGCATTGAAAAACAAGGAACTCATGAAATATTATGTAAAATGGATGTCCCTGGAGGACATTATGCTGAGTGAAATATCTCAGCACAAAAGGACAAATATTGCATAGGGCCACTGTTATAATGCGGGACTGACATCACGGTTGAGAGAAGACAGAAAAGGAGGAGAGGAAAGATGTATATTGCATTGAAACAGATGAGGGAGATAACTGTTTCAAAGGGACATGTGAATGGGTATTCTTGTCATTACAGAAATTCAGAGTGAAGACAGAATAGTGGAGTAGACTTAGGGGAGACGGATTGCATAACAGTGAAGGAGTTTTTCTTTTCAAGGAGAGGAGTGAATTGGAGCAGGGAAGAAAGAAAAGTGCAACATTGAATGACTGGAAACCCTAACTCTGTAAACTTTCATTAAAGTTAGTTTAAAAAAAAACCAACAAAAATTGTGAAGAGCAAATGTCAATTATGTTGGTTTCATATTAATTTCCAGCAAATTTCAAAGAGCTTGTTAATATTCACACTGTGTGTTAATAATCAGAAATTTAGTTAATATAACATCTAAGTAATTGTGTATATATTTATATACAGCATAAAAATTTATACATTTTGTGTCTTAAATAGTCTGTGTTCATATTTTATACTCCTATTTCTCTGAAAATATTTAGTTCACTACTGTTGCCGTTATTTTTGTTGTTGTTAGGTGCTGTTAAGCTGGAACTGGCTCATAGCTGACTTGCCAGTCAGTTTTCAGAAGATACAAATTGCATGAGATAAGAGTGCCTATCTCTCTTCCTCAGAGCCATTGGTGAATTTGAACTGCCTTTGAGTTGGTAGTTCAACTCCTTGCCCACCAGGCCATGAGCTCTCCTTTATTTAATTATTGATGATTCTAAACTGTAAACAAAATCTATGAATATATAGCTTACTGTTTAGAAATCTTTATTCTCTCTGGCTAAGGGAGCCTTTGTGTTTGTTTTTAATGGCTACATCTGAACAGTCTAACCCTTCTCCTTTTTATCTTGCTGAGAATCTCAGTTACAGCAATTAAAATTTTACGTGGTTACTTTCATAACAAATGAATAATTTTCAATTTTATTGTTGTATTTTTCTGATTCTGAATCACAGTGATTTTATGTGAAGTTTCTGAAGCTTAGTTTTTGGAAGTCGATCACTAAACCTTTCTTCCAAAGTATCTCTGAATGAACTCAAAACACTAAGTGCTATTAAGAAGATAAACTTTGCTATTAGGAGTGACAACCTTGACCATGACCTATAGTGACCAACAGATCTGAATAACAGACCTGAACTTTTACTTCTTCATAGTTCTTAGTCCAAATTTCAAATACCCTAGGACAAGATATGATATGATTAACCTTATTAGGTGAAATTCTTGGATAAGTTTTGTTTTGTTTTGTTTTGTTTTGTTTTGTTTTTTCTAACCTGAGAAACGGAATCACTGCACACGGCCATGGCCATTTGGGAACTCCTCCTAAACATAAGAGACATTTTCAAAGAAGAAATAGTTGGGCTGGTATTTATTACATTCTCAAACTTTACATCTTTGCATTTCACCTGAAATTGTTTAGGGGGAAGGCAATACAATGAAGAGACATTCCCCTAATAGTCATAGGCACATAAGTAGTATGTAAGGGAAATGATAAATGTTGTGGAATAACTGGGATTTTTAAAACTTCTAAGATATGTTTTTAAGAAGGAAAAAGTGCTTTGTTTGAAGAATTACCCTGGATACTTTGAGAAACATTTTTGCACTGCTTTAACTAGTCTTTCAACATCAACTAAATTTGTGTTTTAGAGATTGGGAATGCACTAATTAGCTCAAAGTGAAAAGTTTGGTGGCCAGCCAAAGAAACACTGACAATGTAGTGTGGTGTAGTTTAGCCCAGAGTACAAGGGTGTGTGTATGTGTGTGTTTCTGTTTTCTAGAAGAAAATATATAAACTTTCACTAATATTCTTAAACATTTATTATTATTGCTGAAACAAGCTCTCTTGGATTTCCTCCTGTTATATTCTTCAAAAAATCCCTGCTGACTATGAGGGTTAATTCTGTTATCTGTCTAGTACACAGTGAGTATCTTTCCTACTATACTTATCCCAAGTCTATGCTTGGTTAAAAAATAAAACAAAACAAACAAACAAAAACCCCACAACCAACATTTCCTAATCCAGGATGGCTCTCACTCTACCATGTCCCAAGGTAATTATGAAGGTGACCTTATTTTGCTAAAAAAACACACTTTTAAAATAATTCAATATAAATAATGTATTTTGAAATACAGATTACTGCTGAAGGTGATGATATGCATTTGAAAGCTGGACAATGAATAAAGAATACCGAAGAATTGATGCCTTTGAGCTATGGTATTGGTGAAGAGCAGTAAATATCCCATGGACTGCCAAGAGAACAAACAAATATGTCTTGGAGAGGGTGCAGCCAGAGTGTTCTTTGGAGGCAAGAATGATGAAGCTTCTCCTTACATACTTTGGACACATTGCCAGAAGGTACTTTTCCTTGGAGAAGGACATGATGCTGGCAAGAGTGGAGTGTTGGTGAAGAAAAGGAAGACCCTCAACTAGGTGGACTGACAAGAGGATTTCCACAATTGGCTCTTACGTATCAGGAAATGTGAAGATGACACAGGATAGAACAGGGTTCAGATCTTTTGTTAAAAGGGTCACTATGAGTCATCCTCTATTCGTGGGCACCTGACAAGAACAACAGCAACAACAACAACAACAACAACAGCTTGGTAAACTGTCACAAGCAAATGCAGCAGCATAACCACAAAATTGTTGTTGTTAGGTGCCTTTGAGTTAACCTATCTCATAGCAACCCAATGAACAACAGATCAAAATCTTAGCATATGCTACACCATCTTCACAGTCTAAGCAAAACCCAAGCCCATTGGTGCTGTAACTGTGTCAGCCCATCTCATTGAGGGTCTTCCTTTTATTCACTGATCCACTTTTCCATGAATAAAACAACAATACATTATGCCTTTTTCCAATGACTGGTGCTTCCTAACAACATGCCTGAAACAGGAGATATGAAATGTCACCATTCTTACTTCTAAAGGGTTCCCTTGTACCCAGCAGGCTTCACCAACACCAAAATTCAAAAGTATCAGTCTGTTTTTCTTGTTTGGTGTCCATCTTTAATAAAACATATGTGGCTTGGGTCAGGCACACCTTTGTGTTTAAACTGACATCCTTGTTCTTTATGTACTACATTAGGTGTCCCCTCTAATCCATTGACCTTGAACTTAAGGGAGCTCTTATAATCAGTCAACTTGAATTTGAATTTAAGTTCACATTCTAAGGGAATATTAGAATATTTATGAGGAAAATAGCGTGAGTTTTGAAGGCTGAAATAGCTTGGTCTAAAGGGAAAACTGTAGATATATATGACTCAATACCTGTTTGTTGTAGTTGTGTACTGTAAAGTCAGAACCAACCCATAGCTGACCCTCTGGTGGGTTTTTAGAGGCAGTTAATCACACAGCAGGAGATTGCTCATCTTTCTCCTGCGGAACAAGTGGTGACTTTCAACTCCATGTTTTCAAGATTGCAGTGCAGCTTCTTGGTATTAGGCCACCAGAGCTCTCTAAATAAAAGTCTATTATTATGTTGTTAGATGCAGTTAAGTCAGTTCTGACTGATAGTGACTAAAAACAAAAAAAATAAGTACGTTTGAATCAATTTTTGCTTTATCTATGTCAATCCATCATTTTGTATCTTTCTCTGGAGTTAACTTAAGCAGCCTGAGTCTCCATTCTATGGAATTAAAATTTTGGTTGCTATTGATCTCCATTATTTGGCTATTAGGAGAGTTTGGGTCATGCTAAACTACCCATGATAAATCAGATTTTGTTCATACTGTATGATACAAAGTATTATCAAATGAATCATGTTTTTGTAACAGCTTTTGTTGTTAAGTGCCATCCAGTTGAGTAGGACGCATAGCCACTCTATGGACAACAGATCTGAACCCTGTACCATCCTCACACTTCCTGACACATTAGAGCCCATTTAAGCAGTCACCATTTCATCTGGTCAAGTGTCTTCCCCTCCTTTGTAGACCCTCCATTTTTCTGAGAATCATTTCTCTCTCCAAGGAATAGCCCCTTCTAGAAACATGCCTGAAGTATGTGAGACAAAGCCTCAGTATCCTTACTTCCAAAGAACACTATGGCTGCACCATCTCCAAGACATACATTTTTGGTTTTTTGGCAGTCACTGGGATGTTCACTACTCTTCTCCGGTACCACAGTTCAAAGGCATCAACACTTCTTTCATCCTTAGTCATTATCTAGCTTTAAGATGCATAAACAAGCAATTGGAAAGGTCATGATCTGAATCAGAAGCACCTTAGTCCTCAAATTGACATCAATAACTTGGACAGATCTCTAACTGACTGCAGACATCCCCAGCACAATATGTCTCCTGATTTCGTGACTGCTGGTACCAAAGTGTATCCTGTTGTTGTTGTTATGTGCTATTGCTTGCAACTCATAGTGACCCTATGTACGAGAGCCCTAAAAGCTGCTCTATCCTGTGCCAACCTCGCAGTCACAAACACACTCATTCCTACCACTCCATTCACAGAATCAATCCATCTCATTGAGGATCTCCCTCTCCTGCGCTGTCTCTCCACGCTCCGAAACATGATGTCACACTCCAAAGTCCCTCCTTGCAACATGCTCCAAGTATGTCAGATGAAGCTTCAGAATCCTTGATTCCAAGGAGCATTCTGGTTTCACCCGCTCCAGGACAAACCTGTTTGTTCTCCCAGCAGTCCATGGTACATTCAACACTCTTCTCCAGCACCACAGCTCAAAGGCATCAATTATCTTTCTATCATCCCTATTAATTGTCCAACTCTCCGATGCATACCATGTAATTGAGAAGACTATAGGCTGTATCAGGCATACCTTATGAAATTGTTGAGAGTTTCAATCGTTTCTCCATTTATCATGCTGTTGTCTATCAGTCTAGTGGTAAGAATATTTTTTTTTTACATTGAGTACAGTCCATATTGAAGGCTGAATTCCTCGGTCTTCTGCAGCAAATGCTTCAAGTTTTCCTCATTTTCAGCAAGCAAGATTGTGTCATCTGGATGATGCATGTTGTTGATGAATCTCTCTATAATCCTAATGCCACATTCCTCTTCATAGAGTCCAATCCCATGAATTATTTGCTCAGTATACAGATTGAATAGGTATGGAGAGAGTATACAACCCTGAGACACTTCCTTCTTAATTTTAAGTATTGTAGTGTTTCTTTGCTCTGTTGGCTAAACAGCCTCCTCATCTAGGTACAGGTTTTACAAGAGCACAGTTAAGTGCTCTGGGATTCCAATTCTACTCATTATAAGCTGTAATTGGTTATTATCCACACAGTCAAATGTCTTTGCACAGTCAATAGAGCATAAATAGACATTGTTCTGGCATTCTTTACTTTCAGCCAGAATCCATCTGGCATCAGCAATCATATCTCTGGGGCCAAGACCTCTTCTAAATCCTGCTTGAATTTCTGGAAGTTACCGAAATACTATTTTTCTAGCCACGTTTAAGTAATCTTCAGCAGTATTTTGCTTTGATATAAATGTTATTGTTAAACAGTTTCCACATTCTGTTGGATGACCTTCCTTAGGAATGGAAACAAATACAGATCTCTTTCAATCCATTGGTTATATAGCTGTCCTTCAAATTCCCTAGCACAAACTGGTGAGCACATCCATATCTGCATCTGTTATTTGAAGTAAATTAATTGGCCTCCCATCAATGGAGGAATACACAGAATCACTGTACCAAAAATAACTGACAATGAAAAATATCAGGAAGTACCATATGAGCAGGAGCCAATGGTAATGATGGAGAAAGTGGAAGCTACATTGAATGCATTGGCAAAAAATAAGGACTTAGGTATTGATAGCTTTTATTTTTAGGTCCCATAAAATCATATTAAAGCTATACTTGTACCTTCTTCTAGAGAAACAAAACAAAACAAAACACCCTTTACCTAGACCACATGATTGTTGTGTGAACAGAGAAGTAGAATATTATATGGTTCAGGATTAAGAAAGGTGTGTGTTAGTATTGTATCCTTTCTCCATACCTATTCAATATGTATGCTATGAAAATTGTTAAAGAAACTGGATTCTGTGATGAGAAATGTGGCATCAGGATCAGAGAATGATTCATCAATAACTTTTTTTAGACAGATGACACAACCGTGCTTGCTGAAAGTGGAGAGAACTTGAAATGCTTGCTGCAGAAGATCAAAGAATTCTTGGCATGGATTACATGTCAATGTCAAGAAAACAAAGATTTTCACCACTGGACTAATAGGTCATGTAATGGCAAATGGAGGAAAGATGAAAACTGTCAATGTCTTTATCTTACTTGGATCCACAATTAATACCGTTGGTACCAGCTATCAAGAGATAAAGAGACACTGCACTGGAAAGGTGCAGTTAGAGACCATCTGAATTATTAAGGAACAGTGGTGTCAGTTTGAGGGATAATGTGCACCTGATTCATAGCCTTATCACTTACTATGTCCCAGGGAGCTAGACAATGAATAGGGATGACAGAGAAGAACTGTGAAGAACTTTGAACTGGGATGTTAAAGAATAGTACTGAATGCCCCATGGAACGCTGAAAAAATAAACAGATATGTCTTGGAGAAAGTGCAGCCAGAGTAGTCATTGGTGGCAATGGTGATACAATTTTTTTTCTCACATACTTTGGATACATTGCTAGGAGAAGCTATTTCTTGGAGAGGGACATCATGCTTGAAAAGATGGAGGAGTTGGTGAAATAAAGGAGGACCCTCAACCAGAAAGATTAACACAGTAACTATAGCAATGAGTTAATGCATGTCCGAGATTGTGAGGCTGGCACAAGAAAGTACAGGGTTCACATCTGTTGCAATATGACCCTATGAGTTGTTCTTGACTTAATGGCATTTAACAACAACAAACACAGAAGTCAGATATGAGTTATAATGATCCTATGTACAACTGAACAAAACATAGCCTGGACCTGTGCCATCCACACAATCTTTGCTTTGTTTTGGTATCTTTTTGCAACCCTTGGATCATATTACTTTATTGATAATCTCTTTTATTACTAATACGCTAGTATGATATTCTCCTCTAGAGGCTTGTCCTACCTGAAATAGAAAGAAAATGTCTAAGTACATAAGATGACCAGTCTTGTTTCATTATTGTTTTTGTTGTTATGTGTCATTGAGTTAGATCTGCTTCATAGCTGACAACTAAGAAAGTTTGCAGAGGCATAAATCACATGGAAGATGATTGCCCATCTTTCTCCTATGAAGTAGTTGGTGGATTAGAACTGCACATCTCTGCTTTGGCAGTATAACTCCTTGCCAACCTAAGTCACCAGAGTTTTCTTTCTTATTTCTTAAGGAGCCATTTGTCTGTACTTCTTCTAAGAGAGAGCTGTTCTTCTGCCAGTCTAGAAAATATCCAATATTCTTCACCAGTTCTGCGGTTTTACAAATATGGACTAATATTTCTAATTAGAATTTAACTTGCATTTGCGAGCCTGATGATTTTACAATTCAAATATTCTTTTCGTATTTGCCGTGCATGGTGTATAAAAGTTATTAGACATGCTTTCTTATTACCAAAGCCTTGGTTTTTATATGGTTTTACTGTATTCTTGTGTAAATACTAATCCTACCCCAGGGTACTTTAGAATAAAAAATTTTTTTAAGAATTATTAACTGAAATAGCATCCAGTCAAAAAGGACCCAGAGACCTTCCCCACCAACACAGAAAGAGCATATCTCTATCTAAATAAAGCTACAAAAATTTAAAAAGTCCATAGATCCACCCATGCTGCAGGTTCCCATCGATTCCTAGAAAAAGGCCTCCAGCTGGCCAGAGGACCCAGAGACCTAGCCCCCACTTTAGCCATAGAAAAGAAATAATTTCTTTTAATTCATTTTAATGAATGTGTACAGAGACTTAGGGTTTTATTACATAGAAAAGAAATATTTTTTCATGAACAATTTTTACTTTCTTCAATTTTTTAGCTAATAATTATCATTCTTGAATTTTTTCTATATAGTATAAGTGTAAAGTGTATGCCAAATACAGATAAAGATAAATAGCAGCTGTCAAGTTCACTCTGACTAGTGGCTCTTGAGTTGCTGTCAAGTCAACGTTGACTCATGACTATCCCAAGAGTACAAAATGAAGCATTGCCTGGTCATGAATGATCCGTGTGATTGCTCGCATATTGGAGTTTATCATTATGGCTGTTGTGACAGTCCATATCACCGAGATCATCACTGGCGCTCTCCTTCACCACAGTCTATGTCCTCCTACAGTGATTGATCACTCTAAATGATGTTTCTAAAATAAGTCAGTCAGACATCTCACTGTGATCTATAATGTTTTAGCAGCTGATTTTGAGAAATCATTCCCAAGGCCTCCCTTTGTCCTCTTTCTTTGGAAACTAGTCTGTTATGGGCAACCAAGCTATTATTTGAAATAATGATAACATGATTGGTTTCTAGCATCACAATGACTACCAAGAGTGCGGCGTAAACAAAATCACAAGTGCATGAATTTAACTAAGTGAATATAACTTTCTTTGTAAAACTACTGTATCCAACCCACTCACCTCTCCCATTCCCAATAAAAAAGAGGAGAGAAAGAAACCGCTAGTGATTTCTGATCTCCTTTCTCAGACTTCTGTGTCTATAGTGAAAACAGTTTCTATGCTTCTCATGGTGTAAAGTTCAATCTTTTTTGCTTTCCCTCCTTTCAAATTTAAGTTTTGCTTCTTTCTACAGTAAGTTTTTATGGCCTGTAGCCACAAATATTACTCTTTAAAATGTAGTATGTTTTACTTTCTGTTTTAGCACATTTCCCCATCAAATTCTAATCACTTAAATTTCTGAATAACCTTATAATATTGTGAACTTCTAAGAAATAAGGAATATGTCTTTATTGCTTTGCCTGGAATTTTACAAGTGGTCAATATTTACTGAATATATGTTTAAATCTTTGTCACATCCATCAAAGTATTGGACAAAGACTAAAGCATTGAAAAACAATAACAACAACAACAAATCCCCCAAATCTCTTTACTATTGAGTTGGAACTGACTTACCGCTGACTTTCCACTGGGATTTCAGAGACTGTAAACTGCACAGAAGGAAATTCTCCCTCTATCTCCTATAGAGCAGTTGGTGGATTTAAACCACCTGCCTTTGTCTTTACAGAACAACTCCTTACCCATGAGGCCACCAGAGCTCTCTTAAGGCCTTTTGGTTATTTTAAAATAATTAGCTATGGAAAATTTCTGTTAATAAAAAGAAATCTAATTTGCCTAATAAAAGTAGCTAATCTGATCCCTACCCTTTTGTTTATAAGAATTTCTGTTTCGTGAAATCTTAGCGCTTTAGAAATCAAAGTGATCAAGACCATGATCTTTACAAATTAGTAAGAAAATAATATATTCTATGCTATAAAAAAACAGGTTGAAGGTATAATATGGTTTATCCTGCAGTGAAGATAATGGAGTTTTCATTACCTCCACAGAGATCCCAAAAGCAAATTAGGTAGCTATTGTCTTCTTATCATCTTTTCTTGATTCTTATTCAATGACTTTGTAATCAATTCCATTCTTTCTTCTAACTTCACATATGCTGAATGGCAGGCCTCACTAAGAATCTACAAGCAAATCAGATTTTTAAATCTATTAGAAGCAAAAGTCTATTCAGTCCACCCATAATGGCTTGCCTCCAGAAACTCTATGTATGAACTGTGCTCAGGCCGTTCGTTCAGAGGGTCGCTATGAGTCGTCTACGACTCAACAGCATCAAACAACAACAACAAATATATATATTCTCTTTATACAACTATAAACATATTAATATCAAGTAGAAAATAAAGACAAAGTTGTTCAAAAGACCAACCAGTAACTCAAGTGATTGGATTGCATTTTTAAAGACATTTTATCTGGAGATATATTTTACACTTCCCTGAAACCATTACTTTAGCTTGGATCATGCCTCTAGACCTAAAATAAATTGACCATGCTGTGGCAGAGCCATCAGAAGGGAATTGTGGCCGGTCCCTTAAATCTCTGCAGATGCTCAGTAGCTAAGTTGGTCCACACTGATCGTTATTGTGGCCACACTGGGTGGTTTTACTGTGCCACCAGCTTGATACTTGCCCATAAAAAGACTTGCCCTTGAGCTATAACTTTTTTTTCTAATATTCAGCTAGCATCCTCTCCTATTTCCAATGACATCAGGAAGTAAAACATCTTGCTTTTTAAATATGGCCATTTTCATTTATGATTTTTTTATTGTCCTTTAACAATGGAATACTGTGCAGAATGACATAAAACCTCTGAGATGCAGATTTCCCAGGGATAACTGATGGGCTGATTAAGTATCTGTTTACCAGTCTATTCAGAATGATTCTTCATGTCGTTTCGGAAATGAAGGTTATCATCTAATTTAGCGAAAGGAACATAAAATGTATTGTGATTAATGTTGCATCACTTGAAGAGCTTTTATTAAAAAAGTATATATAACTTCAAGAAAATACATGAATCTCATGAGTTGGAAAAATAGTGCCAGAATTCTTTTAAAAATAATAATATTTTATGTACTTGCAGTCTTTAAGAGTATTATTTTGGTGGGTGCCTATGCATCTGTGAGTAACTATAATCTATATTTGTGTGTTTTGCAAGTATAATATTTTTGTGGATTTACTTTATGATAATTGATAATGCTAAACATTAATCTTTTTTCAAGTTTTTCATTGTAGGGATCTCCGTGAGTGATTCCAAACTATTTTCCCCTGACATTCCCCTTTTTTAAAAGTCAAGAAAGAAAGAAAGAAAAATCTCCTTAAAAATCTTAAAGACATTGCAAATTAAGATTTCAAAGTATGTTTATATCATTCGAGGAGTTCCGGTGGCCTAGTGGCAAGAAGCTTCACTCTAGTCTTGGAGGCAAGAAGTTTGAAGCCACCAGCTGCTTTACAGGAGGAGTATGGGCTCTCTCCTCCCATGTGATTAACTGCCTTTAAAGCCATGCCAGAGAGTGAGCTATGGGTCAGTTCCAACTACAGAACACAGCAACAGCAGACTTTGGGTGGCCGAGTAGTAGGTAACTGTACTGCTAGCCAAAAGTAGGCATTTCAAATCTACTAGCTGCTTTGCAGGAGAACGATGAGGAATATTTTCTTATTTAACTTAGAGCTTCTGAAACCTGCTCAAGAATCAGTTCCAGCTCAATAGCACATAAAAAAAATGCTTAGAATTAGAGAAGCTTGGTGGTGCAGTGGCTGAATATTGGATTTCTATATAAGATTATTTAATATAAGATTGGTGGTTCAATTCCACTAGCCACTCCTCAGGAAAAAAGATGCAACAGTCTATTTTCAAATACATGACACTCTTGGAAGCCATATAGGGCAATTCTACTCTGTCTTTTGTGGTGACTTAGCCAGAACCAATGAGATGGCAAATGACTTTGAATTTTAGTTTCATAGTTATGACAGGTACTTTTATGACTCATTTAGGTTGTGCTTCTTGGCTAAGCTAAAGGTGGAAGGTTCAAACCTGCCCAGTGTCACTTTATAAAGAAGGCTAAGTGATGTATTTGTGTAAAGGATTCAAACAACAAATCCCTGTAGATCAGTTTTATGTTACAATACTAGGGATCTCTGAATCAGCACAGATTAAAGGGGTAAAGAGTTTGTTTCCTTTTCAGAATATTTAGGATATTTGGGAAATAGTTCTCCTTAGCCCTATGTTTTCACATAATTTATATATTTTATCATTAATTTTAAATTCATGATGAAATCTCTGCTGTTTCTTTAAATAATTACATTTCTTGTCAATAGGTAGTCATTTATTAAAATCATATTTACCCAATAAGTACTCTGAGCCAGGCATTGGTGAAATAACAAGAAGTCATCACTGAGTGCATGAAGGTTATTTATATATAAGGACTTTATATAAGAGGACTTCAGTATGTGCATACATTTATGAGCTATAAACAACTTATGGGAGCAAGGGACCCCTCAGTTGACATGCTTAGCTGCTAATTAAAGGGTTGGCTATTCCAGTTTACCCAGAGGTACTTGATAAGGAAAACACAGGTGCTCTTTCTGTGACAAATCAGCCCCTGAAACCTCTACTTTGGCACACACACACACACACACACACGCGCGCGCGCGCGAGGTCACCACTCAGGGACAGATGGTATAGCAAAACAGAGAAGGAGGCTGCTGTCCCTGGAAGGGAGTTAAGGAAACGGACTGATAGAACCACTTCAACAATTAATCTAAGCACAGCTGAGACTGTGGGATGGCCAGAGTCAGGCAAGTGTTTGTGCTGTTGTTCATGGAGTCATCTGTTAATCAGATCAAGTACCCAACAACAGTAACATCATTTAGAAGAAGAAATATTAGGGTAGCTCTCTCAGAGGAGACAATATTTCATTTCACAATGAATTTCTTGCTTTTGCAAACCATTTGTAAGAAATATTCCTAATGAAAAGATGTTTTTCCTTTAGGATTTTTTGTTTTAGATTAGTTAAGCAAGTGATACTGAAATAAAAGCTTAAAATACAAGAATGTTATTCTCAATAATTTCCTTTCTTCCAAACATAATAAGACGCCCACTATTTTGTGGTTCTTGGTTTTGGTTCTTTTTTGTCATGACAATCTATAAAAAAAGTTTGTGAATTTTTATTTTCAAGTTTTAATTCCAGAAGGGACTTTCCAAAATATACAGTAGTGCCCTCTACTGGTCAGAAATATAGCAAGTACTGTGAATGATCCAGTGTAGGAAGAAGGATATGTTACCGTGTTCGGGGAAACTCAAAGAACCAACCAAACTAACTAACAAAGGTCAGTCAGAAGTACCTGCTAAAAATACTGTGATATTACTTTAACTTGAAATATCTACACTAAGAACGCTGCAATCACTTCTTCCAGTGAGTAGGAAAGCTCAGGGACCAATTACAACTGAATCTCTACAGAAAGACTTGAATATAAAACAAACTTCATGGATTCTCTTGGTAACTGCATAGTTTGGAAATACATTCCTCTTTAATTGTCAACAAAAATGTCGTATTTAATTTTTTTTCATTTGATATATATTTTAGATTGATCTTCTTCAGTGAATTAGTTACCACTCCACAAACAGCTTTAGTTTGATGATTGCTATTATTATTTTTTAATTTTTACTTGGATTTATTTACAAAATTTGAATATACTCTTTTTCACAAAAGACCCTTCCCATTTCCTTCACCGTCCCCATACCATCGATTAACATCTCACCCTGTCACCCATCCTCACCCCTCTGCATCCACCCTCCCTTGTATCCTCATACTCATTCTACAATAATGGTTTTATACAGTATTTGTCCTTGTGGGACTGAGTTAGTTCACAGAATAATGCTCTTCAGTCCCTCCCAAGATAGACAGTAAATTACAAAGTCATGTGTGCTGCATAGTAATCCATTGTATGATGATTACTATTATTATTATAAAGGAATTGAATCCAACCGATTTCTGCTATATTGAGAAAAATTTAGAATTTTGAACAATTTCATATTTAAGAGGGTAAGAAATATAGTTATTCTTCATGTGTCATCAAGTTACCTGTAATTCATAGCAACCCACTGTACAACAGCTCTGAACTGCACCTTATCCTGAACCAGTCTCAATGACTGACACACCTACTCCCATTGTCCTAGTCACTAAGTCAATCCATTTTATCCAGGGGTGTAATTCCTCCACCCTTCCAAACATGGTGTCATTCTCTTAAGTCTGGCTGCACCTGGCAACATGCTCAAAGAATGTGAGATAGAGCTTCAAAATCCTTGCAAAAAGATGCTTGGTTTCACCCACTCCAGTACAGACTGGTTTGTTCTCTTGGCAGTTCAACACTCTTTTACAGCACCACAACTCAAAGGCAAGGTTTCTGACTCTATTACCCTTATTCATTGTCCAGCTTTCTGATGCATAGCTAATAATTGCAAACACCATGGCTTAGATGATGTGCACCTTAGTCTCCAGACTGACATCATTGCTCTTCGGTACTCTAGAGACATCGCTGACAGCATATCTTCTTAGTGCAGTTCATCTTTTGATTTTCTGACTGCTGGTACCAAGAGTCTTGATCATAGAACCAAGCAAGCTGGAATTGTTAGCAATCTCAATCTCTTTTCATCTATCATGGTGCTGCCCATTGGTCGAGTGGTGAGAATCTTTGTTTTCTTAATATTGTTCTTCAATACATATTCAAGACTGCAATCCTTGATCTTCTGCAGCAAACACCTCTCATGCCTTCCTTAGGTTCAGGATGCAAGATTGTGTCATCAATATGATATAGAGTGTTAAGTCTCCCTCCACCTAATGACATAGCACATAAATATATTTTGAGGTTCAACTTATCCTTTAAATAACATATTTGCATATTGTCCATGGATATTTAAATTTCTATCTATGAGTCTAGCATCTTCTTTTCAACAGGAGAACAGTGGGGCTTTTTCTCCTGTTTCAATTTTTTGTTTGTTTTTGTTATACATTTAACTATGAAACTTCATATGATCTGAATTGGCCTGATAAAAAAGTAAATGTGTAAATGCAAAATTAAGAATAAAAGTCTCTATTTGAAGAATGACGTATTTGAATTTATAGTTGGCCACTATATTTCTCCAGTAATGAAAACTTCTTTATTAACATTCAATGTTATTGCCTTTTGTAATTTCAATCATAAATTGCCAATTATCAAAATTAAATTTTAAGAATTCCTTGTCAGATTTGTTTTATTAGTTAATGTGTGCTTAAATAGAGGAGATTTCTAAAGCAAGAGCTTCAACTGTTGCTGCTTTGAATGTTGCTAACAATGTTGTGTGTTGTGTTGTGTTGTATTGTATTGTGTACCATCGAGTCAGTTCCAGCCCATAACTGACCCTTCAGCAGATGTTTAGAGGTAGTTTAATCACATGGAAGGAGGCTGCTCTTCTGTCACCAGTGAAGTAGCTGGTAGTTTCAAACTGCATGTCTTTGGGGTTACAGTGCAGCTTCTTACTGCTAGGCCACCAGAGCTTCCTGTTGCTAACAATAGTTCTTATTCTACCATTTCAGATTTATCTGGCATTGAATAGTTCAGAGTGAAAAAAAATATATATATATACATACACACACACATTTATCTATAATCACCTCGTATATAGTTGTGCAGATTATATGCAGTTACATAACTAAATGTCTAGTCACATGGCAGGTTACAGAACTTTTCAACAATGTCACAAACCACTCTATTTAAATAGAGTATGTGTATACCACATTATTTAATTGTAATTGTTTATAGGGAGTTCTGGTAACATAGTCTATAGGGTGTTTTGCTACTAGCCCAAAGTCATCATCAGTCTGGTACTTTAATCTACCAGATGTTTCAAAACAGAAAGATAAACACTCCCTTCCATATGATTTACAGTCTCCTGAAAATCCACTGGAAGTTCAGCTAAGAGTGAGTTTCACCTCAATAGCAATTAGAGATTGTTGGTTATTATTTTTTTTTAATTTTGTGTAGCGTTATTGTTTAATTCAGCTTGAGATGGAATATTTTCACTGCAGCTCTAAACATATTAAATGATGGAGTGTCCTGATTCTGAGTTATTTGCTTGCTCAATCTGGCCCTCTCTTGTTGTTATTGTTGTTAAATTCCATGTCCTATGCCATCCTTACAATCCCTAATATATTTGAGGCCACTGTTACTGTCACTGTGTCAATCCATCTTATAGAAGATCTTCTTCTCATTTGCTGAACCTCTACATTTCCAAGCAGGAAATCTGCCTCTAAATAGGATATTATTCTCTAAGAACTGATCCCCCCTAACAATATGCTTAAAGGATGTGAGATGAAATTTCATGATCCTTGCCTCCAAGGTGCATCCTGATTTCACTTTCTCCAGTACAGACATAGTTGTTCTCTTGGCAGTCCTCCTTGGGTGTTCAGTATTTATCTCAAAAACCACAACTCAAAGGCATCAATTCTTCTACAATCCATAATCATTGTCCAACACTCAGATGCGTAGCAAGCAATTGAAAATAACATAGGTTGAATCAGGTACACCTTAGTCTTTAAGTCTGACATCACTCCTTTTTTTGAGCTTTGGAGAGATTCTTGACAGCAGATTTTCCCAGTGCATCACAGATTTTTATTTCTTGACTCTTGGTACCAAAGGTGTTTACTGTGTATGAAAACAAGTAAGATGAAAGTATCGACAAATTTCAATCCTTTCTCCATCTATCATGATGTTTCTTATGGGCCCAGTGGTGAGGAATTTTGTTTTCTTGATATTAAGAGGCAATCTATATTGAAAGCTGTTCCCTTTGATATTTTGGACCAAATGTTCAGGTCCTTTCAGCAAGCAAGATTGTGTCAACTGAATAACTCAGACTATTGATGAGTCTTCCTCTGATCCTGATGTCACTTTTTTCTTTATATAGTCTAGATTAATGAATGATTTGTTCAGCAAATCGTATGGAGAACAAATACAGTGCTGACACAGACCTCTTGTTTTTAAACCACACAGTGGTTTATTCTCTGCAGACAATAAATTCTTGGTTTAGGCTTAGGTATAGGCACACATGAACACAACTAAGTGTCCTGGGATGCCAAATTCTTCCAGGGATAGCCATAATTTGTTGTGAACCACTCAGTCAAACATTTGCATAGTCATCAATAAAACACAAAAAGACACTTCTGCAATGCTCTGCTTTCAGCCAAGATCATCTGACATCAGCAATGACACCTCTGGTGCCAGGGCTTCTTATAATTCTGGCTTGTATTACTTCTGGCAGTGAAGGACCCCCCGAACCGCTGGTCCTGTTCTGTCCCGAGTGGACGGCGAAGACCCAAGACTCCAAGACACCGGCTTGATGCAACAGCAAGAGATAAGAGGTTTATTGCGGAGCTCCGGGCTGACTCTTATCTCTGGCAAGAGATAGAGGAGCCGACCGCGAGCAGACAAAGTTGGGTTTTTTTATACACTTTAGGGGGATACAACTGAGTATCAGCTTCTCATTGGGTGATGAAAGCACAGTTTGAATTCATTGGTTCAGTGTTTGCTCAGGGTTTACACAGCATTTTTGCACGTAGCACTTGCGGCAGTCACGTAGCACATGTAGCAGTTCACAAATTCTTAAGTATACAATGAGTTCAAACTCCAGGGCAGTGGAAAAGCACAAGATACATTGGTTATCAGTCGGGAAACAAAGGCACATGGGTTATCAGTTGAGAAACAATCTCTCCTTGTTTGCTCTGCCCTTCTGCTAGCCATTCTTGAAATACTGTTGACTTGGATACAGCTGGGTGTGGGGCTCTACCAGGGACAATGGAAAAATTCCTGAGTTTAACTTAGCTGAGAACTATAGAAACCTGAGTTTAATTCAGCTGAGAACTATAGGGACTATTTTAATTTCAATCTTTTCAGCAGTTCATTGTTGATGTGCAATTTTAGCAAATTACTAAATCTTGAGCAAGAACTTGCTTACAAGTGATATTATTGGTATAATTTCTATATTCTGTTTAATCACCCTTTTTTTTGTAATGGAAACAAATATGGACCTCTTCTAGCCTGTTGCCCAGGTGACGATCTTTCAGATTTCTTGGTACAGCCTAGTGAACACATCCAGAGTTCCACCTGTTTGTTGAAATATGTCAATTGGTAGTTTTTTAATTCCTAGGGCCTTATTTTTTTTTTTTCAGTACTTTCAGGGAAGCTAGGATGCCTTCCTTCTTTACATTTGGTTCTCGAGCATAGAATACCTCCTGAAATGGTTTCATATGAGTCAAATCGTTTTTGTATAGACTCTATACAAATATTCTTTTGATGTTCCTGGATTATTCAAGATTTTGCCTATAACATCCTTCAGTATTGCAGCCTGAGGCTTGAATTTGTTTTTCTTTTCTTTAAGCTTGAAAAATGTTGAGCAAGTTCTTCCCTTTAAATTTTGTAACTTCAGTTCTTTGAACATTTTGTTATGGTATTTTTCTTTGTCTTCTTAGGTTACCCTCTGGAATCTTCTGTTTCTCTTACTTTGGCATTTCTTTACTTTGTTTTAGCAAAATAGCATTCTAGTGCAATTTTCAGAATCTTTTATAAAGTCCATTTTGATCTTTACCTCCCTATTTTTTTATTCACCTCTTGATTTATTCATGGATGGCATCTTTAAGGCCCTCCCATAATTTATCAATTAAGATACATGAAACCATTAAAAGCAAATGTCAGAAACTCTGTCAGTTAGATCTGTTCTGAATACATGTACCACACTGAAGCTTTCTGATTTTTATTTAGCTGAATCTATGAATATTGCTTTTACCAAAACTGAATAATGATTAATTGTAGGATCATGACTTTATCTTATTTTGAGACCACATTTCATTATACTGCTTTATCATATAGTGTATGATTAAGGAAAAAAACAGTCCAAAAAACACATATTTTATTGTCTCCCAGTCACTTCTTAAAAACTATTGTCTTTTTTAGGAATCACTAAGCTGCCGTGGTTGTACCATTTTACAATTCTACCAACAACTCTAATATACATTACAATAGATGCACTAAAGTACATAGGCCTTTGCTCTGAGTTTAATTTTATCTCAAAAAGAACAGTTTATCACTAGTGAGCACTAATGTTTTAGTACCTAACTAAATTGTTAACCTAAAGGCAATGCCTCTCTTCCTGTTTGAATCTTCCAACATGTTTAAAGGAGAACTATGGGCAATCTTTGTTAGTTCTATTTACAGCTCATGAAACCTGATGGAGAATCAACTATGAGAGTCAGTTCCAAATCAGTAATGAGACAGAGAAAGAAACAAAGATGGAGATACTCCCCCACTAAAATATGAATGAAAAGAGTACACAGAGTCATTGTACCAAAATAAATTGGTGGACAAAGAAGAATTTCATGAAACAATGTATGAGCAAGAGCCTGTAGTGATGAAGGAAGGAGTTCAAGCTGCTCCAAAAGAATTGGCAGAAACAAGGTCCCAGAAATTGATGGAATACTGATAGACATATTTCAACAAACAGATGCTGCCCTGGATATGGTAACCAAGTCAAGCCAAGAAATCTGGAGGTCAACAACCTGTCCTACTGACTGGAAGAGTTCTATACTTGTTCCCATTCAAAGAAAGGTCATCTAACAGAGTGTGGAAATTATCGAACAATATCAGTGATATCACATGCAAGCAAGATTCTGCTGAATATTATCCAAAAATGACGGGAACAGCACATCAACAGAGAACTGCTTGAAGTGCAGGCTGGATTTAGGACATGGCACTAAGGATATTATAGCTACTGTCAGATGAATCTTGGCTAAAAGCAGAGAGTATCAGAGGAATGTCTGTGTTCCATTGACAAAGGCATTTGATTGTGTGGATCACAAGAAACTGAGGCAGACTCGGAGAAGAATGGGAATCCTAGAACTCTTGATTGTGCTTATGCAAAACTTATACTTGGACCAGGAGGTAGTCGTCAGAACAGAGCAAGGAAGCACTGCGTAGTTCAAAATTGGGAAGGATTTGTGTCAAGGATGTTTCCCATTTCCATCTTTTCAATCTATATGCAGAACAGATTATCCAGGAGGCTGAACTCTATGAGGAGAAGTATGACATTAGGATTGTAGGTGGACTCATCAACAATCTGCATTATGAAGATGACACAACCCTACTTGCCAAAACTGCAGATGATCTGAAGTGCTTGCTGCAGAGGGTCAAGAATTGCAGCCTTCAATATGGAATGAAGCTCAACATCAAGAAAACAACAATTCTCACCATGATCTTATTGGCAGCATCATGATGTTGACAGTTTCAATTTTCTTGTTGATACAATCAACACTCCTGGCACCAGCAGCTAGGAAATTAAAAGACTAATTGTATTGGGAAAGTCTACTGTCAGAGACCTCACCAAGGTACTGAGGAATAATGATGTCATTCTGGCTACTAAGATGTGCCTGATATAGGCCATGATCTTTGCAATTACTTCCTATACACCAGGGAGATGGGCAATGACTAGGGATGATAGAAAGAGAGTTTATGCCTTTGATCTTTGGTGCTGAATATACCACGGTATATTCAGACATCTTTTTTTATTTGGTATTGAATATACCATAGACTGCTTGGAAAACAAACAAGTTGATCCTGGAGAAGGTGAAGCCAGACTGCTCCTTGGAGGCAAGGATTCTGAAGCTCTGCATGACATACTTTGGACATGTTGCAAAGTGAGATGAGTCCTTGGAGAGGGACATCATGCTTGAGAGGGTGGGGGAACAGCAAAGGAGAGGAAAGCCCCCTATGAGATGAATTGATTCTATCACTGGGCTAATGGGGTTAGGTGTGTTGGAGATAATAAGATTGGCACAAATTAGGGCTATTGTACATAGAATTGCTATGAATCGCAGACAACTCAATGGCAGATAACAACAACAATTGACTCAATAGTCTTATATTTTATTTGATTGTCATAACCAAGACCTGTGTCATATCTTGGAAAGAGGCAGCTAAATTAAAGTCTGCAGTAAGTTAAGGACCTATTTTAGAAAGCAAACTGCTGCTTTAGCGTACGTTTTCAAAACTTTTTAAGGGAAGGTAATAAATTCAAAATCAATTCAATTCATTATTATTATGATTTTAGTTTAGAGTTTAAGAACAATAAGTTCAAAAGCAACTAAATTAATAAAAATTTCACTATTCTTGATCTCAATAAAAGTAATATCTATGATTTTTATTCTGTACTACCTATAAAATAATTTTAGAAATTAATTTTATTAACTTGTTTGGGATCAGATTCAAATAATGCTTGATAGATATATAGGTCTTTTCTCTAATACTCTAGTGGACTAGAGAACATATAAATATATTTCTTTCAAAAATTTACTGTTTTATGCCTTCTGAGACAATAAAAAGAAAATGCACATTATCCTCTAATCACTTAATCCAACTTCTTAAAGCATCTTATTAATCTACATTCATTTTAATGGTACAATGTAAATATTGTATTTAGTTCTTTAAACGTACACATGTTCAGAGGGGAAAGCAGTTTGTCTTTGTAAATGATCTGTGTTGTTATTAGTTTTTTTTAAAATCTATAATCTTTGGCCTAATAGAATAAATACAACGATTCTATATTATCATTTTATTTATAATTATATATAAACTATTCACAAGGCATTTGCTGATTTCCTTTCTTTGGTTAAATTCATTTCTTAAAGTTGTAGGAAAATACTCTCTTACTTGTGGAGTCAAATAAAATGGCATTTGGTTTATGTTCACACTACCTAAAATGTACGTATAAAAATTCTATTTAAACCAACATTCCATATTGCAGGTCAGCTTTCATCCTACTCTCTTGTTAGATGAAATAGTGTTGGTTCTAACTGACTTATGATGGACAACACAATGAAACACTATTGGGTCCTGCACCATCCTCACAATTATCACTGTTTGAACCCATTGTTGCAGTTTCTGTTATTCATCTAGGTAAGGATCTTTCTCTTTTTTACTGACCTTAAATTTCACTAAAAATGCTGTACTTATCCACAGATGGTTCTTCTTAAGAACATATCCAAAGTTCATGATAGTATCTCTTGTATTTTTGCCTCTAGGAAATACTCTGGCTACGTTTCTCCAAAGACATATATATTTATTTTCTTTTTTGCAGTCCATAATATATTCAGCATTCCTCATCAATACCTTAATTCAGCAGCAATCATGCATGTCTCCCATGCTAATATAACTCGTTATACTCGTCTCAACACCAATCTTACTGCTTACTTTACTTGTTCTAAAATATGATATGATAATTCACAGACCAGACAAAACCATGTTGGAGTAAACCAGGTGAAAATACAGTCAGAAAAACTTCCATATGTGCTCACAGGTACTTCAGCCTTGAGACTCACAGCTTTAGGCCAGTGTTACAAAGTCAGTCCTATCAATGTTGGCTCTCTTAGCCCCACATACCCTAACTTGAGCAAAGGCTCTTAGCTTAGTTCTGATTCTGCCCATTGGGGGCAGCTGTCCCAAGGTCCACTCCATGTCTTGTCAGGTCTCTGATTCTCACTGTGGCTACTATGACTGTTGTTCTGGTCCTTAAGAACAAGTTGCAATTTATTGCTTGCTATTCCTTGCTGGTGGTGAGGTTTCTTCTAAGTCTACTATTGGATCCATTCAATCTAATGGCAAGACTATCTAATCCTTTTGTAGATTGGTGAGATAACAAATGCCCTTGTGTGTAGGCTAGCATGCCTAGCTGCATAGCAAAATCAAGCAATGGTTAGGAAAGCCAATTTGAATAAAGCCTTAATCCCACATGTGTCAAAGAAATATTTTACAGTAGAGTTGCCCAATTTAAGATGCCATTTTATTTCTTGACTGCTACATCTACAGGAGTTGATGGTTGACCCTAATAAAATGAAGTCCTTAACAATATCACTGTTTTTACTGTTTGTTACAATACTGTTTATTTCTGAAATTAGGATAATTTTGTTTGATATTGACGTTTATTCCATACTGAAGGCTATAAGCTTTAATCTTTATCAATAAGTGCTTCAAATCCTTCTTTTTCAATGAGCAAAATTGTGGTCCATACATATCATGTCAGTCTGGAGACTAAGATGTGCCTCATCCAGACCATAGTCTTCACAATTGCTTGCTATGCGTCCGAAAGCTGGACAATGACTCAGGAGGATAGAAAGAATATTGAAGCCTTTGAGCTGTGGTGCTGGAGAAGAGTGTTGGATTGCCATGGACTGCCAGGAGAACAGATTCATCCTAAAGAGGGTGAAGCCAGGCCGCTCCTTGGAAGCAAGAATCCTGAGATTTCCTTTGGCATACTTTGGGCATGTTGCAAGGATGGACCGGACCTTGGAGAGGGACATCATGCATGGAAGGACAGAGGGAAAGACCACTGATGAGATGGGTTGATACAGTGACTGAAATGATGAGGGTAGATGTCTCAGAGACAGTAAAATTGACAAAGCATGGAGCAGGTTTCAGGGCTCTTGTAATAGAGTCATTATGAGGCCCAAGCCACTTGACAGCACTTAAAAACAGACAATAACATATATAAATATTTATTCTTATATATAGTTATTATATATATATTTATTTTAATATATAATTATTATATTATACATTCATTCATTTTTCCTAATATTCACAGCAACTGAGAAATGAGGTTATATGTACAGATTTAGAAACTAAAGAATATAAAATTAACAGATAATAATAGAATAGACATTATAATTATAGAAAGATAATAGACAATAATAGAATAGATTTAATAAGTTACTTATTAAAAATCATATAACAAATGAACTCAGGAGCAATAATTAAATCAGGCTACATGGTTATAGAGTCAAGCTATCTTTACTCATTCCATGAGAAATTTGAAGAAATGGTATATGAAAATGGCACTTTTCCACTGGTTTCTTGTTATCTGATAAAGCAATTTCATGGACATAATTATTTTGAAATCTTATGCATGGAAAAGTTAGCACACTAAACTCACTAAAAGGAATTTTTTTATTCCATCAATTTTTATGATAAAAAACAATATTCCTCTACAAGGCCAAGAACTCAGAGACTATCTAGATTCACTGAGACTATATAGTACTGCAAGCCCTATTTGTCTGCTCTATCACTGATGGACCAGGTGGAAGAGTTGCCACCCTTGTCATGCTCAAAGTGTTTATAGCTTCTTGAAGTATATTTGAGGAAATTAAGTGTGTGTATTTTTGGACATAAGAAAGTGATGAAATGAATATGCCATGATCGTAGGAGCATTATTGATGTAGGGGCTAAGCCGTCACCTGTTAACAAAGATCAGCAGTTCAATCCCACTAGCATCTCTATGGGAGAAGATATGGCATTCTGCTTACATAAATGTTCACAGCAGTGGAAGCGCTATGAAACAATTACAGTCTGCCCATCGAGTTGCTATGAGTTGGAATATACTCAGTGGCAATGGATTTTTTACCACAATCCTTAAAAATACTTTGATAACATTGTCTTTTTTCCTAGCCTGCAAATAAAGAGCTATTGATATCATTTCTTGATCGAAGTAAGTCTTCATTTCTGTTATGGTCTCATTAAGTACTTTTCTTTGACAAAATTTATGCCTTCATTTCTCACAATGAAATGTTTAGTCCAAAATCTTTATTTGTTGACAAACATAGAAATATAAGCGAGATGATTCAGTTTAGATTATTCATCAGTCCTTCAGAGGCCCTAGGTAAGATAATATGTTTAATAATAAAATATTTTATCCAGTGTAGAAGATTAAAATAAAAGCAGGCTTGGAAGAAATGTTTGACTTGTGAAAATATATAAAATAATTTAAAATAAGAAAGATATTGATAGCACCTGGAGTGAGATTAGTGTTTGAAATGGTCTTGAAATTGAGACTCACCTCTAGCAAAGTACTCTTAAAAAGTAAGTAAGATTTAGGTAACTAAAAAGTGAGGACGTAAGTGAGAACCTTATATGGAAGATAATATATATCTCTATCTCTATCTCTATCTATATCATCTATCTATATCATCTATATCTATATCATCTATATCTATATCATCTATCTATGTCTATGTCTATATCTATATCTATATCATCTATATCTATATCTATATCTAATCTATATCTATATCTATTTCTTTATATCTATCTGTATATCTCTATCTCTATATATAGCATAACAACAACAACAACATAGCTCTATCTATCTATCTGCAAGAGGAAAAACAAACCAAAATCATGTCAGAAGGCACTATGAAAATTGCAGTAGAGCACCAAGAAGCTGAAACAAAGGGAAGAGATACCAAAGTAAATGAACGGAATAGAAGATTTCAAGGGGCAGCTTGAGAAGACAAGGCAGAATATTCAAAAATATGCAAAGAGCTGGAATCAGAATGAAAAAGATAGAACTCTCTTGGAATTTCTAAAGCTGAAAAAACTGGAGAAAAAAAATATCCTTGAATTGCCATACTGAGAAATGACATGGACAAAACCTTTAGTAGCCCAGGAGGCATCAAAAGAAGATGGAAGGAATACGTAGAATCACTGTACCAAAAAGAATTGATTGATGATGAAAATGTTCAGGAAGTACTCTATGAAAAGTAGCCAATGGAAACCAAGGAAGAAGTTGAAGCTTGCCTGAACACACTGGCAAAAATTAAGGCCCTAAGAAATGATGGAATATCAAGTAACATGTTTCAGCTAACAGATGTTAGCTGGATGTTCTCGTCAGTCCTTGCCAACAAATTTGGAGAACAGCTGTCTGGCTGACAGACTGGAAGAGATCCATATTTTTCCCATTGCCAAGAAAGACAATCCAACACAATGAAAATTATTGAACAGTTTCTTTAATATCACATGCAAGCAAAACATTGCTGAATGTCATCCAAAAACAGCTGGAACAGTATGTATACAGGGAACTTTCAGAAGTTCAAGTAGGATTTAGAAGAGGTAATATTACCAGGGATATCATAGCAAATATAAGATTAATCCTGTCTTACAGTAGAGACTATCAGAAGAATGTTTTATTGAATATGAAAAGACATTTGATAATGTGAATTACATAAAACTTTGGCAAACACTGAGAATAATGAAAATCCCAGAACATTTAATTGTGCTTTTTAAAAATCTATACCTAAATGAAGAAATTGCTGTCTGAACAGTGCAGGGAAACACAACATGGTTTAAAATCAGGAAGATGTATGTTAGGGATTTATCCTTTCTTTATACCTATTCAATCTGTAAGCTGAGCACATATTCGTGAAGTCAGACTCTATAAAAAAAGAATATGGCATAATGATTGTAGGAAGACTTGTCAACAGGTGTTATGCAGATAACACAACCCTGTTTGCTGAAAGTGAAAAGGTTGTAAAACACTTGCTGCAGAAGATCAAAGACTAGAGATTTCAATATGAATTATACCTCAACATGAAGAAAACAAGGTTTCTTACTTCTGAGTCCATAGGAAACAATATGTGGAGAATAGATGGAAACGGAATTATTTCATCTTACTTGGATCCACAATAAGTACATTTGGTGCTAGCAGTCAGGAGATAAGGAGATGTGTTGCTTTGAGCAAGTCCACTGTCAGATACCTCTCTTGAATACTAAAGATCAATGATATCTGTTTAAAAACTAAAGTGTATCTTATTCAGACCATAGTCTTTTCAATTACTTGCTATTCTTCTGAGAGCTGGATAATGAGTAAAGATAACAGAAGAAGAATTGATGCCTGTGATTTGTGATACTGGAGAAGAGACTAGATATCTCAGACATTGTCAAAGGAACATGCCTTGCCATATCTTAGAAAAGGTGCAACAAGAGTGCTACTTGGAAGCAAAGATGTCAAACTCTCACACTTAGAGCATTTTTTAGTAGGAGTTATTTGAAAAGAACATCATGCATTGAAAGGTGGAGGGTCAGTGAAAGAAAGAAAGACCCCCAATGAGGTGGGTTGATAGTATGACTGCAGCAATGGCCTAAAGTATATCAGAGATGATAATGATAACACAGGCTGGGATGGCTTCAAGTCTGTTCACAGGAACATTGAGTCATATCAACTGGATAGCACCTAACAATAGCAACGATAAAGAGTTGTTACAATAAAGTCTTATTTATGATAATAAAATGTAGTGAAACTTTTCAGGTGGACTATATTCATTAAAAGAGGAACTCAGAGAAACATACCAAAATTGTTATTGTTATGTATCATGAAGTCAACTACAACCCATAGTGATCCTATGTTTCTGAACCTCACAATTAGATAATTACCATTTAACGTCCCTTTAATAAAAAAAAAGCAAACAACAAAACACAAAACTCTTGAAGATCCTTCTTAGATTTCATGAAATTCATGTAACTTTATGTTGATGTGAATAACATATGTTGTTGTTGTTGTTATGTGCCATCGAGTCGCTTGCAACTCATAGCGACCCTATGTACAACAGCCCTAAACTCCACTCTGTCCTGTGCCAATCGCACTGTCTCTGACACTCCCATCCCAATTATCCCAGTCACTGAATCAATCCACCTCATAGAGGGCCTTCCTCTCCTGTGCTGTCCCTCCACCCTCCCAAGCATGATGTCCCTCTCTAGGGACCGGTCTCTCCTCACAACATGTTCAAAGTATGTTAGACGGAGCCTCAGAATCCTTGCCTCCAAGGAACCACCCGGTTTAACCCTTTCCAGGACAAATCTGTTTGTTTTCCTAGCAGTCCATGGTATTCTCAATACTCTTCTCCAGCACCACAGCTCAAAGGCATCAATTCTCCTTCTATCCTCCTTGCTCATTGTACAACTCTCTGATACATAACAAGTGATTGCGAAGACCATAGCCTGTATCAGACACACCTTAGTCTCCAGAGAGACACCATTGCTCTTCAGTACTTTGGAGAGGTCTCTAACAGCAGACTTTCCCATGGCACTGTGCCTTTTAATTTCCTGGCTGCTGGTGCCAAGACGGTTGACTACAAAGCCAAGCAAACTAAAGCTGTGTACAATCTCAATCTCTTCACCATCCATCCTGATGCTGCCAATTGTTCCAGTGGTGAGAATCTTTGTCTTCTTGACATTGAGCCTCAAATAACATATATCCTGGAAAATATATTCCTATTTTTTCCTGTAATGATAACTTTTTTCTAATTTTATTTCTTAAACCTACTCTCTTTCATTAATGAAGTTTCGTCTTGGTGATTATTCAACAAAAATATAAAAATGTCTCAAAGATAATGGGGGCTTAATCTTAGACCATCAGTATAAACTTAGTATCACAATCAAGCAAGTCTTATTGTTCTTTAAAATTTCAGAGTGCAAAGAAAATTATGTTCACTCCATACTATAGTTTATTAAGTATGCAATAACATCATGAAAACATTTGAAATGCTGTGAGAATAACCAAGATCTGATGAGGCAACAACACACTATTACGACTTCAAGGGTGGTAGTCTAGTCCACAAGGTACTGTGCTGCTAACCAAAAAACTGCATGACTGTGGGTGTAATCAGTGGGAGGAATATAATCTCCTCTTTTACTTATTTATAGCTTTGAAAGCTTGATGGAGGGTCATTATGGATAAAAACCAATTGGAAGACAGTGAATTTGAGATTTTTGTGTTTTGTGTTTTTTAAAAATTAGAAAATATTTCATAATAAAGTATTAACTGAAAGAAAAATTCAATCTTCCAACCACTCTGTGAAAAGAAACATGGGCAGTAATACTTTTGATTTTACTTTTTGTACAATTAAAAATTTTTCATTATTGTTTTTGAAAACATAAAAAGAGCAAGGGCCACATGATGATGATGATCCTATTTACCTTTACCAACTCTACAAAGGGGAGCTGTCCCTGTCAACAACACTAGACCAATTTCCATGAGGTTAGACATGTTCCCTAAATTTTATACCTCTTCTACTCATTTGAACAACAATCTTTCTCCTTTCCTGGGCTCAAAATTCATTACAATAGCTCACAAACCACACAGAACAATATTAATGAAGTCAGAAGACTATAATTCAGGCTATTAGTAGAATACAATCACTCAGTCAGGACAGCTGTTTAAGGGTATTCCCAAGCACCTCATTCTAGAATCTCACTACAGCTTTAGGCCAGTATTACAAAGTTTAGTCCTGCCATTTATGGATCTCCCCCTCACTCCCTTCCCACTTGTTCAACAAACTTGGTCAGAGACTTCTAGTTTTGGTTCCACGGAGTCTATCCCAAGGGTTGTCGCACCAGGTTTCTATTTGTCTTCTGCTGCTCCTATTGCTGCTGCTCCCATAGGCATTGGTGTCACCAGTGCAAGTGTCTCTGGACACAAAAGAAGCATTAAATTCTCTTGCTTTTTATTTATTGGTGATTCTTTCATTGCTGGTGTTCAAATTCTATTACTGAGCCCTCTCAATTTAACTGTTAAACTAGCCATTCCTCTGATTGATAAGCTAACACACCCTATTTGGATATTTTCACCTATCCACATCAAATCAAATAAAATCAATGGCTAGGGAAGGCATTTTGAACAATAAATCCTTAACATCACAGTAACAGATATGTTCATTTGAGAGAAAAATATTAAATTACCAGAGTAAAATGGATTTATTAAATATGTGTCTAAATTTCCAATTTATATTTCTTGGTGAAATTCATAAATAGGGCTTAATATTTTATTATGAAATAGCAATAGTAAATAAAAAAATACTGGTCTTAACAATTAAACACTATGCATCAGAAAGCTGGACAATAACTAGGGATAATAAGAAGAGAATTGACACCTTTAAACTGTGGTGCTGGAGAAGAGTATTGAATATACTGTGTACTGCTAGGAAAACATTTTCATCCCTAGGAAAACATTTTCATCCTGGAGAGCATGAAAGTAGGCTGCTCCTTCCTAGGAGGCTAGGATTCTGAAGCTCTGTCTCACATACTTTGAGCATGTTGCAAGGAGGGGCTAGTCCTTGGAGAGGAACATCATGCTTCAGTGGGTGAAGGGACAACACAAGAGAGGAAGACTCTCAATGAGATGCATTAACTCAGTAACTTAGGTAATGGGAATAAGTGTGTCAGAGACAATTAGGTTGGCTCAGTATAGAGCAAGGTTCAGAGCTATTGTACATAGGGTTACTTTGAGTCACAGGCGACTTGACAGCACATAACAACAATAACTTAACGAAATAATTAGATTGCCAAATCATTTTGATGCTTTTCAAAATTACTATAAACTCTAAATTTCTTTCTAATATATTATTTTTCCAAAGTCTACTGATTAATCCAAACATGGATAATAAATTAAAATATTTCTAATTTTTTCTTAAAGTACAAAACATTTTAATAAAATATTTTTATACTCTAATTCATCTTGTGCTTATCAATCTGCAACATCGAAGTATTTTTCAGCAAATTAAAATTCTTTCCGTTTTACTGAGTTAGTATAGTTAAGTTAGTTCATATGGGACTGAAATATTTTTGAAAGATTGTAATTAAAAAAAAGACATGTTATGTTTATTTAAGTTTAGTTTTTCAATCTTTTTTTATTCTTTCTATAAATTAAAAGAAAGTTATTCATAAATCCTAAATTTAGAAAACAATAGCAATTATCATCAACAAAATTAAGATTTATGCATAGCACTTTTGTAACATTTACTTGTAGTCAAGGGAATTAATGTCTATAATAATAGTGGGCATACACATCTCTTATATATAGGTCGAGGACTCTGTCTATTCATTCCTCACCAGAAATAGGTATATCAGTTGGGATGGTCAATTGCCATGTGACAAACACACACGAACAGAACAAAAAGGTACTTTGCAGGCCTCAAAAGAGAGATATTCCCAAAGGAGGCAGAATTTCCAAGATAAACTTTGCTAAGTATGAAAAGATGTTTCAAGCACAGAGGAGAAGCAGAGATCTGTATGAAGACTGTTTCCAAACAGTTACGCAAAAGCAAAATATCCCCCAAATTACATACATATTTTCAATTTCCTTTATCTTTTTTTTCCTCTGTTTTATTACATTTTTGATGTATGTTGGAACAGCTGGTTTGGTTCTCATTTGACAATGTATATACATATAAGAGGAGCTTGACTCATAGCCACCCTATGAACAAAAGACCTGAAGCCTTCCTGTAACTATGGTCTTTTCTCAAAGTTCATAGAGTTTCCAGAGGCATGATGTTTAGGAAAGAGATGCCACTCCTACTTCTAAACCTGTCTTAGCCTGGGAGCTCTACCAAACACTGTCCACCATGGGTAACCATTATGACATTTAACACCCCAATGGCACAAGGGTTATCATCACAGCAACCCCAGGTTACCTCAGTACAGAAAATTGACAGAAGGTTGCTTTACCATTTAGTAGAATGTTCCTCCAAATTATAACAATCGACTTTTAAATGCAAAGGCTCTCCACAGTGGTCTTCTGGACTCTGAAAAAGAAGCTTAAAATAAAAACATCAAAACCACAATCTAGAGGCATTAGTTCAAAGGCATCCCAATCATTTTTATTTGTTCTCCAACTTTCATATGCATATGAAGTAAGAAATATTAATTGTAGGGAATTGTAGAATATGGACCGAATTAGTCTCAAGGGATTTTAGGAAGAGGGAATTAACTATGAGTATCTGGTATTTAGTCATGTAAAGAACTTGGAAGTAATAGAGGTCAGTTTCAAATTTCACATACCTGTGTCTCAGTGGGAGGGGTGATATTATCTAGGCTTCCACATATACATGTCTAAAGATGAGGATAAAGGAGGCTGAAAGTGAAGGCTATGATAACTCAGTGTATATAGTTGCTGTGATGGTGATGTATCATCAAGTCAGAACCAACCCAAAGCTGACCCTCAAGCAGGTTTTCAGAGACAGTAAATTGAGAAATGAATGAATGTCCCTCAGACCTATTGTTTGACATAATGAAGGCAAACCACCTTATTCATTCAACTAATGAATTTTTACTTCTCAGATGAATATTCTAAGTGTTTGAAGATGCAGTGTTACAATCACTGCTCATTAGACTATTAAAATGGTATTTTCCCACTCTCCAGGGAAGCAGTATGCTTTTATAAACCATGGTAACTAAAGAATGATCACTTTCATATGATATAATTAAACATTATAGGAGGGAATAGATGAGGGTTCCTTGTGACATTTGGCTAAACATGCGAGTTAGCAAAAATACACAAATGAAGGTCACATTTGCAATTATTATAGAAATGTCTACATTTTAATTAGGTAGTTGATAAATGTCATTGAGCTTTAGCAACTGACCAACTGTCATTTTTTTAAAAAAGAAAAAGAAAAATATCACCAAAAGTGTCAAAATTTTACATTGTCATGAAATTGAAAGTTGTAGCCAAAATAAAGTAAGCAAGCATTAAAATATTATGTGAACTTAGAGACAATCTCAAACAATTTCTTAAATATTTTGACAGTCCATGAGATGCTACCAGTAATACAACTTCTCAAGCATTTTCTGTAAAGCAGATTGCCTTTCCTCTAAAAATCACGGAGAACCATACCAGTCTTGAGAGCTTTTTTCCCCTCTAGGAATGCAATTTAAATAGCAATTTTTGGCCTCTGGGTTTGGGTTAAATTCTATCTTTATCAATTTGGATTATATATTGTCTGACTTCTTCTCCCTCTCACAGCAAATAAATCCTCTTAACCTCAGACAATTTTATTTCTGACATAAATATGAAAGAAACTTATTTTACTTCTTAGGTATGCTAGAAAGTCTTCAAGCTTCAGTATAATACTTAAAAATCTTTGTCCCTTTCTTCTGAAAATACAGAAACATTCATAAGATTTCTTTTATTTTACTAATATAAAGTTTCTTTTTAATTAGGATTGAAAATCACATAAGAGGGGAGCTCTGGTGGCCTAGTGGCAAGAAACTGCACTGCAATCCCAGAGGCGCACGGTTCAAATCCACCAGATGCTCTGCTGGGAAAAGGAGGGACAATCTCCTCCTGTACCAGTCAGATCTGATTTGACGGTACACACACACACACACACACACACACACACGAAATAATAAAATAATAATTTAAAAAATTAAAGAAAATCACACAAGAAAATAGAAGTATATGTACTGCTGTTAGGGGTCAATTTGACTGAGATCTCTGAATACTAACTCACGTATTGCCTTCAAGCCTGAACCAACTGGTAGCTGGTCTTCCTGTGAGTTTTTGAGGTTGTAAATAATGGGGGAGGAGATTGCCTGTCTTTTTCCAGAAGAGCAGCTGGTAGATTTGCAACACCAAAGAGAAACTACTTTTGGGTTACCAGCACAATTCTCTAAAATGTAGGCCACTAGAGCTCCCTGTCTCCAAACATAGATTCTTGAATTGGTCAGGAGTAAATTAAAAAGAAAAGAAAAAAAAATAATAATCTAACGGAGTAATCAATAAACTTCACATACAAATGAAAATCATTCTATAGTATATTACCATAAGATAAAAAGATAAATATTATAGTAAATAAAATGATTAATGATCTTAGTGTAAAAAGAAATTTTAAAACGAAACAAAATATAAACAGCTTGATAGTAAATAATATAAAGGTTTTTAAAAGATATCCTTTTATTTGGAAGTATGGAAAAATGATACCTATTACTAATAATCAAATACAACTCAGAACAATGTTATGATACAATTTTTTGCTGCTGTAATTGTAAACATTTAAAAGACAGTGAGCAAAATAGTGACTAGAATATTGAAATGACATATTCTCTAATATTACTCTCTAGTATTACTAACATGCAGACATATTAATGAATTAACATTTTAGAAAAATTTCTTACAAGAGACATTTTCATTTTCCAAAATACCATTTCTACATTTTTTTTTCTAGGAACACTACTGGCCACACAGATGTATTTACAAGAATATTCCTGCAAATGCACATGACCAAAATCCATTCATACATAAAGACCCGATAATAGGAATATTTTATAAATAATAAAATGCTTTTAAAAACTGTTCAGGAATAAGTACTGAATACTAAAAAATAATCAAACGATAAAATCACACATATAAACCAATTCCACTTCAGAGTAACCACCACAACCATAGCAAATGACTGAATTCAAATTTCTCTTCAGATATTTCATCTGTTAAATGAGAGCTCATTTATAAATAAAGAAGATTAGTATTAAGGTCATGCTCAATCCTTAAAGTTCTGTATTTTTCCAAACATTTCTTTCAAAATCAGAAATAAAATGCCATTGTAAATTTTTCTTTGGAAATCTTTTCTTTGAAGAAATTGCTGTTGATTTCAACCTCTGATTGATTCTGGTATATGCCTTGTTACCCTATTTTTGTAGCATCAAATTTATAGGTAAATCTTTAAAACTATTGTCTTATAATTAGGTGATTAAGGGACTTCAATAACTAATAACTCTTAAATGGATATCAGGACAAATTTTTCATGTCCTAAGTAACAAATGAATTGTACTCAACTCGATGGCATCTAACAACAAAAATAGGATCCAGCAAATTAAAACCATGAATATATTTCCAATACGTTATCTTCTGTATGTGACAGATAAACAAAGCTCAACTCATATTACATCTCTGTTTATGTCAAGTACTCTTCTACTATAATATACTATTTCTCCCAGTATACTCCTACACAAATTAGTCTGAAGAGTAATACTTTTTATAAAAGGCCCAAATGACATCAAGTCAATTCCATTCATAACTTCCCTTCAACTTCAGGTTTCTAAGGCTTTTTATCTTCACCAGAGGAGATTACCTACCTTTCCGTTGTGGAGTACCTGGTGGATCTGAACCACTGACCTATTGTTGAACAACAAAACATCTCATTTTCTCTGCCAGCAGAGTGCCCTCATTCTATTTTACATTCTCTCAATACACTGGTTTGTAATGAGGGCATTTACAATGAGACTATGATGATGTTCATTTAAAAAATGTGGACTTCCAACTAAGAGATATTTTCTTTGGCAATAACATGTCAATAAGTGTATTTGCTCAGAATAGCTGTGAAGAGTAGTAACTAATACAGATTCTTGCCAACCACACAGAAAGTAAAACTTTCTTTATCCCTACTATCTTCTTTACAGAGATATCCATGAACCAAAGGCAGCAGTCATATGGAAGGCTTGAGAAAAATCATTTTAATAATGAGGCTACAAGATTTCTAGCCCTATGGAAATGCAGAAACAAATCCCCACATCTCTAGGAATTAGAAAACACCTTAAACTTCACAATATTTTCTCTAAATCTATTTATGACCATATATTTATCTTAGTTATTCTGATATTACATTGTTTGTTTATTTGTTTGTTTTCTACTAAATTCTGTGTGGATGAAGTCATTTCCCTGAAGTATACATTTTCTAATAAGGGTACTCTGGTGGCCTAGTATTGAATAAGGAGTTGCACTGTCAACACAAAGGCAGGTAATTGGAATTCACCAGTTGCTCCTCAGGACAGAGATGGGCAATCACCTCCCTTATGATTTATAGCCACTGAAAACCTGCAGGAGACTTATCAATCAAGGACAATGGGTGAGAGTGAGTGATTGATTAATTTGTAAAAGAAATCTTTGAAACAACATAATATTTCATCAGTTTTTAATTCCCCCAGTTAATTTTGAGCTGGGAATATATAATATAGAATCAATTTGGGTGTAACTAAATGTTAAATCCCATATTACATTATATATGCATTTGCAACATAAACATTATATGATTATTTTTGGCTATGTAGATTTCTATTAATGTATCTGACTGTCCTGAGTTTAATACCTGTATCCATAATTGACTGGTATAGTTTCATTTTCTAGGCCAGGTCTTCATAGCAACAGGACTAACACTGGACTTAATAAATAAGCTTTAAATTGCTACATGTACTGAAAGAAAAATTGAGGGGCATATTTTAATGATTTTTAAAATTGCAATATTTGTCGCTCTAGAATACCAGTTTTATTTATTTTCAAATACTGTGTGATCAGTCGTAAGCATATAGAGGATAGAAATGTGAAATGCAAATATTATTTCAAAGTTAAAATTTCACTGAAACCTTTAATCAACCTCAAACAAGAGGGAATTATTTAATAGCTAAATTAATCTGATAATATTTCACAATTAGTTCCTGCTCTTATGAATTTCCTTAGTGATTAGAAAACAATATTCTTATTAAGAAGAAATTATCAATTTAATACAACCATATATTACGCTTAAGTAATTTTTAAGAGATATAGTATACATGCTATATTTTTTAGAACTTTGACATAGTGCTAAAGCGTGAAAAAAAAAGGAGCTACAGAAATTTTTTTTCAATAAAAGCATATATACTCAGTTTTACGGGTAATAACCCCCATGATCTATCTGCACATACAGATAAGAATTTCTTACTTAGAAGATAAAGGCCTTCTAATCTTATATATTCATGATTTTTTAGTAAGATCAGTGAATCCTAAAGAGATGCGGTAGCAATAATTTAGAATGATAACTACTTTCTTTTGTAAGTATACCTATCTTTCAACCTTATGCAAAAGACATCAGATATGTAGCATTGTTAAAATTTTTCTTTTATATGTAGACAACATTATAATTTTGATGTCTGACTTTAGTCATGCTTTGAAAATGGTTAATAGCATCTATTGCACATTTTTTCTCTCTTTTGCTGCTAAAATACTGTAAAGTTTACACAT
Organism: Elephantulus edwardii; assembly: GCF_000299155.1. Taxonomy (NCBI): domain Eukaryota; kingdom Metazoa; phylum Chordata; class Mammalia; order Macroscelidea; family Macroscelididae; genus Elephantulus; species Elephantulus edwardii. The sequence goes on along the minus strand of NW_006399806.1, from coordinate 11,455,880 downwards.
TACATTTCTTGAAGAAAATGCTGAGTTGAGATATAGTCACATATCTGACTTGGACTATTTCAAACTTGACTATAAACACAGACAACTAAATTGGAATTATGCACATTATTTATAAATTATAAACCATTTCTAAATATGTTTCACACGGCTGCCTTCGCTAAGGTGTTACATCCATCTTTGCAAGCTTCATAAAACAGTAGCTGACTAAAGTTACACAGTTAACATTAATTCTTATCAAAGAGAGGACAGCCTTAGTAATTACCCCGCCAAAGGTCAGATATCAAATTTCTCTATGCTGATTTTGGTGCCAAATTGAGTCCCACTGCAGGCTTGGATATTTCATGACTTCTGCTTTGTCTGTACATTCTGTCACCAATATGTAATGTCTCTCCTTGTTCCCTTAATTTATAAGTCAGTGATTATGCATTAATATTCTTTAGACAACCACATAGTACTTGCTGCTCTATTTTTATATTTACTTTTATATAAACAAATAAATTTTTAACATCATATGAGATCTATAAGGAATATGTGAATTCATACAAAATCCTATAATTACATGAGTGTTTGCATTGCTTGTACTTCCAAAGCTATAAAAATTAACAGCATTTGGGGAACGGATGGTTAACAGGAAAGATTTAAATAAGAATATAATAGTGATGTTCTAATTTTATTATCAACATTTTAAGAGCTGTGAAGTTTCTGGTAAGCATTTTTTTTCACACTCAAGGATAAAAATAAAATAAGGATGTTAAATTTTAACCTCCTGTAAAATATTTTAAAATGACATTTTAAAATATTTTATATATTAAGTATATCTTAAATATATATAATATTGACATTTTGGCAATTGTATATACATTTTAAAATGGTGACTTAGAATTTTTTTCAGTTCTAAACTTCCTTGGTACTAATAGTCAGGAAAGTAAAGATGTATTGCATTGGGCAAGCCTGCTGTCAGGGGTCTTCCCAATTACTGAGGATCAATGAAAGTCAGTTTGAAGACTAAGGTGCACCTGATTCTGATGATGGTCTTTTCAATCACTTGTTATGAATCTAAGAGCTGGACAATGAATAAGGATGACATGAGAATAAATGATCCACTTGGACTGTGGTGTTGGAGAAGACTGATGAATATTCCATGGACTGTCAAAAGAACAGATATGTCTTGGAAAAGAGTGCAGCCAGAGTGCTTTTTCAAAGCAAGGATGGTGAACCTTCATCTCTTTAGTCAGGTTGCTAGGAGAGACTGTTCCTTGGAAAGGGACATCATGCCTGAACTTGAGAGGGTCAGAAAAAAAAGAGAAAGATCTTCAATGAGATAGATTGACACAAAGACTGCAGCAGGATTCAAATATGTCAGAAATTATGAGAAGGCACAGGACAGATAGATCTGTTGTTCATAGAGTCTCTGAGTTGTACTCAAACAGACAACACCTATCAACAATCACAACAAATAATCTAAATTGTTTCATTGATATTGTTTGTGCTGTCACATGTCATTAGTTAGTTCTGACTCACAGTGATCTGAACAGCTAAAGTTCTGTTGAGTTCTCACTGTCCTCACAATCCTTGACGTGGTTGAGCCCATTGCTGCAGCTACTGTTTCAATATATCTCACTGAAATGTTCCCTCTCTCCTTTTTTTATTGGCATGATGTCTTCTCAAGGCTTTGTCTTTCCTAAAGATATATCCAAAGTGTGCTAGATATCATCTTGTGTTCTGTGATTCCAAGGAACAATCTAGTTGCACTTTGTCTGAAACTATATATATATATATTTCTTGCTGCTGATTCATAATACATTTGATATTTTTGGCCATTCCATAATCCAAATACATCAATTATTCTTTGGTCTTGTTAATTTATTATTTTCCTATTATCACATCATGGGTGGTGATTGAAAAATACCATGCACTTGGCTCAGACGAATTTTAGTCCACAAAGTAACAACACTTTAAAGAATGTTATTTGCTATTTGTCCAGTGAAAAAGGTCAATTGATTCATTCACTGTGGCTTCCACGAGCATGTAAAAGAAAATGCCTGACAGCTTTAGTCTTTTCTCCCTTTATCATAATGTTGCTTATTGGTGTAGTCCAAAGGACATTTCTGTTTTCTTTTTCATTGAGTTGTAAGCATACTGAAGACTGCAAGATTTTATCATTTATCCTCAGAAAGTCCTTACAGTTATCTTATCACTTCTTTCAGCCAACAAAATTGTATCTACATATTACAGGTTGTTAATGAGTCTCCCTTCAATCTTAATGCCATGTTCTTCTTCAGAGACTTAATCTTCTCAAATTATGAGTTGGAATACAGATTAAGTATGGCAATTGGATATAACTTTGACATATAGCTTGCCTGATTTTAAAGCATGAAGTCTTCCCTTATTCTGTTGGAATGATTGCCTCTTTCTCTATGTGAACTGTTATTTAGTACAATTGGGTTGAAACCAACCATAGCTGACCCTCTACTGGCTTTTCAGAGGCAGTTAATTGAAAGGGAGGAGATTGCCCATCCTTCTGTGGAGCAGCTGGTGGATTCAAACTGTGTGCCTTTGGAACTGCAGTACAGTTTCTTACTGCTAGGCACCCAGGCTCCATAAAAGCACATTGGAATGTTCATCGTTTGCAATATTATCTATAATGTTATGATCCATATAGCAAAATGTATTTTCATAATCTATTAAACACAGGTAAATAACTTTCTAATATCCTTTACTTTTACTAAGAACAATTTGACAACAGTAAAAACTTTTTTTTTTAATATGGAATGCTTCACGAATTTGCATGTCATCCTTGCACAGGGGACATGCTAATCTTCTCTGTATCGTTCAAATTTTTTTTTAGTATATGTGCTGCCGAAGCAGCACAACAAAGACATTTCTTAGTCCAGGTCCTCTTCTGAACTAAACGTGAACTTCGTTCCCTTTCAACGCATGACTGTATTCATTGTTTTTTTGTTTGCTTTTGTTTTTAAATCAATGTCAGAAAAACTTCAAATGCGTGATAGTAATTATATTGTTCAATAATTTCTAAATGGTATTCAGCCAATTCTTGGATTCTTGTTTTCACTAATGCTTTTAGTGAAGTTTAGACTTCTTTTCAGAACATCACTTGTTGATCATATGATACTTCTTTAAATGTTGGTATGTCAACTAATTATTTTTAATTTTTTTATATAGTGATTTTGTACTCCTCCTTCTTCACTTGGTGCTTCTAATATTATTTAATATTTTGCTTATTGTTATTAGGTGCTATCATGTTGGCTTCTACTCACAAGCCAATATAAAATAGAAGAAAACCCTGACCAATCCGGTGTCATCCTCCCAATACCTCCTGTGTATAAACCCATTGCTGTGGTCACTGTGTCAACAAATGAGAGTGAAGAGCTTCCCTTTTCTTTCTTCCTGACTTCTACTTTTCCAAGCTTGGTGTCTTTTTCCAGACTCCTTCGATATTGCAACTTGAAATCTGAATGTGTTCTTAGTTCTTTTTACTGTAAGAAATACTGCATATGTTCTTGTCTTTTTCTTTTCTTTTTTTTTTCCTGGTATTTAAAAGGCACTATTTCTTTTTTCCTTTTTTTAGTTTAATTTTATTAATTTTAATGAAAATTCAGAGAGATTTTAGATTTCTATTCATTCATTGTTGCATTTTTCTCCCTGCCAACCCCTCCCTACCCTCAGTTTGCTCTTCTCTAAGAAAAGTAAAAGAAAAATTCCTCCATTGCTATACAAATCCCCCTAAACCCTGCCTGAGTACACTCCACTATGCAGCCTTCACTCTGTACTCTTGTCATAACCATAATAAACAATCGTGTATCACATTTAAACTATTCTTTCCCTCCTCTGTTTCAATGAAATATACATCATTTATCCTTTTTGTTTTACCCTTATGTCATTCCCATTCTATGACAGTGGCAGTATGCAGTATTTGTCCTTTTGTGACTTAGATATTCCACTCAGTATAATGTCCTCCAGGGTCACCCACTTTGAATAATGTTGTATGAGCTCCTTGTTTTTCAGTGCAGTGTAGTATTCCATTGTGTAAGTATACCAGAGCTTTTCTATCCAATTGTTTGTTGATGGAAACTTTGGTTATTACCAACTCTTTGTAATTTTTAACAAAGCCGCAATAAACATGGGTGTGCATATATATATTGCCTGGGTGGCAGTTTGCATTTTTAGGGTTTATTCCCAGTAGAGGAATGTGCTGGGTCAAATGGTATTTCTATTTGCAACTTTTTGAGAAAACACAATACAGCCTTCCATAGTGGTGAGATAAGGGATTTATACAACAAGATAAAGGTAAATAACCTGATTGAAAAATGGGCATAGGATATGAACAGATTCTTCATCAAGGAAGACACTCAGATGGCCAAAATACATGAAGAAATGCTCAAGATCCCTAGCTCTTAGAGACATGGAAATCAAAACAACTATGAAATTATCATCTCACTCCAGTAATAATATAGCAAAATTTAACAGAGCAACAAACAACAAATGCTGTCAAGGTTGTGAAGAAACAGGAACCCTTATTCACTGTTGGTTGGAGTGTCTTTTTATTTCCTAATTCCAGGAGTTCTTACAATGCTTTATCAACTCTTCAGTTAAAAGAAGATGGAAAGAATATTCTGAGTCTCTGTATCAAAGGGTATTGGCAGACACAGAAGAATTTCATGAAACAACATGTGAGCAAGAGCCTACGGTGATAAAGGAAGAAGTTCAAGCTGCTTTGAAGAAAATAGCAAAAAATAAGGCACCAGGAATAGACCGTATAACAATTAACATATTACAGCTAACAAACAGATGCCGCCCTGGATGTGCTCACCAAGTTGTACCAAGAGATTTGGAGAACAACCACTTGACCAACTGACTGGAAGAGATCTATATTTGTTCCCATCCCAAAGAAGGGTGACCTAACAGAGTGTGGAAACTATAGAACAATATCATTAATTTCACATGCAAGCAAGATTCTACTGAAGATTATCCAAAAACAACTTGTACAACACATCATCAGAGAACTGCCAGAAGTCCAGGCTGGGCTTAAAAGGGGTCATGGTACTAGGGATATTGTAGCTAATGTTAGATGGAACTTGGCTGAAAGCAGGGAAAACCAGAGGAATGTCTATCTGTGTTTCATTGATTATGCAAAGGTGTTTGTGTGGATCATAACAAACTGTGGCTGACTCTGGGACGAATGGGAATCCCAGGAGACATGATCATGCTAATGAGAAATCTATGCTTGGACCACTAGGCAGTTATCATAACAGAGCAAGGAAACACTGCATGATTCAAAATTGGGAAGGGTGTACACCAGGGTGTGTCCTATATCCATACCTTTTCAACCTGTATGCAGACCAGATTATGCAGGAGGCTGGGCTCTGTCAAGAGGAATGTGGGGTCAAGATTGGTGGAAGATCTATCAACAATCTGTGTTATGCAGGAGACACAACCCTGCTTGCTGAAACTGAGGAGGACCTGAAGCACTTGCTGCAGAGAGTCAAGGACTGCAGCCTCCAATATGGATTGAAGCTCAATGTCAAGAATACAAAGATTCTCACCACTGAACCAATTGGAAGCATCAGGATGGATGGTGAAGAGATTGAGATTGTTCACAGCTTTAGTTTGCTTGGCTCCACAGTCAACACTCTCGGCACCAGTAGCCAAGAAATTAAAAGGCGTATTGTGATGGGAACTTGTGCTGTTAGGGACCTCTCCAAAGTACTGAAGAGCAATGGTTTCTCTCTGGAGACTAAGGTGTGTTTGATACAGGCCATGGTCTTTGCAATCACTTGTTATGCATCAGAGAGTTAGAAAGACTAAGAAGGATAGAAGGAGAATTGATGCCTTTGAGCTGTGGTGATATAGAAGAGTATTGAGGGTACCATGGACTGCTAGGAAAACAAACAGATTCATCCTGGAAGGGGTCAAACCGGGTGGCTCCTTGGAGGCAAGGACTCAGGCTCTGTCTGACATACTTTGGACATGTTGTAAGGAGGGACTGGTCCTTGGAGAGGAATATTATGCTTGGTATGATGGAGGGACAGCGCAGGAGGGGAAGGCCCTCTATGAGGTGGATTGATTCAGTGACTGGGGTAATTGGGATGGGTGTATCAGAGATGGTGCAATTGGCACAAGACAGAGCAGAGTTTAGGGCTCTTGTACATAGGGTCATTATGAGTCGCAAGCAACTCGAGGGCACACAACAGTAATAACAACAACATTATAATGCTTTACCTTGCCTTCTATAATAGTCCGTTGAAATATTTTCAATTATTTTCCGTAATTTTTTTTTTCTGTTCATTACAGTCAAGAGGACATTTCAGAGTTTTTTTGAACATTAATTTTGGTCTTTTTCCTGTATCCAACCCCCCATCCTTTTATCCTTTTTTTCATGATCTTTATTTTCTTCTTGTGTCATTTCCTTGATATGAGCTTTCCCCAAAGCTCATCTATTCTTTGTTCATTGGTATAAATGCATAAAATCTATTCTTGAAATAATCTCTAAATTTCTGTGGGATACATTCAGGCTACAGGGGTTTCATATTTACATGAAAGAGGAGCTATTTACTGTGAAACTTTTTTAAACTCATGTATATGAACTCTAAGAAAAAATGGCAGCAATTATTGTGATTTAAGATAAATATAGTTTTATAAAATAAGTTTAGAAGTACTAGGGTCATTTGATCAGGATATCTAATAAAGCATTAATATTTATTCATATCCAACTTCCAGCTGGAATTTCATAGTACGCGAGCATTAGGTTAATTGAGTTTTATCGAAAATCTCTGGGCTACATTAGTGATACTATAACTTACATTTCCCTAAAATTTAATGCATATAATGTGAGAAAACAGTGAAAAAATGATTAATATATTATTGGACTTGGTGACATCTTCAAACAGAGTCAATTAAAGTTTAGCAATAGACAAAGTATATTTGGATTTTGGCTTGTTATTTATGTTTTGTGGTTTTGGGGTTTGGTGTTTTTTTTTCCAGGAAAGAAACTATGACTCAATCTTCCTTCTAAAGGTTGAATAAGACTGTTGGAAAAAATTTTTGGATGTGCATAGGGATTTGTTTCTTAGAAGGGCCCATTCATCTATTTTATCCTCTCCTGGTTGTCGATTTTTCAGGACGCTTAGAAGATTGTTTATGTTGTCCAAGGGGGTAAAAAGGAAAGCCACAGATTGGGAAAAAAATTGGTAATGACATGTCAGACAAAGAACTTATATCTATAACTTATAAAATACTTGAGCACCACAACAAGATAAAGTTAATTAATCCAATTGAAAAATGGGCACAGTATATGAACACATACTTCACCAAGGAAGACATTCAGATGGCGAACAAACACATGAAGAAATGTTCAAAATCCCTATCTCAAAGAGAGTTGCAAATCAAAACATCTGTGAGATATCATCTCACTCCAGTACGAATAGCAAAATTTAACAGAACAGCAAACATAAAAATGCTGGAAAAGTTGCGGAGAAATTGGAACCCTTATTCACTGTTGGTTGGAGTAGAACGTTGTGCAACCACTATGGAAGGCAGTAAGTACGGTGCTTTCTCAAAAAGTTGCAAATAGAAATACCAGCTGACCACAACTGGGAATATACCCCAAGAAATCATAAATGCCACTCATGCAGATATATGCACACCCATATTGATTGTGGCTTTGTTCACAATAGGTATGGAGACAGGATACTCCACTGATTACCTCCTTTCCTGATTTTGAACCATGAAGTGTTTCCTTGTTCGGTTCTGAGGATTGCTTTCTGGTCCAAATATGTTATTGTTATTTGCCTTCAGGTCGCTTGCAACTCATAACAACCCTATGTGCAACATCCCTAAACCTGCTCTGTCCTGTGCCAATCTCACCATCTCTGAAACACCCACTCTGATTACCCCAGTCATTGAATCAATCCACCTCATAGAGGGTCTTCCCCTCCTGTGCTGTCCCTCCACCCTCCCAAGCATGATGTCCCTCTCCAAGGACTGGTCCCTCGTTACAACATGTCCAAAGTATGTTAGATGAAGCCTCAGAATCCTTGCCTCCAAGGAGCAGCCAAGTTTAACCTTCTCCAGGATGACTCTGTTTGTTACCTAGCAGTCCATGGTACCCTCAATACTCTTCTCCAGCACCACAGCTCAAAGGCAACAACTCTCCTTCTATCCTCCCTAGTCATTGTCCAACTCTCTGATACATAATAAATGATTGCAAAGACCATGGCCTATATCAGATGCACCTTGGTTTCCAGAGTGACACGACTGCTCTTCAGTACTTTGGAGAGGTTCCTAACAGCAGACTTTCCCATTGCAATAAAGGCTTATGGTGATGAAGGAAGAAGTTTGAGCTGCTTTGAAGGAAATAGAAAAAAAAATAAGGCACAAGGAATAGATGGTATACCAATTAATGTATTTCATTTAACACATGCTGCCCTGGATGTGCTCACCAAGTTGTGCCAAGAAATATGGAGAACAACCATTTGGCCAACTGACTGGATGAGATCTATATTTGTTCCCATTCCAAAGAAGGGTGACCTAATGGAGAGTGGAAACTGTAGAACGATATTCATAGATTCTTCTAAATATTATCCCAAAATGACTGGAAAAGCACATTAGAAGAGAACTGCCCGAAGTGCAGGCTGAGTTTAGATGGGTCATGGTACTAGGGATATTGTAGCTAATGTTAGATGGACCTTAGCTGAAAGCAGGGAATACTAGAGGAATGTCTATCTATGTTTCATTAATTATGCAAAGGTGTTTGTGTGGATCATAACAAACTGTGCCTGACTCTGAGAAAAATGGGAATACCAGAACACTTGATCGTGCTAATGAGAAACCTATACTTGGACCACAAGGCATTCATAAAAACAGAGCAAGGAAACACTGTGTGGTTCAAAATTGGAAAGGGTGTATGCCACGGGTGTGTCCTATCTCCATTCTTTTTCGACCTGTTTGCAGAACAAATTATCCAGGAGGCTGGGCTCTATGAAGGAGAAGTGTGGCATCAGGATTGGTGGAAGATCTATCAACTATCTGTGATATGCAGATTACACAACCCTGCTTGCTGAAACTGAGGAGGACCTGAAGCGCTTGCTGCAGAGGGTCAGGGACTGCAGCCTTCAATATGGATTGAGGCTAAATATCAAGAAAGCAAAGATTTTCACCACTGGACCAATTGGCAGCATCAGGATGAATAGTGAAAGAGATTCAGATTATCCACAGCTTTAATTTGCTTGGCTCCACAGTCAACACTCTTGGCTCCAGCAGCCAGGAAATTAAAAGACGTATTGTAATGGGAAAGTCCAAGAATAGGTTTTACATAAATTTAATGAGAGGTAGTGTTTAGGTCGAAGTAATGTACAATAGAGCCAACATGTGTTAGTACTATGGTGAGATTATAAAAATAAAAGTAAAAAAGGAATGTTTTCTTTCCAGACCCTCTGCTTTTTTGTTTACCTCCTTCATTTTTTCTATTATTTAATCATCATTTTTTTTTTATTTCATCTATTTTCGGAATAATTTTTTTATATTCCTCTCCTAATATTCCACAAGTATACATTTTTTACCAACACTCCCAAATTATAAATTATGATTTCCTTTGTCATCCAGCAAGCTTTTTATCATAGAAGTCACATGTAAGCTCTTCATTTAGCCATCCAGAAGAAAATCCTTTGACTTGGAATCCACATCCAGGGTTCTCTCAGGCTACGCCCTGCCATAGTATCTCTACAATGTACAATTTTCAGACCAGACGACTTCTCATCTTTCAACAGGCATAGGCTAAGTCAACAAGACATACTGCTCGGTCTTGGTGTCTTCTCACACCCTCAAAATATAGAAAGCTCTATTTCATACTGGTCCCATTGCTACTGATTTAGATTATGTGTCCATAGTTAATGTAGCTGGTGATTGTGTTCCCAGAGAGGGTTAACACAGTAGATAGAAAAACCAATTTTTAAAGTAATTTCCCAACACCACACACTGTCCATAAAGAGCTGGGTTTGGGAAAATCTGTTAGACTGTAACTCTAATCTCATATACAGTATCCATTTATTACATTAAAAAAATTTCTCAGATTCATTGACTTCAAATCACTTCTAACTCCTAATGCCCCTCCCTCAGATTTTCTATTCTGTAACTCTCAACAGTGGGAACTGCCCATCTTTGTCCCTCAGAGCCTCTGATGGATTTGAATGTCTGCAAGTGCATAGCTTCTGCGTGAATAGTGCAACTCTTTACATACTAAGACACTAAATGTAGTTCTTCTATCACACAGAAAATTTTAAATTTTTACGAAGAGACACTGGGCTCTACATTATCTGCCCTTTGCTTAACTGCCAAAACTAAGGGTCTTCTTAATGTTCACTACATTTTAATAATACTATCCATCTTTCAATTCTATAGCCACACAAGTTTATTGCCTATGAAATATCTCTCAGCTTATTACAACATTAAATCACGATATTCAGTTAACCATATGTTGTTGTTATTGTTGTTATGTGCCGTCGAGTCGCCTGCGACTCATAGCGACCCTATGCACAACAGCCCTAAACTCCACTCTGTCCTGTGCCAATCGCACTGTCTCTGACACTCCCATCCCGATTACCCCAGTCACTGAATCAATCCACCTCAT
>NW_006399806.1:11443262-11445135 GCF_000299155.1 Elephantulus edwardii | reverse complement strand
AATCCTTGCCTCCAAGGAGCCACCCGGTTTAACCCTTTCCAAGACAAATCTTGTTTTCCTAGCAGTCCATGGTATTCTCAATACTCTTCTCCAGCACCACAGCTCAAAGGCATCAATTCTCCTTCTATCCTCCTTGGTCATTGCCATATATGCTTGCTAAATCCTTAGATATCTTCTCCCAAGGTTTAGTTTCTGGTATACCAGTAACTTAGGTAATAGGATATCTTTATTTTCATTTTTGCTTCAAAGTCTATCACGCATTATCATATTGTTGTTGTATGTGTTGTCACATTGCCTGCAACTCATAATGACCCTATGTTTAACAGCTATGAACCCAGCTGTATCTTAAGCCAATTTCATTGTCTCTGACACACACACCTTCATTACCCCAGTCACTGGGTCAATCCATCTCATCCAAGGTCTTCCTCTCTTTTTCTGTCCCTTCAGCCTTCCAAAGATGATATCCCTCTCCATGGGCTGGTCCCTCTTGGTATCACGCCCAAAGTATGTGACAGGGAGTTTCAAAATATGACAACAGACAGGGGCAGTAGATCTGTTGTTCATAAGATTATTATGAATTGTAGTGGACTCAATGGCACCTAATAACATTCCTAAAATGTCTTTCCCCACTTCATGTATGCCCACTAAACTCCTCTTCTTTAAATTGCACCTATGACATTTCCTTAAAGAAAAATTTTGTATCCCTACCCTCAACCACACAGTAACTGGGGTAACACTGGGGTAGATGTGTCACCACTTTTTTACCTGTTTTCTAAGTACTGGCTTTCCATAGTCTGTAGAGTGTTGCACTGCTAACCCAGTTAGCAGTAATTCAAATCTACCAGCTGTTTCATGATAGGCAGTTTTCTCCCATTGCCTCAGAAAATCCAAGAGAGGGTCATTAAGAGTCAGACTGATTTAATGGTAGTGAGTTTGAGTTTTTGAAAAATTATTAGTGGGTAAGAATCATAGAGTCCTTTTTTATTAATATTTTAATGAAATTTTACAGAAAACTTGATTTCCATTCATTCATGATTGCACATTCTCCTCCCTACTACGCCTACCAATTCAATTTTCTCTTGAAGAAGATTTTTCCATTGTTACACAATTTCATCCCTTTCCCAAACCCCCCAGTCCACTTTGCTATGCACCTCTTATTCTGATATTGTCATCAAATAATACCTAATCATTTATTTCTTTCAAGCCAGGAATTAAAAGACTATTTGTATTGGGAAAGCCTGCTTTCAGAGACCTCTCCAAAGTACTGAAAAGCAGCGATGTCAGTCTGGAGACTAAAGTGTGCCTGATACAGGCCATGGTCTTTGCAATTACCTGTTTATTCATCAGAAAGCTGGACAATGACTAGGGATGCTAGAAGGAGAATTGATGCCTTTGAGCTGTGGTGCTGGAGAAGAGTATTGAATATACCATGAATTGCTAGGAGAACAAACAGGTTTGTGTCTGTGTGAAACCAGGCTGCTCCTTGGAAGCAAAAATTCTGAAGCTTTGTCTGACATACTTTGGTCATGTTGCAACTAGGGACCAGTCCTTAGAAAGGGATATCATGTTTGGGAGGGTGGAGGGACAGCGCAAGAGAGGAAGACCCTCAATGAGATGAATGGATTTAGTGACTGGGGGAAGAGGGGTAGATGTGTCAGAGACAATAAGATTGGCACAGGGTAGAGCAGGGTTTAGGGCAATTGTACATAAGGTCTCTATGATTTACTGACAACTTGACAACACATAAAAACAACAAATTTAGCTGAAGGTGGTAGATAGGGAGGAAAATGTGCAACAATAAATGAATGGAAATGCAAGTTTTCTGTAAACTTTTGTTAAGTCACAATAAAAAAATATTTTAAAAAAATAAAAT
>NW_006399806.1:11421072-11443161 GCF_000299155.1 Elephantulus edwardii | reverse complement strand
AAATAAGCCAGTATAAAATATAAATTTTATAAAATAAAATAAAAAGAGAAGTGTTATGGAATTGGGAAGTGGAAATCATTGCTTAAGGAACGTTGAATTTCTGGTAATGGTGAGAGAAAATTAATAAACGGAATTGGGGATAGTCGCTCAACATGGTAAATGTATTTACTGAATTGTACATACAAAAATTGGTGAAATAAAAATTTGTTATATATATATCTACCAAACAGATTCAACCTGGAAAGGGTTAAACGGGGTGGCTCTGTAGAGGCAAGGATTCTGAGACTCCACCTAACATACTTTGGAGATGTTGTGAGGAGACCGGTCCTTGGAGAAGAACATCATGCTTGGGAGGGTTGAGGGACAGCGCAGGAGGGGAAGGTCTTCTATGAGGTGGATTGATTCAGTGACTGGTGTAATCAGGATGGGAGTGTTGGAGACAGTCCGATTGACACAGGACAGAGCAGAGTTTAAGGCTGTTGTATATAGGGTCGCTATGAGTTGCAAGCGACTCGACGGCACATAATAACAACAACAACAACATATCTACCACAGTTTTGGTAAGAAGATATGCTACAATCTTACGTGTATGTGGCTCAACTCTACCAGCTGCTCCACAGTAGAAGGGTGGACAGTCTCCTCCCGTGCAATTTACTGCTTTGGAAGACCTTCTGCAGGACCATCTATGAGCCAGTTCACACTCAACAGCACATAACAACAATATTATTTCACAAGTATATAGTCAGAGAGCCTCATGAGACCAGAGAGGAAGGAACAGAAGCAGTGCAAGTTCTCCTCCAGTGCCCTTTCTGGTGGGCTCTCCAGCCAGGGCAATCTTCCCAACAGCCCCAAGAAAGAGAGAGTTGATTCTTTTCCTGCTGGGCTCTATAATGACCACAGAGGACTTTACTAAGGTACCAGGGAGGAAGGGACAAAAGTAAGATGAATTACCTCTAGTTCCCTTTCTATAAGTCTCTCTAGCCACAGAGAACATTTTTGCCAACTGAGGGACCAGAAAGGAAAGAGCAGAAGCAGAGCAAGTTCTCTTCATAGTGGGCTCCCCAGGCCTAGTGAATTTAGCCACTGGACTGGAGAGGCATGATCTCTGGTAGGTGAATTGCTCTCCTCTGACGAGCTGAATTTTCACCACCAGGCCAATAAACATTACCATGATAACATGGAAAAAAGATTACAGCTGTTCATGATTTCATCTTTCTTGCATCCACAATCAACACTCTTGGCACCAGAAGTCAGGAAATCCAAAGATGATTTGCACTGGAAAAATCTTCTGTCAAAGACCTCTTCAGAGTTCTTTAGAGAAGGAATGTCAGCCTAGAGAATAAGGTGCACCTGATCCAGGTCATTGTCTTCTCAGTTACTTGTTAGGCATCTGAGAGTTGAACAAAGACGATGGATGACAGAAAAAGAATCAATGCGTTTGAGTTTGGGTGCTGGAGAACAGACCATGGGGAACAAACAGGTCTTTCTTAGAGAGGGTGAAATCAATTTGCTCATTGGAGGCATGGATTTTGAAGTTCCATGTCACATGCTTTGGGTTACCAGGAGGGAGCAATCCTTGAAGAAGGACATCATGCTTGGGAGGGTGGAGAGTCAGTGCTGAAGAGAAAGCCCTTGGATGAAATGGATTGACACAGACTGTGGCAATGAAATCAGGTTGTGTCAGAGTTTGTCTCAGAATAGCGCAAGATTCAGAGCCATTGTTCCTAAGGTCACTATGAGTTATTATCAATTTCATGGCACATAATAGCAACCACAATTTTTTAAAAAAAAGCTAAACAATAGAAAAGAAATAATAATTCTCTGTAGAAGTCTTTTCTGGGGACCTTCGGCTCATGGAATCCCATAACTCCTTTTAGATTACTTGTAAATCACCTTGAATCAAAATCACAGTTATACATGCCCTTTAATTCAGTAGATCAAATCTCCTCAGAAATTCAGAAGCTGTCTTAGTCAGTTTTGTGTCCTTAGCATTTGGCAGCTAGTAAATTCTCAGTACATATTTGCTGAATAAATGAATGGATGGATTGCCAGATTTCTAGAAATAGCTTTTGCTTTGTTTTAATTGATGGGAAGGGAATCTCCAACAACAGATGCAACTGATTACATAACAAATGAAGCCCTGGTGTGGAACTCACAGCCAAATTAGCATTTGGCTGATCTCTATTTACATGGAATAGCTTGAGCCAACTTCTGTACCACTTGAGCAGTATGTATTGTATTAAAATATATGTACAGGACTTGAAACCTGAGTGGTGAATCTAGCTGTTTAGATATCCCATTATGACTCTTGCACTTCCCCCTATTAATCTTTTTCTGACTTTAAGAACTGTAATACATATTCCATTGCTTCATTTTTATGTTTATCACTAGCCTGGGATTGCTACTTTCTTTCTTCGCTTTTTTGTTTTTTGTGTTTTTTTTTAAAAACCAACCTGGGGTGGAGGGAGTATGCAGGCAGTTAAAGCACAAAGTGACAGACTGTACTGAGAAATGAATAGATTCAGAGACTACAAACTACCTTAAAGGAAAACTCATTCTCTTTTTATTACCTTGCACCTTTTGGTGCCAAACTTGCTTTTAATTCATGATTTTAAAGGAGATTTTATGTCTGCCCATAATCTGTTCTCATGCAATTTGCCCAGGAGAGGTTAGCTATTTTCAGTTAAAATTGATCCACCTTCTCCAGGCTTGTGGTTGAGCAGCAAAGATTAAAGGACATGAATCTCTTAACAACTCCTGATGGGTTTGGATTACACACATCACATTCACTTTAAATGTGGAAAACATCTAAAAATATACTTTTTGAGTTCCAGAGAATTCATATTTGCTATTTCACAGAACAGAAAACGTTAAACCTAATTTGATGCTTAAAACCTAAACTGTTATTTTCCAACCAGAAAAAAAGCTACTTGTGTTCAAAAATATCCCTGTTGAAGTACTCTAAAGATTGTGAGTAATTGTGATTATAAGAAAGCTTATTGACAGAAAGAAATCACTTTTGTATCTAAAATGAAGTTAGCAATCATTACATACGAATTTTGCCATATTAGATACTCTGAGTAAAAATGTCTGATTCTTTAAAATACTTAAAAAATAACAAGTGGTTGATTAATTTATATTTTTAAAAATTAAACTACTAGCTCCTTGAAATTTATTATAACGTGCTCTTTCTTTTACTAAACTAAACATCTTCTGTGGTCATAAAGAAGAGTTCATTCAATCTATTTGAGGGATCATGAATACATTTTCCAACATTAACGTTATGAAAGAAAGTAAAATATAGGAAATACAATTCTTCAGTAATCAGTAAAATGGGAATTTCATAACAGCCATCTCTACTCTGGTAGCAAAGTTGCCAGGGAGTGTCAATGTTAAGTCAAAGGTGATCCTTCTCTGCAAGTTTAAATCCAACAGCAGGTCCATAGGAGAAAGATGAACAATCGCCTCCTATCCAATTTACAGACTTTGAAAACCTGCTGGGGCATCGGCTATGAGTAGCTTTCCATTCAAGGTCTCTGAGTGAGTGAGTGTTCCCCACTCAATATTATTAAATAGTATAAATTACATAATGACAAGCTTCACCAAATTATTCAAGTTCCATAGCAAATTTGGATGCCTTTCAAGAACATGAGGTATTGTTTTCGGGCTAGTCAACATGTATAAGGGACATTAAACATGCCTACTACACCACAAGATCCGTGCTGTATTTATACAACATAAGTGAAAATGCCGCGATTATTTTTGTTCATGTGTCTTTTTTTAAAAAAGAATGAACTCATCCAAAGTTTGTGATGGAGTATTTTAATATTAATATACATTTTAAAAATTTAATCCCAAATATTCCTAACAAAGTAAGAGCCTGGCTTTTATAATCTCTTTTTATTTCTCATTAACTTTAATGGAAGTTTACAGAGGCTTAGGGTTTCCAATCATTCATTGTTGCACTTTTCTCCCTGCCCACTCCTCCCCCCATTCACTCTTCTCCTTGAAAAGAAAAACTCTTTCATTGTTATGCAGTCCCTCCCCCCAAGGCCACTCCACTGTGCAGCTGAATCTTTCTTCCCCTTCCCTGCCTTTGCTTCCCTTTTCTCTCCTTTTCCTTCCTTATTGTCTCCCTCCTGCCTCCCAACCTTTTTTTTTCCATCCTTTTCCTTTATTCTGCCTTCTTTCTTCCACTTCTGCAGAATCACAACATTATAATCAATAGACTTTCAAAAAGACATTAAAAAACCCCCTTATTTTCCATTTTTTATGCAGTTTGCTTTTGATTGCAGCACCAAGGAGGATTTTCAATTATGTTATTGATAGAAGCAATTTGCATAGAAGAGAAAAAAATAGAAAATTGTCTCAGAATCAATCTTTTTCTTCTTAACAGAATTTTCTGAAGCTCTTCCTGGTCTCCCTACTTCATATGCTGCTTTGCTAAGAATTAAGAAAAGTTCATCATCTACACTCTTTGGTTCAAAGTCCAGACCAAGATACAACAGCCCTTCTGTAGGAACAATGAGTGTTTCTTCCCCTAGTTGGCGAGGAACAGCTCAACATTATTACTCACCCATCAATCTTTATCATTCCTCAGAGGCCTTCAAACAAGATGGTAAGTGTATCCTCTGATTAACATATATTTCAGGATTCTTTGTGCATTTATTTTTCTACTATTTAACTATATGCCAATCTTGAGTTAGGATTAGGATTAAATAAACTCATATGATGAAAGGAAAAGGAAAAGTTTTCTGGATGGTGATTCAGCAGTGAATATCAAGAGCTTTAGAGCAGTCATGTCATCCAATTAATGACTTCATTCCCAGAAATATATTCTGCATCAGAAAGTAATAAGCAATGCACACCAAAATAACTGTCTATTGTTGTGTTGTAACATGCCTTCAAATCAGAACAGATTCAGAAGACCCTCCAGTGGATTTGCAGAAGTAGTAAATTGCACAGTAGGAGTGTGTGAAACTGTGAAAAGTAATAAATATTGTGATATAAGATAGAGTCAAGGTTGAGACAAACTCAAAAGTGTCTACTGTAAATGACTATAAACTTGCTAAAATTGGTTTTATTTTGAATAGTAAGCAGTCAAGGGAAAAGAAAAATAAAAATCTGGCCAATTGTACATTTCCCAGTACTTCAGAGATTTAAAAGTTGTTCACTAGAAGTACAAATATTTACAGCACTAATATCAGACAACAATGTTTTCTAGAGGGTTGTCAGTAAGAATGTATTCATTGATATAATGACGAGTAACATGAATAGTTTTCTTAATATCTGCTTTGGTCATTGCTAGGAGGGATCAGTACTTAGAAAAGAAAATCATATTCCGAAAAGTGGGGTGAGCAAAGGAGGGCAAGACCACCAATTAGTTGGATTGAAAGAGTGATTGTACCAAAGGGCTTAGGGTAGTAGAGATGACAAGCATAGCACAGAATAGTCCAAGTCCACTCAACAACACCTAACAATAGCAACAACATAATAACAATTCCATTTGCTTTAGTAAAGGAAGAAGCCTAAACAACAAAATAAGTGATTCTCTGTAATAGCACTTTTCATTTTTATATTCAAATCACTTAAGTTTCTTGTTAAAATACAGATTATCTTTGTTTTAGGGGTTGTTTTTGGTGGTTGGTTATCGTTGTTGTTGCGACTTGAGTCAGAACCAATTCGTAGCTGACTCTTCAGCAGGTTTTCAAAGACAGTAAATCAGATGGAAAGAAGTTGTTCATCTTTCTCCTGTGGAGCAGCTTGTGATTCAATAAACCTGCCTCTGAGTTGGCAGTACAAGTTCTTACCACTAGACTAACAGAGTTCCCTCACAGATCTGGGTTATAATCTACATTTATAATTATAACAAGCTCCTGGCTGATGACAATGTTTCCTGTTTGTGGATCCAGGAACTAGACTAGGATCCAACATAATACAATTTCAACTTATCTGTTGATTTAAAATATCAGGAACAATGATTGTTTTACATATTTTCCAAATAATCTTTGTTCAATATTTCTTTCTCATCTAAGTATTTGATAGATATTGGCTGGACATAACTTTGAGTGTCTTCTGACAAGATCCTGACATATGGCTTTTGTCAGGTAATCCCCGTTAGCTTTAATAGATAGTCAAACTGAGTTGACAGGTGAAAAATGAGAAAATTAACAGAGCCTGAATAGAAGTCATCCCACTCTGCTCAGAAGTACACCAAGAAGTACCTCAAATAGAGCTAAGATTTTTCTGAGAGATGTGAAATCCTGGATTTCAGAATGACTTGGTGAAACAATTATCTGTCTTATAAACAACTTAGATAAAACTGTTCCCCTATGTAGAAAGAGATAAAACCATACATTTGGTGCACAGTCTTTTTGAGAACAAAATTTTAGAACCACATGAACATTATAGTGGTACTCTATAAATAAATTGTGATATTTTTTGGCAATTGGAAGACTGAAATGATTAAATTTTGTGGAGTCTATATAAACCTCAAAATAGATATACCTCAAAATACATTATGAAATGAATGAAAAAAGTTACCGAGTATTGACAGTAAAATATATATTAAAATTTTGAAACAATAAAAGATGAATTTACTATTTATAGAAAAATATAAGGAAGTCTGGTGACTCAGTGATTAAGTAGTTGGCTGCTAATCCAGAGGTTGGTGCTTTAAGCCACCCAGAAGCTCTGCAAAAGAAATATGTGCCAGTCTGCTTATATTAAGATTGTTGTTGTTGTGTACCACCGATGTGGAAGCAACGCATAGCCGAACATCCTACAGATTTTCAGAAGTAGTTAATCACATGGGAGGAGATTGCTCAGCTTTAAAAACTCTATCTAGATGGATCTGCTTTGTTTTATAGGGTCAGTATGAGTCAGAATCACCTCAATGATGATGAATGTTCCCACACAGTTGCATATGGTATAATTTTAGAAACATGAATTGCAGATAGCAAAGTGACAATAACACTTCTTTCCGAGCACAAAAAAGAGAGAGAGAGAGAGAAAAGAAATGATACCAGGAAAGGAAAGATAGTCAGTTATTGTTGAGTCAGCTATGACTCATGCAGACCTCATGAATGTCAGGGTAGAAGTGAACTTCATAGATGGTCAATGGCTATTTTTCAAAAGCTGATCAGCTGTGTGTGGTCTAAATTCTACTCCTTGGAATAGAATTCCTATCCTTTTGGTTAACAGATGTACACATCAATCATTTGCACCTTCCAGGGATTTCATAGGTATTGTGCAGGATTTTATATTAGAACGTAGAGAGATCTTCAGCTTTCAAACACAAGAAGTTATTTAGTATGTTGTAAGGCCAAACATGATAATAAAATCTCAAAATCTTAATTTAGAATCAGAGAATCAGAATTTATAATTACAGTTATGAAGTTTGTTTGTTGGGTAAGTCAAAACCTTTAGACTTCAGTTTATTTTTCCATTAAGTGGAGTTCTTGAAAGAAAGGTTTAACCTTGACTGGAGCTCAGTGGAGGTCTACAGTAGACAGAGCTCAAGGTCAGAAAGAACTTTGCTTCCATCTCTGCTGCTTCAGTGAGTGATCTTTGGGTTAATATTTGTAATTGTCACTTTGGCTCTATATGAAAAATGGCCTAGTGGCCAGAAGCTGCACATGGTTTGAGGCCACCAGCTCCTTTGTGGGAGAAATATACTGCTTCCAGTGCACAGCCAGGCACTTCCTTCTGTGTTGGCTGGTCCTAGGAGTTGAACCAGAAGGGCAGGGCTGGGAGGACCCATAGATCACTGAAGGCGGGGAAAATTCCCAGTTGGTCTAGAAGATGCTTTCCTTAGGACTGGTTTGTCTGGGTGATCTGAAGGGCATTTCCCTCTCTGCTGACAGTTCCCTGAAGGCAGGGTTGAGCAGAGAAAGCATGGGCTCACAGACAGCCATGAGAGGTCTTCCTTTTCTGCTAGCTCATCCCAGAAAGTAAATGGACAGGTAATTGGGGGCGGAGGGACAATGTGGACATTACGTGGTCCCACTTGAGGTGGGCCGTGAGGTAATTTCCTCACAGCTGGCTAATCAAAGGGCCCCACAGGCCCTGCCTGCTGGGTGAGGAGGAACCAACTGTAAGGTAGTCCACAGGACTCTTACCTCTCTACTGGCTGATCTTAGCAGTGAATGAGTGGGTAGAGACAGGGAAGGCCTAGTCTATAGACTAGGCATAAATAGATTTGCAAATATAGCCCAAAATGCAGAACCAGGAGAAGATACAGTCAATTAATGGGACCTTCTAAAAATCAAATCCCTTTGTGCATTTTTTTTTAAACAGGGTGAAAATAAAGCCCAAAGATTAGGAAAAAAATCATTTGGCAATTACCTTTGAGACAAGGCTCTCATAGCTAAAGTTTAAAAATACTACGGAACCTCCACAAGAAAAAAAGATTGATAACCCAATAACAAATTGGGCAAAAGACATGAAAAGATTCTTCACAAAGGAGGGTATTCAGTTGGCCAACAAACACACTGGAAATCAGAGAGATACATATCAAAACAACAACGAGAAACCATTTCATTCCAATAGCAGTTGTTGTTGCTGTTGTTATGTGCCATCAAGTCATTTGCGACTCATAGCGACCCTATGCACAACAGCCCTAAACCCTGCTCTATCCCTCGCCGCACCTCCTCTGACACACCCATCCTGATTACCCCAGTCACCGAATCAATCCATCTCATAGAGGGTCTTCCCCTCCTGCACGGTCCCTCCACCCTCCCAAGCATGATGTCTCTCTCCAAGGATTCGTCCCTCCTGGCAACATGTCCAAAGTATGTCAGACGAAGCCCCAGAATCCTTGCCTCCAAGGAGTAGCTTGGTTTAATCCTCTCCAAGATGAATCTGTTTGTTTTCCTGGCAGTCCATGGTATTCTCAATACTCTTCTCCAGCACCACAGCTCAAAGGCATCAACTCTTCTTCTGTCCTCCCTAGTCATTGTCCAACTCTCTGATGCACCAATAGCAGTAGGAAAGCTTAATAAGACAGCAAGCAATAAATGTTGCAGTATACACAGAGATATTGGACCTCTCATACATTGTTGGTGGGACTTTAACATGGTACAACCACTGTGGAAGTCAGTTAGGCCATTTCCTCAAAAATCTGAACCTGGAAACCCCTTAAACCTCAGATATTCTATTGCTGGGAATATACCCAAGGAAATCAGGGTTGAAACACATATAGAGGTATTACATGGATGCTCATACCATGGCAAGAAAGTGGACAGATCCTAAATATCCATTAACAAACAAGTGGATAGAAAAACTGAGATATATTCACACAGTCGAATACTATTCAGCACTGAAGAATAATCAAGTATTCATAATGTACAACATAAATGGAAGAGGATGGAGAACATAACATTGAATGAAATAGTTCAGTCGCAAAAAGACAAATACTGCATAGGACCACCACTGTGACAAGAGGAGTGTAACTGAGGATTGATGTGGGGAGAGAAGAATATAAATGTAACCGGGAGACAAACACTAAAAGGACCAAGATAATGGAGGATCAACCTGGAAAGAACCAAGATAATATGGCTAAAGCGGGGGCCAGGGGGAGGGGGGGAGTGGGGAGACAATGTGGCAACTGTAATCAGCAGATAGTAACGATTTAACTGTTTAAAAGGGAAAGCAGAGAGAGGAGGTGAAGATCTAAGAATAAATCACTAGGACAGTAGAGATTAGTGTGAGATAGAAGGGTCAAGAAATAGAGAGCAATAGAGACTTAAAGAAACATAAAAGCAACAGATCAATAGTAATTAATTTTATAAAACAGTGTACAAAAAATGATTCTATAAAAAAGTACATAAATTAAACAATGTATATGAGTAATTATGAAAGTTGATAATATAAGTAAAACAAATTAAAAGTTTATTAATATGTTCATTCATCCTAAATTGTTTTTGTTAATTGACTTCAACTGTCTCTAGGATGTTTTTAATGTCATACCTATAATAGCCCATATGTAATTCCAACCATGTAGGATGAAAAAAAAATAAATGAGAAACGCCAAGAGTATATATCTTTTTATCATTTCTGTTTCAAGGCAGAAACATGTGTGTGTGTGTGTGTGTGTGTGTTGATGATGATGAAGTAGTTTCCTTATTAAGCTGCTAACTGAAAGATCAGTGATTTGAATTCATCGGCTTCTTGACAGAAGAGGGCCAGTTTTTCCATGTAAAGCATGGATATTTTTTCCATGTAAAACATGCAAAATTTACAGCTAGAGAAACTTGATAAAGGACAGCCATAAGTTGGAATCAATTCAGTGTCAGTGGGTTTAGGGATTTTGGCAGGGGGAAAGACTCCCTTAGATTGAAACATCTGTTGTTGTTATTATGTACCCTTGAATTGGACCTCCATTGCTGACTATCTTTTATTTTTTCATTAATGATTGAAAGGATAGGTCTAAACAAATTCTCTGGTGCACTGTTCAAACCCTGAAGGTAAATTGCTCCTTCCTAGGTAGTAATGTCACCAGAGATACCATTGCTGATGCCTCATAGATCTTGGGGGAAAAGTAGAGAATACCAGAAGAATATCTATTTATGATTTATTTACTATGTTAAGGCATTTGTTTACATGGATCTTATCAAACAATGTTTAATACTGAACAGAATGCATATTTCAGAACATTGAATCACACTCATATGAATCCTGTAACTAAACCAAGAAAGAACAAGAAAACACTGCACGGAACACTGCACAGTTTAAAATAAAGAAAAGTGCCTGTTAGAATTGTATTTTTTTCTGCATACTTATTCAACCTGTATGATGAATAAATACTTGGAGAAAATGGATACTTTAAAAAACTATGGCATCAAGATAGAAGAAAGACTCATAAACAATATGAATTATACAGCTTACACAACCATGTTTGGTGACAGTGAGTAGTACTTGAAACACTTTCTACAGACCATCAAAGACTACAGTCTTCAAAAATGATTATATCTCAAAATCGAGAAAACAAAAATTCCTACCACATGATAGGCAACATCATGATAGATCTAGGAAAGGTTAAAATTGTCAATGACTTCATCGTACTTGGATCTACAATAAACAGCCTGGCACCAGCAGTATATAAATTAAGAAAACCATATTAGTTGGGGGGAAAGAATGCTGTCAGAAACCTCTACAAAATACTGAGAAGCAATGCTGTCAGTTTGAAGACAAAAGTACAACTGATTCAAGCAATTATATCTTCATTCACTTGCTGTGCATTTGATAACTGGACAAGAAATAAGAATGATGGGAAAAAAATATCAATGTCAATGAGTTATGATGTTGGAGTAGAGCCCTTGGACTACCAAAAGAATAAATAGATAACTCTTGGAGAAGGTACACCCAGAGTGTTTCTTAAAGACAGGATAATGAAGCTTTGTCTGACATACTATGGGTATATTTTTAAAAGGGAGTATTCCTTGGAAAAGGACATCATTCTAGGAAAGTTGAAAGGTCAGAAAAGGGGAAGAAGATCCTCAATGAGGTGGACTGGACACAGTCATTTCAATAATGGGTCAAGGATGTTAGAGATGATGAAGATGGTACAGGATAGGACAAAACCCAGATTTGTTGTTCATTCTTCTTGTTGTTGTTATGTGCTGTCGAGTCGCTTGCGACTCATAGCGATCCTATGTACAACAGCCCTAACCCCGCTCTCTCCAGTGCCAATCGCACTGTCTCCGACACTCCCATCCAAATTATCCCAGTCACTGAATAAATCCACTGCATAAAGGCCCTTCCTCTCCTGCCCCGTCCCTCCACCCTCCCAAGCATGATGTGCCTCTCTAAGGACCGGTTTCTCCTCACAATATGTCCAAATTATGTTAGACGGAGCCTCAGAATCCTTGCCTCCAAGGAGCCACCCGGTTTAACCCTTTCCAGGACAAATCTGTTTGTTTTCCTAGTGGTCCATGGTATTCTTAATACTCTTCTCCAGCACCACAGCTCAAAGGCATCCATTCTCCTTCTATCCTCCTTGGTCATTGTCCAACTCTCTGATGCATAAGAAGTGATTGCGAAGACCATGGCCTGTATCAGACGCACCTTAGTCTCCAGAGAGACACCATTGCTCTTCAGTACTTTGGAGAGGTCCCTAAAGCAGACTTTCCCATGGAAATGCGCCTTTTAATTTCCGGCTTCTGGTGCCAAGACTGTTGACTACAGAGCCAAGCAAACTAAAGCTGTGTACAATCTCAATCTCTTCACCATCCATCCTGATGCTGCCAATTGGTCCAGTGGTAAGAATCTTTGTCTTCTTGACATTGAGTCCCAATCCATATTGTAGGCTGCAGTCTTTGACACTCTGCAGCAGGCGCTTTAGGTCCTCTTCAGTTTCAGCAAGCAGGGTTGTGTCATCCGCATAACGCAGATTGTTAATAAATTGTCCACCAATCTTGACCCCACAGTTCTCCTCATAGAGCTCAGCCTCCTGGATAATCTGTTCTGCATATAGGTTGAAAAGGTATGGAGATAGGATGCATCCCTGGCGTACACCCTTCCCAATTTTGAACCATGCAGTGTTCCCTTGCTCTGTTCTGACAACTGCCTCCTGGTCCAAGTATAAGTTTCGCATTAGAACGATCAAGTGTTTTGGGATTCCCATTCTTCTCAGAGTCAGACACAGTTTGTTATGATCTACACAGTCAAATGCCTTTTTATAGTCAATGAAACACAGATAGACATTCCTCTGGTATTCCCTGCTTTCAGCCAAGATCCATCTAACATCAGCTACAATATCTCTAGTACCACGACCCCTTCTGAAACCAGCCTGGACTCCTGGTAGTTCTCTGTTGATGTGCTGTTCCAGTCGTTTTTGTATAATCTTCAGTAAAATCTTGCTTGCATGTGAAATCAGTGAGATTGTTCTGTAGTTTCCACATTCTGTTGGGTCACCTTTCTTTGGGATAGCAACAAATATCGGTCTCTTCCAGTCAGTTGGCCAAGTCTTTGTTCTGCAGATTTCTTGGCACAACTTGGTGAGCACGTCCATGGCAGCATCTGTTAACTGAAATATGTCAATTGGTATACCATCTATTACTGGAGCCTTAGTTTTTGCCATTTCCTTCAAAGCAGCCTGAACTTCTTCTTTCATAGGGTTGCTAAAAATTGTAGTCCTGTTCCTCCAATGAGTGTAGAGAATAAACAAGTGCAGAGAGGAGATAGCCCTGATACACACCTTTCTTGATTTTAAACCATGCAGTATTTTCTTGTTCTGTTCTTACAATAGCTTCTAGGTCTAGCTACAGGTTTTTCATGTGCACAATTTAAGACAGACTTTATGAAGAATGTGGTGTCATAATTGAACGAAAACTCATCAACAACATGTGTTATGCAGATGACACAACCTTGTTTGCTGGAATTGTGGAAGACTTGGAGTGATTATTGTAAAAAATTAAGGACTAAAGCTGCCATCAGTATGGATTCTCTTTCAATATTAAAAGCAAGCAAACACACACCCAAACAAGCCTCCCCACTGTGCCAATAGGTAGCATCATGATAGTTGGAGAAAAGATAGAAATTGTGACTGATTTTATCATACTAGGATCCACAATCAAAAACCTTGGCCACAGCAGTGAGGAAATCAAAAGATTAGTTGTATTTGGAAAGTTGTCAGTCAAAGACATCTATGAAGTGCTGAAGAGCAAGGAGTCAGTTTAAGTACTAAGATACGTGACCCAAGCCTTGGTCTTCTCAGTTACTTTCTGTGCATCTGAAAGTTTGACAATGAATAAAGAAGACGGAAGAAGAATTGATCAGGAAATGTAAGGATGGCACAGGATAGGACAGGCCTCAAATAAGTTGTTCATAGGGTTGCTATGTGTCTTACTCATCTTGACATGGAAGCAAAATAGAAAATCTCATCTTGGAAATGTCCATGACCCAGACAATTAAATAATGTTTTGTGATTGGAGTGTAGGGTGCGTGTAAAGCTAAAAAGAACAGTTCCCCATTTTTTTAAAGATTCATATAAGACGATCTTTAAAGCCAACTTTTATTTCCTTTTCTTCTTCAATTGAAGATTGAATGGTATGATAGTAAATGAGAGTTTGAAATAAAGAGGTATTTATGATTTATATTCATAATTCAAAACATTCTCTAATTGTGTATTTTCATGTGATTAGTTTCCATAAGTTACAGATAATAAAGAAATCCAAAATGGTAGCTTTATAAGAATTGTCTATTTTTTTTTTAGTTATAGCTATTAGCACATTAAGAGGGAACCAAAATTAATAGCTATTTAAATTGGTTTAAACTGCAAGAAATTACTATGCAACTTAACCCACTAATTATATAAACTGGTTCTCAGGAACAGCTTTAGGGAAAAAAGGGAATATTGTATTAGGAGAAACAATGTTACTACATTATTGACTAACAACAATTTAAACAAAATGAAATACAGCTTCTGCCCCCTACTCCCATAATGAGAATTTGTTTCAAGTCAGAGTATTTTCTGTGTTGCTGTCATTAGATAGAGATGCTTAGCTCTGTGAAACCTAACCATTTTTTTTCTATTTTATGTAAACTATTAAACATTGAAATAGCTTCATTCACCTTTAATGGGTCTTGTCTACCTTCAATATCTTCAAAGAATAACCATTTGCTAACAAAACAGTATTTATAAGTGCTTCTCTTGGTTTTGTTATCAACTAGTTCCTGAAAGTATTCCACCAGAACTTGAGGAAGCTGTTTGTTTTAAAATACAAACCACCACCAAAAGAATTGCATTTATTTATTCCTTAAGTTTTGACTGTTATTTAAAGGTTATGAATACTCATAAAATAAGTTAATATTGTACAAAGATCAGAAACGAGAAGATGCACTTTTTGTATTTTGTCAAAGCCAAATTTAAGTTGCAAATTTGTAAAATCTAAAATGAACTGATGTCTTAAGTCACCAGAGCGCCCTCGTGCTGTAGGAGTCAGAAAACTCAAAAGTCATACTGCCTTAGAATCAGGTCACACTCAGAGTGCCGCTCCATTGGGCTATAAATCACAAAGGGAGGAGACTGCTCATCATTTTCCAGAAGCCGTTTGTCCATTCAAACTGCCAGAGATGCATGGATTTTGGGCTAGCAGCATAACTTACTATGGAATATGCCACCAGACTCATTACTGTTGAGTCAGCCGTATCATCACCAACCATACATTGAGTTTTCAGAGGCTGTAGATTGCACAGAAGGAGATTTGTCCATCTTTGTCTCGCAGTACAGCTGGTGGACTTGAACCATCTGCCTTTGAGTTGGAAGCACAACTCTACCCACTACATTCACTAGAGCTTATATAGCACCAGAATCCCTAATAATACCGTAGAGCTGTTCTAAAGAACATTTTAAGAAGACAGAGGAGAGGGCCTTTGTATTTAAAAGTCAGTTGTCTTTATATTTTGGAGGAACATTCTTCTAATTGGCACAGCACTCTACTGTCAATTTGCTGTACTGAGGTAACCTGGGGTGGCTGTGATGTTGAACCTTGTGCCATTGGGGTGTCAAATGCCATAATGGTTACCCATTGAGGACAGTGCTTGGTGGAGCTCCCTGTTTAAGACAGGTTTGGAAATAGGAGTGATGTCCACTTCCTA
This sequence comes from Elephantulus edwardii, assembly GCF_000299155.1. NCBI lineage: Eukaryota > Metazoa > Chordata > Mammalia > Macroscelidea > Macroscelididae > Elephantulus > Elephantulus edwardii. The sequence goes on along the minus strand of NW_006399806.1, from coordinate 11,427,561 downwards.
AACAACATACCTCTGGAAATACTATGAACTTGGAGATTTGACGATAGTTTTAGGAAGCTTCAGGTCTTTTGTTCAGAGGGTCTCTATGAATTGTGCATAACTAAACAGCAATCAACAACACCACCACAACAATATGACCTGGCTTTATTGCAGGAATTCTTATTAATAGAGCCAGTCACTTATGGTTTAAGTAGCAGTGATTTCTCAAAAACACATTTAAGAGAACTGAAAATTTAAGGGAAGAAAATGTTTCTTCAACCATTTTGCTGCCTCTGAGCACACATACTTTGTTCTTGGTGTTGTGAACTTTAGAGTGATTTTGGTTTTGGTTGATTTCTGGATTTTGTATATTATTTTTCTTAAATTAATGTGACAGTTAATAATCGGGATGGGTGTGTCAGAGGCAATGCGATTGGCAAAGGATAGAGCAGGGTTTAGGGCTGTTGTACATAGGGTCTCTATGAGTAGCAAACGACTCAATGGCACATAACAACAATCACATATTTGAAAACATAGTCAGAAACAAAATACTGCGCATTTCTGGAAAATGCAGCAATGTTAAATTTGGAGGAAACTTTCAGGCTGTTTTACTGGTGGTAATTTAACATTTTCCTGAGTTCTTTTTGCTCTAGAGAAGCAGACTGACCATTGGACTCCTAATACTCTATTCACTTGCATTTAAATTTAGAATAAGTCACTAGTAAAACATTGGAAATATATGTACAATTACTTTGTCTTTGTTGTTGTTGTTATGTGCTGTTGAGTCGCTTGTGACTCATAGTGACCCTATGTACAATAATCCTAAACCCTGCTCTATCCAGTGTCAACCTCACTGTCTCTGACACACCTACTCCCATTATCCAAATCACTGAATCGATCCGTCTCCTCAAGGGTCTTCCTCTCTTGCACTGTTCTTCCACCCTCCTAAACATGATGTCCTCCTCCAAGGACAAGTCCCTCCTTGCAATGTGCCCAAAGACTTGATCTTACAAGAGTTAATTATTTATTAAGATATATTTGTTTAACTAATTAATTTCCTTTTATGTAGGCACCTTTTTTCATTTTTGTTCACTTCATTGTTTATGTTAAAATAATAATTATCCCTTGCCTACATATTCTTTTCTTGAACTAAATGGAAACTTTGCGTAAGAATCTGCACTAAAATACTGAAGACGTGGTACAAATTCGCCTGAAGCTCTGCAGGAAAAGGATGAGCAATCTCATCCCGTGTGATTACTGACTCTGAAAACCCACTGGTGCTCAAGAAGACAAAGTAAAATATTATAATGGAATATGCAGAGAGCTGAAATTGGAAAATAAAAAGGGAATAACTCACTCTGCATTTCTCAAGCTGAGATAAAGGAAAAATAATTTTAAGCCTCAAATCACACTATTGGAAGATGCTATGGGCAATATGGCCCATAAAACATCAAAAGAAGATGGACATAATACACAGAATCACTGAACCAAAATAAACTGACAATGAAAAATTTCAGGAAGTTCCATTTGACCAGGAGCCACTGGTAATGAAGGAGGAAGTTGAAACTGCATTGAAGGCGTTGGGGAAAAAATGGGGCCCGAGGAATCAATAGGATACCAAATGATTAGTTTCAATTAACAGATGCAGCCCTGGATTGGCTTACCCATCTATGCCAGGAAGTTTAAAGAATAGTTGTCTGGCCAATAGATTGTAAGAGGTCCTTATTTGTTCCCATTCCTAAGAAAGGTTATCCAACTAAATTATCAAACAGATCATTAATATCACATCCAGACAAAATGCTGCTGAAGATCATTAAAAGACAGCTACAACAGAAGTTCAAGCAGGATTTAAAAGAGGCTGTGGCACCAGGCTTATCATTGCTGATGTTAGATGGATCTTGATTGAATGTAAAGAAAACCAGAAGAATGCCTATTTATGATTTACTGGCTATAGAAAGACATGTGACTGTGTGGATCATAAGTCAGGGCTAACAAGTGGAAGAATGGGAATCCCAGAGCCCTTACTTGTGCTTGTGCTAAACTTGTACCTAGACCAGGAGACTGTTGTGTGAACAGAGCAGGGGAGCACTGCATTTTTTTTAAATTAGGAAAACACTGTGTCAGTGATTTATTCTCTCTCCATGCCTATTCAATTTGTATGATGAACAATTATTCAAGAAGCTGAACTATGTGAAAAGGAGTGTGGCAGCAGGATCAAAAAAGGACACATCAATAATGTGTGTTATGGAGATGATACAGCATTGCATGCTGAAAGTGAGAACTTGAAGCACTTGTAGGAGATCAAAGAATGCAACCTTTAATATGGATTGTCTCAACCCCAGAAAATAAAAATTCTTACCACTGGACTGATAATAAACAAAAAGACAGATGAAGAAAAGATTGAAACTGTCAACAAGTTTATCTCAATTGGATCCACAATTAGCACCCTTGACTAGCATTTCCTGACTAGTAGTCAGAAAATGAAGAAAAGTATTGCACTTAGGAAAGTCTGCAGTTAGAGACTTCCTCAAATCATTGAGGAGTAATGATGTTAGTTTGAGAACTAAGGTGTGTCTGATTCATTCAGGTCATGCTCTTTCTGACTACTTCCTATGCATCTGAGAGCTAAACAATGAATAAAGATGACAGAAGAAGTGTTGATGTCCTTCAGTTATGGTGTTGCAGAAGAGTACTGAATGTCCCATGGAATGCCAAAAGAACAAACAAACACGTCTTGTAAAGGGTGCAGTTAGAATGCTCTTTGAAAGCAAGGATAATAAAGCTTCACCTCATATACTTTTGGCATGTTGCTAGGAGTGGCTATTTTTTTTGAGAGGGACATGATGCCTGGAAAAGCAGAGTTTTGGCTAAGAAGAAGATGCTCGAGTAGGTGGAATGGCACTGACTGCTGCAATGCGTGTCAGGAAATGTGACGATCTGCTGTTCATAGGGTCGCTATGAGTCATGTTTGACTTGATGGCACTAACAACAACAAAACTTGAAAGTATGTAAAAAACATTCACTAACATCATTATAATGAAATGATATTTTTTTGGCATTTTTAGTGTTTTCTAATTGAAATCAATTAGTAGTTGATCAATAATTCTATAAATTTAAAGAGATTTGTGCAATGATTTGAGCCTAAAATGAAATCAATAACATAAATAGGGTTACTGTTTGTTAAATGAAATGGACTAGGAAATAAAATTCTTCCATAAATATTTATGTAATAAAGGCATCTAACATCCATGACAATTCCTATTAAAGTAATGATAATTACCTTTTACTCTTTTATTACATAGAACATGGTCATTTATTATCAAGCATAAAGCATTTTGTCATTTTTATGTGTGAGTAATCCTAGAAACTTTTAACCAATTGTAACGTAAGTAGTACAGAAAATTTAAAATTAAGAATCTTGTGTATGTTATTATTCTGTGTATTTTATATTGGTGATATTGAAAATAATTTAAAATTATATCTCTATCATGACTTTTTACAGAGATTTATAATTTAAAATTATATTGGGATAATAATGGCTATTGATTGATTTTTTTAAATATATGATTTATAAAACAGGTAATGCATAGAATAGAGTAAAAATGTTCTAAAGATGAGAAATCCTTTAAAATTTTTGTACTACATATCATTGCTATAAGAACAGGGGGTTTAAATAATAGCAATTTCCCTCAGTCAGATCCTGGTTTTGCTGAAAACTTTCTGAATTATCCAAAAGAGCACAATACCTAAGCAAAATGATGCTACTAGTTAGAAGATGACTGTTTGACATAAACATGACTTTTAAGAGGTCATTGTCTTCAAAACTCAAGGCTCAAAGGGACATATGAGTAATTACAATGGCCTGAGTGAGCTATAGCAACTTCTATGAAAACGACAGATCTAGACTCCAGGAAAAATTTTAAAATTTGTTTCTCTTAGGTAATTTCTAGAATAAAATATTTTTATAGCATTCTACATGGTAATGCCACATCTAAGCGTGAATTTTTAAAAACAGATTTTCTCTCTTAGGAAGATATCTGCATCTTCTCTATTATATTAGAATTACCTAACAGATAATGTGTCGTATTTCAATAAAAATTTTGTCTTAACAGCTAAGTCACTTTAACATCAAAATTGATTGTGCATTGATGCAAGTACGTGCAAATTAAGTGACTGTAGTGCTTAAACTCCTCCATGAGTTTGTTGGTTGTATGCCACTGTGACACTGGAAGCAACGCCACAGTATCTCAAATTATCAGTAGAGTTAGGGTAGTTGAGTAGGGTTTGGCAGAGTTCAGGCTAAGACATACCAGGAAAAAAGATTTGTAATATAGTTCTGAAATAATTGCCTAGTAAAAGCCTATTGCAGCACAACATTTTCTGACATAGTGTTGGAAAATGAGCCACTCAGATTGTAAAGCACTAAAAAATATGCCTAGAGAATAACTTCACAGTAGAACTACTCTAATGACAAAATAGGAGTAAGGCTTCATAATCATGTGGCATGATTCAAAATGCGAAGAGTGAACTGATAATATGTCAGAATATGGAAAGGATCAGGTACGATTTGAGGAAAATGAGAAATCATCAGAAAGGAAATAGAAAGCATAAAGACTGATATAATGAGTGTTGATAAGATTAAATTGAGCACCAATATGATATTATACACTGAAAATAATAAATTGAAGAGGAATAACATTGTATTTCTTTTTTGAAAAAAATAAACCTCTGTCCTGAAATACAGTGCTGTCAGTGGTATGATAATATGTATACACACAAAAGAAAAGGACCTATTAATGGGACAATATTTTGCACATCAAACCCTAAAGCCAAAGATGAAGAAACTGAAGATTTCTGGTCATGTGGCAAGAAGCTGTGGTTTTAATCCACCAGCTGCTCCATGGGAGAAGATTGTCCATTCTCCCTCTGAAAACTCACCAGAGAGTCAGCTATGGGTTGATCCTGACTCAATGGTACACAACAAAAAACAACTTCTGAAGCCTGAAACTGATCCAACATGCAATCAAGATGTCTTGAATTTTGATACTGAATTATAATGCTGGTGAAATATATTGCCTAAACCTTGGACTGCCAAGTAACAAGGACAAGTAAATCTGATTCAGACAACTGGCTTTCAAAAGTCTCCTTAACACAAAGAACAATAAGATTTTTATTTCACATACTTACGTTATCAAAAGGGGACCAGTCCCTGAAGGACATCATACTTGTTAAAGAAAAAGGTCAAAATTTTCTTTTCTAAAAAAGAAAAGGGTCAAAAAAAATGAAACAATAAAATAATATCTTAGGTTAGATTCACTAGAAAAGCAAAACCAGTGATTTCATATATATAAATAGAGTCAAAGATTTATCTCAATAAAACCTCTCATGGAGCTAGCAAGCCCCAAATCCATGGGTCACATATCACGATACAGGCTTCTCGTGGCTCACGTAACTGAAAGGGTTGAGGCATCAAAGTCAGTAAGTATATCAAATAACAGGCTGTCTGCTCCCCTGCTTGAAGAGTATAAGATTTACAGGCAACTGACAGGCCACTGGCGCAAATCCAAAGATCAAGAGGCTAGATGATGACAAGTAAGATGCAGGATCCCAGTGGAATGAAGAGTCCTTCACTCAATGTGTGCATATATTTAATGCAGGCAACATCTCTGAAGCAACTCTTTTCAAATGCTTGGTTACTCTAGTCAAGTCTCATCATATATGTGAGGATTTTATGGCAAATCTTATCAATGAAATGAGTGCATTATTTCAGAACTCATAAAAAGTTGCTACATCAAAACTTCAAAACAAGACTGGGTAAAGGTGGGCATAATTCAAAGGAAATTAAGTTTATAAAATACAATGTATATGTACAACACAACACACGTATACAAACAGAAAGGGCAACCTAGGTGGAATTTTCACGCATGGAAATACAAAGGAAGAAGAACAGTTGTAAGCAGACACTAGTAATTGGAATATGGAATGTGAGAACCATGAATGTAGGAAAATTAGAAATTATTAAGAAAGAAATGAAACGCATAAATATTGACATAATAGCTGTTCAAAAGAGCACAATACCTAAGCAAAATGATGCTACTAGTTAGAAGACTAGTTAGGACATAATAGCTTCTGACCCGCCTCCAGGTAACAAGCCCCAAGGCGGAGCCCTCGGGCCAAGAAGAAAAACACAATCTACACAGGAGTTCTACAGGACACATCACCATCCCTTTGGAGACAGTACAAGTAAACTTAAGAGACACTGGACACAGGAAGAAGGAAAAAAAATCTCTCTAACAAGCTGTCAGGTCATGGGTCGGACAATGGGGGATTAATTAATTCTGAAGGCATTTGGTAGAAGTAAACTGGTATCCTGCTGGAGGGTAGAGCTGCGAAATAAGTGGGTCAAGGCACTGGGCTAAGGGCAGGGACTACAGTGTAACTAATGGTCAACTCCAAAATGAGGGATTTATCTTTCACTACTCCACAAATTGCTGTCTGTCAGATACTCCT
>NW_006399806.1:11415374-11419757 GCF_000299155.1 Elephantulus edwardii | reverse complement strand
TGCTCCTTGGAGGCAAGGATTCTGGGGTTCCGTCTGACATACTTTGGACATATCATAAGGAGAGACAGGTCTTTAGAGAGGGACAACATGCTGGGTAGAGTAGAGGGACAGAGCAGAAGTGGAAGACCCTCTATGAGGTGGACCGATTCAGTGACTGGGGTAATCGGGATGGGTGTGTCAGAGGCAATGAGATTGGCACAGGATAGAGCCAGGTTTAGGGCTGTTATACATAGGGTCTCTATGAGTCGCAAACAACTCGACGGCACATAACAACAACAAACAACAACATGGGAATGATTGTATGAAATACAACATGAATGAAGGAAAGTGTAAAACACAAGGGTATATGAATTTTGTATGTAAACCAATAATCAATAAATTTAAAAAATAAATAGAAATTAAGAACCTTTAAACTAAACAAAACAAGAAAATTATGGACATCAATTTGAAATACAGCATTAAATTTTACAAATAGACTGACACATATTGCCTGTAAAAGTTGGTTCAAACAGTAGAAATTGTAAGGATGGCCTAGCATCAGAAGGCAGTTGAATTCAGGATAGCAAAGTGAGAAATGATTGGGCAGACTCTTATAATCTTTTGATATTTAATAATCCTGAAACTAAAATATGCAGAATAACAGTATTCCTCTTGCAGTTGTGTCACCTTGGTTTGAACATACTCACTGTTAGGTAAGGAAATTAAACAAGCATCAGTTTTTCGTGTGATCAGAAACAGTGGAAATTGTTATTCTAATTCATTTCCTTTTTGAATATTTTACTATATTTAGCTCTGATAATCTACTGTAGATATAGCCACATTCTGTTATGCAGATACACTGCTTTGCATAACAAGAAAACTTTGGTTGTATTGTCAACAGGTTCACATTATGCAAGTAGAATTAAAATGCCACATTTTGCTCTTTCTTGGAGTCAGCTACACTATATGACTTGGAATCAGAAGGGCACAAAAGTGAGTCAGTGACACGTAATTGAAATGAGGAAATGGAGACTGTAAGTAAAGAAAGCTATTTGGACAATAATCATAAAATGAAAGAAGAGAAAATGGAGCACCCAGAGGGAAAAGTGTTGCTCCAAATTTCAACACATTATGTGTGAGTCAATCAGAGAAAGTTTAGCCACTATTATGCTTTCAGTCTGACACTGTGATCAGTTCAGATTGGATCAGGGTAAACACCTCACTGACTAGGAGAGATCTGTTTTTAGAAATAACTGAGTTGTTCGTATTTATTCTAGTTACTTGAACACACAGTACATTCTTTAGTTTATCCTATAAGAGCCTAATCTAGATTATTTATAGAGAACTGCAACAAGTCAACAACAAAAAAGACAAAGAACAAAATAACAAAATGGACAAAGGTCATAAGCAAAACCTTTACCTAAGGGAATAAGCAGCCAAAAAACCTATTTAAATATATCCATAACCATAGTCATTCTCTTTACATCAAGTCAGAGCCAATTAAACTTGCAATGGGTTTCAGAAGCTTTTAATCTCAAGGGAGGAGAGTGCCCATTTTCCCCCCATTTAGCTGTACTGACACATCTAAACCACTAGAGAGGACTGATCTTACAGTTAACAGCTCAATTATCTTTGAATAAGTCCAACAAGCTTCCTTATTAACCGGTCATTGTTGTTAAGGGTTATAGAGCTGAGCATGACGCATTGTAACAGATCTGAACCTTGTCCTATCCTGCGCCAACTTTATGCTTCCTGACACACTGGAGCCATGTCAATCCATCTGGTTGAGGGCCTTCCTCTCTTTCAATGCTGGAGAGACATGCAAAAGAAAACCACACTGTGATACCCATTTTACACCAGCTAAAAGGACACTAAATTTTTTTAAGTTCAAAATTTTTGAGCTTTATTGAGACTAAGTAAAATATTTCACAAAATTTGATGTAATATGCCTCAACATATCTGTCAGGTAGTTAAGTAAACAATACTACCCATTTTTAATGCATAGTAAATGGAAGCGTGAGTAAATGGCAAAATTCTACTTCAAGAAGTAAGAAATAGATTAAGAAAGAGAACATCTAGCCTTCGCTCTAGTTTTAATCCAATGATGTAATTTAACTTTTTATTTTTCTAAAAACTAAACAAAAACAAATGAACAAAAATGTGTCTTATTTAAGGTTGAGTCTTTTCTTTTACATTTAATAGACACAATATAATCTTTTATAATGTGGTATACTTGGCATAATTATGTCAAATTAGGTCTCTGCCTCTATCTAAATTAATACAAAATTCAAACACTAATTTAAAAATAAAATAAAAACTCCCCCAAACAGTTAGAAATAAGTGCTGGTCATGATATGGGTAGATTGGATCCCTTACCTAATGCTGGTAAAATTGTAAAATAGTACCATCTTTAACTCTGGTAACAGAGGTCAAAGGAAGCTGCCCTACAATATAAAAGCTCTAGCTCTCTGATGGTTAAATCAACCAGCAATGCCTTGGGAGAAAGAGAAGCAATATCCTTTCACGTGATTTATAACCCAAGAAACCCAATGAAAGGTCAGTTATGAGTTAATTCCTAATAGAAGACAATGAAATGAGTTAAACAGAACAAAACACCCAATCAAACAAACCCAGTAAGGTGCTTTCTAATAAACCTAGAAACTGAACTACTCTATCACTTCAGTAATCCAGCTTCTAAGTATATACCCTCTTGTTGTGTGTCTTTGACTCTTGCCTGACTCATTGCTGACTCTCCAGCAGATTTTCAGAGGCAATAAACCACACAGGAGGAGATTGCCCATCCTTCTCTTGCACAGCTTCTGATGGATTTGAACTGTGTGGCTTTGGGATTGCAGCGCAGCTTCTTACAACTGCAACTACAATTTGTTTTAGCTTCAACTTGAGGGCATACCACCACCACCACCATTACACAATTATAACAAAGTTCTAGTAAAACACTCTACACTTCTAAAGAACATTAATAAATCTGCTAAATAGATCATGTCATGAAAGCATAAGGCTAAGTGAAACAAGCCAAAGATATCAAGACAAGTATTATATAATCCTCTCTTATAATGAGATGGTGCTAGTATGTGCCATCTTTACTTTCTACAAGCAAGATTGTGCCGACTACATAATTGAAGTTGCTAGTAAGTTTTCCTTTGATGCCTGATGATACATTTTTTATCATGCAGTCCTGTGTTCTTAGAAATTAATGTTTAACATTCAAATTTAGTAGATATGGACAGTTTGAATATATGACCTTGGTGATAGAAATAGTACTAAAGATGCAATTTTAGAATTTTGTACAATATATGACATACATATTAAATAACATTTTTCGAAAGTCATAAACAGAAACTATGCAAATGGGGCCTCAACTGATGAAGTGCATAGAACTCAGATTGACATCGGTGGAAAAAAATGATAGAGAAGTTCAATATCAGCAATCAAACAAGGCCAGGTGCGGACGGACTGTGAAACATATCATCCATTATTTATGTTCAAGTTCAAATTGAAGCTCAAGGAAACTAATTTTATTAAAAACCTAAATATGACCTAAAGTTTATTCCAATGGCATTTGACAACTATCTTAAGAATAGACTTGACGTATTGAACACTAATAGCAGAAGACCATATTAATTTTGGTATTGCATCAAAGCTATCATACATGAAGAAAGGAAAAGGTCACTATGAAGAAAAAGAAGAGACTCTGATATTTTTACTAGAATTCTGGAGGTCAAAACAGAGGGAAGAAATACTGAAATAAGAGAGTTGTACAAAAGATTTCTAAGGGAAATTAGAGAACACTAAGCAAAGTATTGAAATAAACTGAACAAAGAGCTGGAGTTAGAAAATCAGAAGAGAAGAACATGCTTGGCATTTCTCAAGCTGAAAGAACTAAAGAATTAATCCAAGACTCAAATTGTTATATGGACAAAATCTTGGGTGAAATAGAAGAATCCAAATAAGATTAAAAGATTAAAACAGTCACTGTAAAAAATAGCTGGTAACAACCATTTCAAGGAAGTTTCATATGGTCAAGAATTAGTGACTTAACATAGTTCACAAAAATAAGAATTATCTATGATAATGAATTGAGTAGGATCTGGTGTCTTAAAAGCTCACAAGCAATCAACAAAAGGAACCAATGAATAGTGTTACAGATTATGTAGACACATCATGATCACTGTAATTTATGGATCCAAACAATTTGTGTGGTGTTCTCAAATGAGAAATCAACATACGTAAACTCTCATCAAAAATGCAGTATGTTGTTGTCTTCTTGTTAATGTGTAATCAAGTCCCCTGCAACTTATAGCACTCTTATGTACAACAGTTCTGAACCCTGCTCTCTCTTAACCCAATTTCATTTTCTCTGGCACACCTACCTCCATCACCCTA
>NW_006399806.1:11413258-11414744 GCF_000299155.1 Elephantulus edwardii | reverse complement strand
CTTCAGGTCCTCCTCAGTTTCAGCAAGCAAGGTTGTGTAATCTGCATAACACAGGTTGCGGATGAGTCTTCCTCCAATCTTGATGAGACATTCCTCCTCATAAAGCCCAGTCTCCTGGGTGGTTCCACATATAAATTGAAAAGGCATGGAGATAAGGACATATTGCTGGCATACACCCTTCCCTATTTTGAAGCATGCAGTGTTTCCTTGCTCTGTTCTGATGACTGCCTCCTGGTCCAAGTACAAGTTATACATGAACACAGTCAAATGTTCTGGGATTCCTATTCTTCTCAAGGTTAGCCATAATTTGTTGTTATCTACGCAGTCAAATGTCTTTGCATAGTCAAATTAAACACAAATAGATATTCCTCTGGTATTCTCTGTTTTCAGCTAAAATCCATCTAACATTGGCTATCATGTCCCAAGTGTCATGGACTCTTCTAAATCTGTGTGCACACTTGACAGTTCTCTGTTGATGTACTTTTCCAGTTTTGTTTTGCTTTTTATGATATTCAGCAGAATGCTTGCATGTAATATAATGATATTGTTTCATAATTTCCACACACTGTTGAATCAACTTTTTTGGAAGGAATGGGAATAGATATTAATTTCTTCTAGTCAGTTGATCAGGTAGTTGTCCTCCAGATTGCTTGTAAATAAAATTTCATTATAGTCATATGTACAAAACAAGTAAACGAATGTTACATCAATGATTTCTTTTTTTAAAAATAAAGGGCTGAGATTCAAATTAAGGAATGCTGGTGGTTTACTATTTCTATATCTAACTGCTGTATTCACCAATCACTCAAAAGGGGAAAAATGAGCCATTTCCTCCTGTAATGATTTGGGGCCTCAGAAACCTGAGGGAGAGTCATGACTCTCAGAACAGACTCAGTGTTACTGGGTAACATTCAAATAATATATTCTCATGGGAACAAAATTCATTTAAAAGGTCTTTCGAAGTAAGCTACTTAAACCCCTGTATTTTGTTTTTCTTTGTTTGTTTGTTTGTTTGTTTGTTTGTTTCAACAATCAATACCCTTGGTACCAGAAGTCAGGAAATCAAGAGACATTTTTCACAGGGCAAGTTTCCTGTCAGTGACATCTCCAAAACACTTAAGAAGGGAAAAACTTCCTGAGGCTCACAAACCATGGAAGTTACCATACATGGAAAAAGATCTTTAGAGTCTTCGAACGAAATTATTACTATGAAGTTTGAGTATACAGGGATGTCATTGCTGATGTCAGATGGATCCTGGCTGAAAGTAAAGAATAACAGAAGAATGTCTATTTGTGCTTTGTTGACTATGCAAAGACAGTTGACTGTATGGACCGTAGCAAGTTGTTGGTGACATTGAGAATAATGGGATTTCCAGTGCACTTAATTATGTGCGTGCAGAACATGAATCTAGACCTGGAGGCTGTTGTGCAAACAGAGTAGGGGAACACTACATGATTTATATTGCATGAGTTCCTTGTTTTTCAA
>NW_006399806.1:11402803-11411519 GCF_000299155.1 Elephantulus edwardii | reverse complement strand
GATCTTCTCTCACTACTCTAAAGGGCCCCTTTGGCAGTAGGAAACACATAGACTATTATGGAGATTGATTTTGGAATTTAGATGCACTCTTATGTTTGGAGAAATTCTTGAGAGCAATGGGTCCTAATGGAACGCATCCTCTGATTTCTTGACTTCTAGTATCAAGGGTGTTGATTGTGAGTCCATGTAAGAGGAAATTGTTGGCTTCTTCAATCTTTTCTCCATCTACAATGAGGTTGCCCATTGACCTGGTGGAGAAGATTTTTTTGTTTTCTTAATGTTAAGATGTAATCCATATTAAAGGTTGTTGTGTCTTTGCTCCTCTGTTGTAACTGTTGGAAATCCTCTTCAATTTTACCAAGCAAGGTTGTATCATCTGCATAATAAAAGTTGTTGTTGAGTCTTCCATTGATTCTAGTGCCATATTCCTTTTTATAAAGTTCAGCTTTTGAATGATATGCTCAACATACATTCTCTCCCTTAAGAAACTAGAGCCAGGACTCAAACAGATGTATGCGAATCCATGTTTATTGTTTCATTATTTACAGTAGCAAAGTGAAGAAAGCAACCCAAATGCCCAATAACAAACAAATGGATAGAAAAATTAAGATGTGTTCATACATTGAGATATACAGCATTGAAAAACAATGAACTCAAAAAGCATTACACAACATAGAGGAGTCTGGAGGACTTTATGCTGAGTGAAATATCTCAGTAAAAAGGACAAATACTGTAAAACACTGGTATTATAAAATAAAAGAGATGGGTGGGGTAAACAAATAGTGGGAAAAAGTGAATAGATAATGAACACTGCAGTAGAACAGATGAAACAAAGAACTATCTGAAAGGATTGGAATATGGGGTGCATTGCTGCGTGGGCTGGAGAGGTATGACGAAATGGGGGAAATGTGCAACAAAAGAAAATAAGTAACCATTATAAAAAAATAAACATACTAGACATTTTTATACTTAAGTATAAAAACAAATTATTATTGCTGAAGAATATTAAACACATTATGTACTTCCAAAAAAATACACAAATCATTCACAGAAGTACGATCAGAGTGCTCCTTAGAAAAAGGATAGAGAGTCTTCAGTTGATTTACTTTGAATATGTCAACAGTAAAATAGTCATTAGAAAGAACATCCTGGTTTATAGAGAGAGGATCACAAACATTGATAGAGACTTTCAATGAGAAGATGGACATAGAAACCATAATGGACTAGAAATACAAAAGATCATGAACGTGGATCAGGATTGAGCAGTGATTGTTACAGACAAGACCTTCCTGAGTAGAAGCAGACTCAATCAATGGTAACTAATGAACAACATTAAAATCTAAAAAAAAGGAAGAAAGAAAAATTATCTCCCTTAAAAATACATGCCGTAAATCATAACCCACATTCTGTGGTTGCAAATATAATTTGGGAAAGGTTTTTACTGCTATGCTAATGAAGCAGATTTTCTATTCAGAATAGCTTTTAAATCAACTCTTTTGATACATCAAAAGAGCAGATTGAACAAGCAACCAAAGCAGCAGAGATAGTTGTAACACCACAGGAGGTCTCCACGGAAACAAGAAGCAGAAGCTGAAATAGACAAGGATCTTCATCCAAGAACCAACAGGGAGAAAGTTTTCTCCTAGAACCATCACTCTGAATTCCAATGTTCTGGTTGTATATATCTGTAGAAAATTGTTGACAGTTCAAATTCAACACTAATTCTGAGGTAGAAAGACAAGCATCCTCTGCTGTGTAATTTACAGTCTATAACCCAAAGAAATAAGAAATAAACAGACATTGGCATCCTCATGACCTATGTACTGCAGCGCTATTTATAATAAAGGGATCTCTGGTGGTCTAGTGGATAGGTATTGCTAACCCAAAGATGGTACCTCTGGGGCAGTTTGAATTCACCAGTAGCTCTGAGGAAAAAAGATAATCAGTCGAAGATCATGAAATGTACAGTCTCTGAAAACACACTAACAGAGTGCCAAATCTTTGGCAACAGATTACTTACAATAGCAAAGAGTCAGAAGCAACCATCAGTCCATCAGTGAATGAAAAATGAGACTGTGTTAGGTTCCCATGATGAGGTGTTACATATCACTTAAAAATTATTAAGGGTTTGTGAGGTACTGAATAATATGAATAAAATAAGAATAAATTATGCTGAGTGATATTGTCAGTCACAAAGAATACTTATGATATAAGAACACAAATATTAAAAGCCAAAAATTGTTTGCACGCAGAATCAATCTTGAAGGAATAACAGGGGAAGGAAAGGAGGAAGAAAAATAGAAAGAAAAACAAAACAAAACTCACGTAGGATTTATTACCATACAAACCTTAAAATACAGCATGTCAGTATCATTAACTACACACACATACACACAAACAAAAACAAATTAAAAAAACCCCAAACCAACGAATCTAATGGAAGGTAAAGTATGAGTGAGTTTCAACTTGTGGTGACAAATATAATTGTGGAACAATCAGAAAATAAATTCTATTAACCCCTCCAGTTTGTATTAATTTAAAGCAGCACTACATGACTAAGATATTGGACATTCTTCATAAAGATATGAGCAATGGCTTAATAAGTCAGAGCAACATCTATATTGAAAATTGTTATGCTTTCCTTGAAATATTTTGGCTAATAATAGTTTTGGGGAACCAAAGCAGAAAATTAAATTATTTTTATGGAAATATTAATTACTTTAGGAAAAAGAAAACACTATTTCATTTGGATAATATACTCCTTTGTAAATCAAATTACTCTTCTTTATCTTACATTAAATGTAGATATTATATCGTATTGAATAAGAGTTTTATAATTCATTAGCATTCATTGAACTTTATTACTTTATTCTTTATTTTATAATCTTACTTTTTAGTGCTATGATTGTTGTTTTATATGAACATACTTTTCAGTTTGTTGTTATACCCTGTCAAGTTACCTGCTACTCATAGCAAGCCTGTGTACAACACTCTGAACTCTGCTCTATCTTGAGCCAGCCTCCTTGTCTGACATACCTACCCGCATTACCCCAGTCACTGAGTTAATCCATCTTATCGAGGGTCTTCCTCTCTTGTGCTATCCTTCCATCCTCCCAAGCATGATATTCCTCTCTAAGGACTGGTTCCTCCTTGCAACATGCTCAAAGTACATCAGACAGAGCTTCAGAATCCTTGCTAGGTTATTTTATTAAAAATATAAGGAAAAATATATCTTAATTCTTCTATAGTACTTAAAGTAATACAAGACCTAAGAATTTAACTAATAGTATTAAATAAGGTCATTCTGATTCTGTAAATCTACATTTAATTTTTAATTTGTGCCTCATGATAAAGTATATGCTTAATTATTTTTTAACTCACACTATCTTTTGGATTAGAAGTGGCAGATTATACTTATATTAAACTTACTATATTTGTTGCTGTTGTGTGCCATTGAAGCACAACGGCTCTGAATCCTGCCCTATCCTGAGTCAATTTCATTTTCTCCAACTCACACTCATTAATCAAGTTACTGTATCAATCCATCACATCCAGGGTCTTTCTCTTCTGCGCTGTCCATTCACTCTTCCAAGCATAATGTCCTTCTCTAAGAATTAGTCCCTTCTAGCAACATACTCAAAGTATGTAACAGAGATTCAAAATCCTTGCCTCAAAGGAGTAAACTGGTTTCACCTTCTCCAGGACAGACCTCTGTTCTCATGGTATGTTCAATATTCTTCTCCAGCACCACAGCTCAAAGGCATTGATTCTTCTTCTGCCATCTCAAGTCATTGTCCAACTCCCTGATGAATAGCAAGGAATTACAAAGACCATGGCCTGAATCAGGCACACCTTAGTCTCTAAACTGGCACTGTTACTCTTTAGCACTTTGGAGAGATCCCCTACAGTAGATTTCCCCAGTGTAATTAATCTTTTGATTTCTTAACAACTAAGTGCCAAGAGTGTTGATTGTGAAGCCGAACAAGCTGAAATTGTTAACAACCTCAGTCTCTTCTCTGTCTAACATGATGCTACCAATTGGCCCAGTGGTGAGAATCTTTGTCTTTTGATGTTGAGCTTCAATCAATATTGTGTACTACAATCGTTGACCTGCTGCAGCAAACACTTCAGGTACTCCTCAGCTGTTGATGAGTCTTCCTCCAATTCTGGTGTCATATTCTTCTTATAAAATCCGCCCTCCTAAATGATCTGTTCCACAGATAAATTGAAAAGGCACGGAGAAAGAAGACATCATGATGCACTCTTTTCCTGATTTTAAACTATGTTATGTTTGCTTGCTCTGTTCTAAGACTGTTTCCTAATCCTAGTATAGGTATCTCATAAGCACAATCAAATGTTTTGGGATTCCCATTCTTCTCTAGGTTAGCCACAATTTGTTGCAATCCACATAGTCAAATGCCTTTTCATACTCAATGAAATGCAGACAGACATTACTCTGGTACTTTTTCCCTTCAGACAAGATCCATTTGACATTGACAATAATGTCTATAGTGTCATGGCCTCTTCTAAACCCATACTGTATTTCTGGTAGTTCTCTACTGATGTACTGTTCCAGTTGTTTTTGAAAAGTCTTCAGTAGTATTTTGCTTGCATACTCAACAATAATCTGAGAAATTGAATTTTATGATGAAAAGTTAGCATAAAAATTGGAGGAAATGAACTGACAATTTGTGACATGTGGGTTTTATAATTGTATTTGCTGAAAATTTAAGAGAGAGTGAAGCACTCACAGATAAAGGTAAATGAAAATCTTCAGAACTGAACCAGTAAGTATGTTATCTGGGGTAAAAAACCGAAGTAATCAAGGACTCATTCTATTTGGATCACCAGCCAATATGCTTTAAATCATTAGCCAAGTAATCAAACAGCAGTTTACACTAGTCAATACCTTGCAAAAGAATTTTTAGTTCTTTTTTAAAGAGTAAATAGATCATATTAATTAATGAGGTGTTTCTGATCCAAGTTACGGTATTTTTAATGCATGTGAAAACTGGACACAGGTAAAACATACATACATACATAAGAAAACTAATGCACTTGCATTGTAGTGTTGACAAGACTGAGTATGCTGTGGATTGCCAGAAGAATGAAAAGAAAAAAAAAATATCTGTTTTGAAAGAAATAAAATAAAAATATTTCTTAGAAGTAGGAATAGTGAAACTTCATCTTGTTTGTTTACTTTGAACTCAAAATCAGGAACAATAGATCCATACAAAAGGATACTATTTGGTAAAAAAAGAGGATTAGAGAAAATGAAGAGAGTCCGTATGAGTGAGATTGACACAATAAGTCACGAAAATGAGCTCGGAAATATCAGTGAGGATGATGAAGGAACAGAACCAAGAGTCATTTCTCTCTTTATACATAATGTCAGCAGCAGCAGCCGCTGACCTGCCCAGGGTAGCTAACACCACCCTGTGAGGGTCATGCACTGGCCAGCCTCATGAGCAAGAGTGTCCCTGGATCATCTGACCTCTCTTTTATAGCCACTTCAGAAAATAATTAAAATCTATCAGCCTCTCATTTCATTTACATTGTGTGTACACCATTAATATCACTACCTATGAAACATTCATCACACTGCTTTTTAATAAATAATGCTCTTCAATTTTTAAGAACCCGTGAAAATTTTATAATGACAGTTTACACTTCAACTTTCACAAAGAAATTTAATTTCAGTGTTCAAAGGCAACTTGTTATAAAGGAAAATTTTCATGTTTTCTTTAGGAATTTGTTTTAGAAAGTGCACATTTAGAAAGTGTGAAATTTTTTTGCATGTCTTAACTGTGAAAGTCATCATAAAATTAAATTTATAATTATATTTTCATTCTTTCAGTCTGTAAATTTTCCCATAAAATATATTAATGACTATTAAAAGGCCATTACTTTAATTAGATTAGATATTATAGGTTGATATTTTCACTAGATTATATTAATGATAGGCTTAAGTAACATTTTATTAATAAATTCACCAAGACTATCAATTAAAGCTAACCAGTAGGAGGGAATGTTTGGAACCTATCACAAGAACTAATTCTTAAGAAAAAATGAGCAGAGAAACAATAGCTCAAGGAAGGCTTTATGAAAAATGAGAGTTTAAAATCTAAGAAGACCTGAAGATATCTGCTTCTGATCAAGAAAACAAATGGAAACAAAATATCCCAACATCATGAATGTGAATACCCTACAGAACACCCAGGCATCATAGATCTTATGATATTTAATATGTTTTGACAGAAGAATGGACTGGACTCTCTTAGCAGCATTAATTGAGTGGAATTTAAGAATCACCCTGATTTCCACTGAGTAGGAACAGACTAGCAGGTGCCCTTCAGGAGATTTTGAAGGCTTTAAATTTCAAAGAAGGAGATTGCTAATCTTTCTCCTGCAGAGTTACTGATGGATTCAAACTGCCAACCTTTGAGTTGGCAGTACAACTCATCACAGTGAATCCTCAGGTTGTACTTAAGAACAGAACACTACAGTGGCTAATATAATAAAGAAAGAGAACAAAATATTTTGTTTTCTAATAAGAATACAGGAACTATTTTGTGATACTCATGAAACCATTGCCCAGCTAGAGCAACAGATTGGCTCGAAAGAAAGAGAACTTGACATTTCAAGTGAGATTATGTCTTTACTTACACTACATTGAACATGTACCATTATATTTGATTGAATTTTCCCATTTTTATCATTTTAACTTTGTTTTCTAATTATAAATATGATACAAATGCTGATAAACCATAAAAAATAAAATAACCATGGATAAAAACAGAGGGATCATAAAGAGATGAAACACCAGCAGCTGTTGGAAAAGTATTAGGTTACAGTTCATCAGTAATTAGCATATTTTAAAGGATACATTAAGAATAATGGAGCATGTGAGAAGATTCTATCTAGATGAAAGCAATAATTATTTCCAAACAATGCTGTGGTAGGCTATGACTGCTGACATTAGATGGCTCTCAGACAACAATAAAGTAATGAAATTATTCAGAACAGCATGCAGAAGCAATGCATGTAATCAAAGTTGTGCAAAAGAAAAAACCAGTAAGAATGTGTTACTAAAAACAAACACAATAACAACAAAAGTAGGTCCAAAGAAAGAGAAATAAAGTGAGGTAAAGAGGTGAAATCTTCATTAGTGGTATCGTCTACACTGATAGAACATAGAAAACAAACGTTAAGAGGTGATTAATTAGAAAACAAAGAAAAGTTGCAACAGGTATGATGGAAAGAACTCCACTGCACATTGATTAACTGCCTAGCAGCTAACAGAAAGGTCAATGGCAGTTCTAGCCTACGCCTGTGTATTTATATAAAGTGGTGGTGTTCTTACACGACATTAAGTCAGAGCCAATACATGTCTGACACTCCAGAGGATCTTCGGAGGCAGTAAATGACACAGGAGCTTGACCATCCTTCTCCCATGGTATAGCTGGTGTATTTGAACAACAAATATACAAGTAGCTCCCTAGTTATACAGGGCTCCATTCCAACAGCTCGAACCTGGTTCTTACATAAGTGAAATAATTTTTTAATTTATTTAATATTTTTGTTGTTTTTTTGTTATACCCACTCTTCACTTATGAGCATAGTAATAGTCCAAAGACCAGGTTGTATTGCAAAAATTGGTACTACGTAAAAACCGGAGTTGACCAAATTAGATCACAAGATGGATGATAACAACATCATTATTTATTTGCCAAAATTCATTATTACAAAACTTCCAAATCACTCAATCACATGGCCAACCAAGTTGTTTTTATTATTAATCATGAAAGCCAACATCACTTCTCCCATGCCTCAGCTTTGGTAGAGAAATGTACATGGTTAATGTACACAATAGTTAGATTTCCCCCACTATTTTCATAAATGTAAAATGCCAGATAATGACAGAGTTAAAATAGATTATATTTTTTATTATTAATAACTTTATAAATACCATCTTTATGTCCTAGGGCTGAAAACTCACAGCTTCAAAAATGCTACAATATTCTTCTCCAATTAGTTATACTTTGTTGTTGTTGTTAGGTGCCATCGAGTCAATCACAGCTAATAGCAACCCTATGAACAAAAGATCTGAACACTGTTCTGTCCTGCGCCATCCTCACACTTCCTGACACACAAGAACTCATTGCAGCCGTCACTATGTCAATCCGCCTCACTGAGGGTCTTCCTCTCCTTCACTGACCTTCCTCCACTCTTCTCCAAGAAACAGACATCAATTATTTTTCTGTTAACCTTATTCATTCATTATCCAGGTCACAAATGCATAGTCAGCAATTGGAAAGGCTATGGCCTGAATCAGATGTGCCTTAGTCCGCAAACTGTTTGTCAATACTTTGTAAGGTCACTAACTGCGGATTTTCCAAGTACATTGCATCTTCTTATTTTCTGACTTCTTGTACCAAGGGTGTTAATTGTGGAACCAAGTACGATGAAGTTGTTGACATAGTCAGTCTCCTCTCTATCTATCATGACACTGCCTATTGGTCCAGTGATAAGAATCTTTGTTTTCTTGATATTGAGACACAATCCATATTGAAGACCACATTTATATTTCTTAAAATTTCATTTTATTAATTTTAATGAACATTTACAGAGATTTTGGATTTCAATTCATTCATTGTTGCACTTTTCTCCCAGCCCAGCCCTCTCTATCTATCATGACACTGCCTATTGGTCCAGT
>NW_006399806.1:11400438-11401595 GCF_000299155.1 Elephantulus edwardii | reverse complement strand
CCATTTGTTAAAAAGACTGTTATTTACCCACTTAACTGACTTCATCTCCTTGTCAAAAATCAGTTCCCCATAGGTAGATGGGCTGATTTCTGGGTTCTCGATTCTATTCCATCGATCTATGTGTCTATTATTGGACCAGTACCATGCTGTCTTAACTACCATGGCAGTGTAGTAGGATTTGAAATCAGGGAGTGAAATGTCTCCTACCTTTTTCTATTTTTAAGGAGCGCTTTTCTTATTTGGGGCTTCTTTCCATTCCAAATGAAACTGGAGATTACCTTTTCCATCTTGTTGAAGAATGGGATTGGTATTTGTATTAGGATTGTATTGAGTGTAAATTGCCTTTGGTAGTATTGCCATTTTTACAATATTGAGTCTTCCTATCCATGAGGAGGAGATATTCTTCCACTTTTCCAGGTTTCTTTTTGTTTCTTGTAGTAATATTTTGTAATTTTCTTTGAATAGATCCTTTGTGCTTCTGGTTATAATTACTCTCAAGTATTTAATCTTGTGATTAACAATTGTGAAGGGTATTGTTATTCTTAGCTCTGGCTCTGCATTCTCTTTGTCACTGTAGAGAAATCCAACTGATTTTTGTATTTTGATCTTATATCTTGCTACCTTGCTGAATTGGTCAACTTTGTCCAATAGTTTTCTTGCTGAGTCTTTAGGGTTTTCTAAGTATACTATCGTATCATATGCACAGAGAAATTATTTTGCCAATTTGGATACCTCTTATTTCTTTCTCTTTTCTTATTGCTATTGCTAACCCTTCCAATACAATATTGAATAGGAGAGGTGATAGTGGATATCCTTGCCTTGTTCCTGTTCTTAAAGGGAATGCCTTTAACCTCTCTCCATTGAAAACAATGTTGGCTCTCGGGTTTGCATATGTACTTTTTATTATGTTGGAGAAATTCCCATCAAATCCCATTTGCTGAGTGTTTTAATCAGGAAAAGGTGTTGGATTTTGTCAAAGGCCTTTTCTGCATCAATTGATAGGATCATGTGATTCTTGTTCTTTGCTTTGTTAATGTGATGAATTACATTAATTATTTTTCTTATGTTAAACCATCCTTGAATACCAGTTATGAATCCCACTTGGTCATGATGAATTATTTCTTTGATGTATCGTTGGATTCCATTGCCCAGTATTT
>NW_006399806.1:11399372-11400338 GCF_000299155.1 Elephantulus edwardii | reverse complement strand
CAATTTCTCCTTTTGTAATGGGTCTGTTCAGATGTTCAATTTCGGTCCATGTCAGTTAAGGTAGGATGTGCATTTCTAAGTATTTATCCATTTCCTCTAGGTTTTCATATTTGTTTGAGTATAGTTTTTCATAATAATCTAATGTTAGCTTTTTTATTTTAGTTGGTTCTGTTGTAATGTTTCCTGATTAATCTCTTATTCAGATTATTTGTGTCTTCTCCTTCTTTTCGTGTGTGATTTTTGCTAATGATTTGTTGATTTTATTGACCTTTTCAAAGAACCAGCTCCTAGTTTTGTTGATAGTTTCAATTGTTTTTTGGTTTTCTATTTCATGTATGTCTGCTCTAATTTTTATAATTTCAGTTTTTTTAGAGTGTGTTAGGTTTTCTTGCAGTTCTTTTTCAATTTTCTGGAGATGTTGGTTTAAAGAGTCAATGGTCAATATTTTGCCTTTTGACGTGTTTTTCTTATTGCTATAAATTGACTTCTGATTACTGCTTTGGCTGTTTCCTGGAGGTTTTGATAAGTTGTGTTTTCATTGTCTTTTGTTTCAAGTAACTTTTTAATTTCATTTTTATTTCTTCTAGTACCCACTCATGTTCAAGCAAGTTGTTATTCAGAGGACTACATTTCTTGATCTTCTGTAACAAGTGCTTCAAGTCCTCCTCACTTTCAGCAAGTAAGGTTTTGTCATCTGCATAACACAGGTTATTGATGAGTCTCCCTCCAGTTCTGATGCTGCACTTCTCTTTATAGAAACCAGCTTCTTAGAAAATTTGCTCAGAATATAGATTGAACTGGTATGGAGAGAACACTTTAAGGATGCAAAACCATATATAAAACAAGAGACAATTGTCAGCACAGTTCAACATAAACTGGAAAATAAGAAACCAAAGCCAAAACTACTAGGGGAGTAGATTCTAACTCATATAGTGACCTTAACATTGTGAATTGTACACACACACA
>NW_006399806.1:11395826-11397537 GCF_000299155.1 Elephantulus edwardii | reverse complement strand
ATATAGGGTCACTATGAATCACAGGTGGCTTGACAGCACATAACAGCAACAACTTTTTTTATCTAGAGAATAGTGAGTCCTACACACATATGTACTGTTTCATAATTTATGGTGAATTTTATGTGCATGAAGGTAGGAGGGAGAAAGAGTAAGAAATAGAAAGATAGAGCTCACATACTTAGTGTTTAAAATTATTTTCTTCATCATTTAGGTTACAGAGCCTTGAATGTACAGTGCTTAAATATTAATCTACTAACTTAAAGGCCTTCGCCCTTTGGGCCAGGAAGACAACAGTATATATACCAAATCTCTAGGTTTTATCAACTTCCCCTTGATCACTCGTGTAGAATAAATTGAGGAGAAGATGCCCTTAAGTACAAGAAGTCAATCGAGGAGCAGAAGTTCAAAACTCTTGAAGTCAAGAGATACTACTATTAGAGGAAGAATCTGCCAGCAGCTTGAGGCTTTAGAAATCACAAAAGCTAAGAAAGATTGACATTATAGGCCATCACTTCAAGGGCTGAAGAGATTGTTGTTTAATTGAGTAGGTGATAGTAGATGTACATGCTGGTGGAGCAGGGAAAGGGGGTGGTTGAGAACACACCTGGCAAGGGTGGATACCACACAGAATCTATTGGGGTTTTACTACTACTGTGGAATATCTTTAATCTGCTCTTTTCTGTAAAATGCTTGTCAGCCAGGTAATGTTCTAAATCTGAGCAATCTAATTAAGACAGACTAGGAAGAACGATTGGCCATCCATTTCCAAAATAGCAGGCTTTTGAAAACCCTATGTACAACAGAGCACACTTAGACTAGCAGATATGGCAACTGATGCTGATCCCTCATGTATGGAAACACATAGGAAGAGGAACAGCTATAAGCAGACACTAGTGATGGCAACATGGAATGTGAGAAGCATGAATATGGGAAAATTGGATGTTGTTAAGAAGGAAATGGAACACATAAATATTGACACACTAGGTGTTGTCAAAATGAGATGGCTTGGCATGGGACATTCTGAGTCAGAGAATCATATGATGCACTATGCTGGAAACGAAAAGGTGAGGAAAAATGGGGTTGTATTCACAATTTAAAAAACATTTCTAGATGAGTTGTGGAGGATATCAAGGGTATCATTCAGTAAGAGTGCAAACGGTCATTGCAAAGACAGACGAGCAAGAGAAGACCAAAATAAATGTCAGAAGAAACTCTGAAAATTGCACTAGAGCACAGAGAAGTCAAAGCACAAGGAAGAATTCAAGATACTAAAGAGTTGAATAGAAGATTTCAAAAGGCAGTGCGGGATGACAAAGTAAAATATTACAATGAAATGGGCAAGGAGTTGGAGTCAGAAAAACAAAAGGGCTGAAATAGCTCAGCATTTCTTAAGCTCAAGGAACTGAAGAACAAATTCAAACCTCGAGTTGCTATAATCAAGGGTGCCTTAGGAAGAATATTGAGTGATCTAGAAAATATTAAAAGAATATGGAAAGAATATACTGAGTCGCTGTATCAAAAGGAATTGGCAGACACAGAGGAATTTAAAGAAATAACATATGAGCAAGAGCCTATGGTGATGAATGATGAAGTTCAGGTTGCTTTGAAGGAAATAGAAAAAATAAGGCCCCAGGAATAGATGGTATACCAATGACATATTTCAGCTAATAGATGCTGCCCTGGACTTACTCACCAAGTTGTGCCAAGAAAT
>NW_006399806.1:11387824-11389218 GCF_000299155.1 Elephantulus edwardii | reverse complement strand
CATTCTTCTCAGAGTCAGCCATAGCTTGCTGTGATCCACACAGTCAAAAGCCTTTGCATAGTCACTGAAGGACAGGTAGACATTCTTCTGGTATTCTCTGCTTTCTGCCAAAATCCATCTTCCATTAGCTATAATATCCCTAGTACCATGACCTTTTCTAAATCCAGTCTGCACAGCTGGCAGTTCTCTGTTGACATACTGTTTCAAACATTTTTGGATAATTTTCAGCAGAATCTTGCATGCATGTGATATCAATGATATTGTTTGATAATTTCCACACTCTGTTGGATCACCTTTCTTTGGAATGGGAACAAATATTTATCTCTTCCAGTCAGTTAGCCAGCTGGCTGTCCTTCAGATTTCCTGGCACAAAACGTAGTGAGCACATCCAGGGCAGTGTCTGTTTGTTGAAATAAATCAATTGGTATGCAGTCAACTCCTGGATCCTTGCTTTTTGCCAACTTCTTCATAGCAACTTGAACTTCCTCCTTCATCACCATAGATTCTTGCTCATATGTTATTTCATGAAATTCCTCTGTGTCAGCCAATTCCTTCTGATACAGTGACTCTCCATCTTCTTTTAATACATCCTGGATCCTATCCAAATTATCTTTAAGTATTGCCACCTGTGGCTTGAATTTGTTTTTTAACTCCTTCAGGTTAAGAAATGCTAAGCAAGTCCAGCCCTTTTGATTTCTGACTCCAGCTCTCAGCACATTTCATTATAGTATCTTACTTTGTCGTCCCAAGCTGCCTTTTGATATTTTCTATTCAGCTCGTTAATTTCTTGATTTATTCCTTTAGCTTTGGCTACTCGGTACTCTAATGAAATATTCAGAGTCTCATCTGACATCCGTCTTGCTCTTTTCTTCTTCTTTAGCCTTTGTAATGATCTTTTGCATTCTTCATGGAAGATTTTCTTGATATCCTCCCAGAGCTCATTTGGTCTATGCTCGTTAGTGCTCAAGGCCTCAGACCTGTTCCTGAGATAGTTTTGAAATTCGAGTAGGACAGACTTAAGGTCAAATCTTGGTTCCCGTGGACTTGACCTAATTTTCCTCAACTTCAGCTTGAATTTGCGTATGAGTAGTTGGTGGTCTCTCCCACAATCAGCACCCAGCCTGGTTTTCACTGCTGATATTGAGCTTTTCCAGTGAATCTTTCCACAAATGTAATCTATTTTATTCCTATGCATACCATCAGGTGAAATCCATGTGTATAGCCTGCGTTTATGTTTCTTTTAAAAGGTATATACAATCAATAAATCATTGAATGTGCAGAACTCTATCTTTCTATCTCCAGCCTCATTTTATCTCACTGAGCCCGTGTTTTCCGGCTACTGATCCTTCTTCCGTGTTCCCAACTTTTGCATTCCAGTCGCCCATTATTATTAA
>NW_006399806.1:11379309-11387724 GCF_000299155.1 Elephantulus edwardii | reverse complement strand
GCCTCCTGGTTCAAACCCTAGACTCAGGCTGGCTATCCTCGCTCCTGGGGGCAGAGCAAACCTGCATGTAACAAACACATGCCCGGAAAAGCAGTCAACTCCAAAAGCTTGCCACGATTTCTGCGCTCACACCACTATGCTCCGTGTGGCAAGGAGAACTAGAGACCTTAATTAGACACCATATTTTTTAAAAGTTAAACTCTGGGCTGCAAATTGAAAGGCTAGTGGTTTGAGCCCACTCAGTGACTTTGTGGAGAAAGAGATCTTTCACCTGGGATCTTCCTCCAGAAAGGTAATAATCAACCAAACCCCTATTGAAGAAGTTCTGCTCCGTCTCATGGTATTCCTATGGGTCTCAGTGAGATGATCATCCCCTAAAAAATCACATTGTATAGAAATATGTGCATAAAGCTACTCCTAAAAGTGTATTTATTCATCATTACTCAGGCTGTCATTTTGTTAGGTGCCATCAAGTTGACTGTGGCCATATGAAAAACATATTTGAACCTGGTCCTGTCTTGCGCAATCTTCACCATCTCTGATATATATGAAACTATTGTTACAGTCACCATGTCAATCCATCTCATTGTGGATCTTCCTGATTTTGCTCACCCTTCACCTTTCTAAGCATGATGTAATAGTCTTTCTTAGCAACATGCCCAAAGTATGTGAGAATAAATTTTACCATCCGCATCTCTAAGGAGCACTCTGTTTGCAATTTCCCCAAGATATGTTTGGTCTTTTCGCAGACCGTAAGTTATTCAATATTCTTTTCTGACATCCCAAGTCCAAGGCATCAATTTCTTTTGTAATCTATGCACATTGTTGAAGCTTCAGATGCACAGCAAGTAATAAAAATCAAAATAAATTAAAATAAAAACCTGATGGCTTGTATCAGACACAACTTTATCTTTAACCTGATACCCTTGCTGTTTAGCATTTTGGAGAGGTCCCTGACAACAAATTTTCCCAATAGTAATCTTTGATTACTTGACTGCTGATAAGAAGGATATTGATTGTGGATCCAAGTGAGATGATATTGATAACTTCAACTTTCTTTCCACCTATCTTGATTTTGCCTCTTAGCAAAGTTAAGAAGCTACTTTTGGCCTCAGACAAAATTCAGAGGTGCCAAGCCATACTCCAAATTAATGGAGTATATTAAAGTTAGTACTTTAGAGTGTAGAATAGAAAGGAAAACAATACTTTTTGGTTTTTGAAATAGCTTGGCTCCGGAAACCCTATGAACTGGGAAAAATGATGAAAGTTATACAAGTGTTCAGGTCTTTCATTCATAGGGTCATTATGAGTCATTTACAACTTGATGCACTCATCAACAACAACAATTTTAAAATAATGCTTCATCATGATGCATAGAAAGCAACTTTACAGCTTTTGTTTTATGTATTAAAGTATGGGTTGATTTTTCTCATAGATATTGATGTGTCTTTGTATGTAGAGATATTAAAATAATGATAGAAATAAATATTAAGTATTGTAGATTTTAGAAAGCACTTAAGTAGGCTTTTGGCTAATCTTTGTTGTTTTGGTGGTGGCAATTACGTGCTGTCCAATTGAAGATGACTTATAGCAATTCTGTGAACAACTGAACACTTATATCCTATTCCATCCTCAAAATCTCTGATATGGTCAAGCCCATTGCCACAGTTAGTCTGTCAGTTCGTCAGTCCACTTGGTTGAAGGTCTTCCTTTTTTCCACTGCCCCTCTACCCTCCCGAGTATGATGTCCCTCTCTGAGGAGTAACTTCTAGCAACATCTACAAAGCATGTGAGACAAAGCTTCATCATCTTTGCCCCAAGAAGCACCAAGAAGCTAGCTGCACCTTCTTCAATAAATATCTTTATTTTGGCATAAGAAGTCCGTGGGATATTCAGCACTCTTCTCCAACCCAATTATTTTTCTGTCATCCATAATCATTGTCCAGTTCTCAGATTCATAACAAGTGACTAAAAGGACCATGCTCTTAATCAAGCACACCATAATCTTCAAAGTAACATCATTATTTCTCAATAATTTGAAGAAGTGCCTGACTACAGACTGTCACAGAGATGATCCCCAGACTGTTGATACCAAGTGTGCTAATAGTAAATCTAAGTAAGATGACGTTATTGACAGTCTCAATCTTTTATTTGTTTATCAAGATGCTGCCTATCAGTCCAGTGGCAAGGACTTTTGTTTTCTTAATTTTGAGATGCAATCCATGTTGAAAGTTGCAGTGTCTATCCTTCTACAGCAAGTGCTTCAAGTCCTCCTCATTTTCAGCAAGTTATATTGTGTCATCTTCATAACAAATGTTATTGATGAGCCTTTTTCCTCCTGTCTTGCTGCCACATTTTTTGTAGAGTTTAGATTTTCAAATAAGTTGCTTAGGATGTTGATTGAATGTGTGAGACAAAGGATGCAAGCCTGACACACATCTTTCCTAATGTAAACCATCCAGTGTTGCCTTGCTGTGTCCTATAATAATATCTTGGCCGAGGTCTAGGTTTCTCATGAGCAAAATCAAGTGTCTTAGAACTCTCATTATTCTCATTGTTAGCCACAGATTGTTATGATCCACATAGTCAAATACTTTTGAATAGTGAATAAAGTGCAAATAAACATTTTTCTTTTACTTTTAGTCAGTATCCATCTGACAGCAGCACTGATATCCCTGGTGCCATGACTTCTTCTAAATCCAGCTTGAATGTCTGACAGTTCTCTATGTACTGTTCTAATCATTTTTGAATGATCTTTGGCAGTATTTTGCTTGCATATGATATTAATGATATTGTTCCATAATTTCCACATTCTACTGTATCATTTTTTTCCCTTGGGAATGGAAACAAACATTAATCTCTCCTCCAAATATCCTGGCATAGACTGGTGAGCACATCTAGGGCTGCATTTGTAATTTTAAACATTTCAATTGGTATCCCATCTATTCCTGGAGCTTTATTTTTGCCATTTCCTTCAGTGAAGCCTGAGTTGTTTCCTTTATCACCATCGATTCTGGTTCAGATGGTACTTCTTGGATGATGTCAGTGTTGTCCAATTGTTTTTGGTACAGTGACTCTGTGTATTCTCTACATCTCCTTTTGATGTTTCCTGGATTATTCAAGATTTCCCTGATAGATGTGTATAAAGACAAGTGTTGCCATAGAAATAAGCTTGTTGAATAGAACTTTTAGTAGATGTGGAAGTTTAGTCTAAAAGAAAGATTCAGCTCCAGTAAATACTCTAAATTATCATATTTTCATTTGAATAAATTTCTGGGCTAACCTAGGATGACTTAGTGAAGAAATTTAGAAGAAAGGCAAGCAGAAAAGAGAGTGTGTGTGTGGGGGGGGGGGTAAGGAAACTTACTTTTTGAAACCAGAGCAAACAGTTTGGCTACTGAGATAAGGGAAAGCTGGTGTATTCAGAGCCTCTCTCCAGGGCTTGAAGCTAAAAAGAGCTAGGGGAAAGGCTTACATGTGTTGATCACCTGGGTCTCTGGAGTGAGAGTAGCAATTAAAAAAAAAATAGGCTGAGTTCGATCATGTTCCATTGACATTGTCAACCTAGCATGCACAGATATTTAAATAAATGAAGAAGAATAGCTTATTTGAAGAGCAAGAAGCCATGAGCACCCATAAATTTTGAATTGTCCCGTCTGGAGGGCTAAAGCTACTTGAAGGAACAAGTTGGTCTCAAATCCATCTAACATACTTTGGACATGTAGTAAGGAGGGACTAGTCCTTCGAGAGGGACATCATGCTTGGCAGGGTGGAGGGACAGAGCAGGAGAGGAAGACTCTCTATGAGGTGGATTGATTCAGTGACTGGGGAATCAGGATGGATATATGGGAGAGAGTGCGATTGGCACAGGACAAAGCAGAGTTTAGGGTTGTTGTACATAGGGTCACTATGAGTCGCAAGTGACTCGATGGCACATAACAACAACAATGATTTGGACTTCTAAGTCTATGGCTTGTTCCCATTTGAACTTAGCCTTGGATGGCTTAGAATGAGTCAACCAAAATCCAACCAAATAGAAAATGTCTCATAACATCCACTAGGGTTAATTGCTACAATTAAATGGCTCTCCCTATAAGTCAACTTACAGATTCAAATGTTCAAAGTACTAACTAGAGCAAAAGATTCTTCAGAAAGGAAATGCTTGTTTCCTCAGAGTATTGATTTAATAAGAACAGACAATTCAGAAAATAACTATTTAAAGCACATCATGAAAGCATAATGTATGAAATAGATACCTTACATGCTTTAATGGATAGAGTTATTAGTAAAGTAATTGCTTAAAAAGTTAACTCTTCATATATATTTTAAAAAATGGCTAAAAGAGCCAAGGTGGTATAGTTGTTGTTGTTCGGTGCCATCGAGTTGTAGACGACTCATAGTGACCCTATGAAAGAACAGCCTGAGCACTGTTCGTACATAGAGTTTCCGGAGGCAAGCCATTTCGGAAGTGGATGCCGCTCCTGCTTCCAGGCTTGATTAAGTCGGGAAGCTCCAGCCAACACTGTCCACCATGGGTACCCATTACCATAATTGGCACCTCACTGTCACAGTCTTCAACATCACAACAACCACGAGTTCCCTCTATACAGCAACGCACAGACCAGTGCTATACCACCTATAAGAATGTTTGACAGGAAAACAATTTCAACCTGGCCGATGGCCGCAGGCCCGAGGACCCTTTGGGCTTAAGGTCGCCTCCTGGCTCAAACCCTAGGTCCAGCCTGGCTTGCCTCGTTCCCTGGGGCAGAGCAAACCTGCACGTCAAACACATGCCCAGAAAAGCACTCAACTCCAAAAGCTTGCTACGATTCCTGCGCTCACGCCACCATGCTCCTTCTTGTGATATAGTAGGTACTGTTAAAAATTTGGCTTCCCTAGACCATTGTCCTTAATCTGACCCAGCTGACCTATGGCAAGTTGTTCACCTACTTCAACAAATGTATGATTCCCTTCTCATAGGGCATATTACCCTAGCCACAAGAGGATTACTTAATATCACTACTAAATCAAGAAAATTCAGCTTCAGAAATTAGAAACTTTGGCATCAGGGAAGAAGAAGCAGAGAAAGCAGGGCATAAACAGGAATTTCTGCATCATATGTATCTTCCTGTTAACTAAGAAGCTGCCTAGATTAATTGAAGGACTATCTTGCTTGATGCCTTTGAGCTGTGGTGTTGGAGAAGAGTATTGAATATACCATGCACTGCTAAGAGAACAAACAGTTTCATCTCGGAGAGGAAAAACCAGACAAGAATTCTGAAGCTTCATCTGAGATACTTTGGACATGTTGCAAGAAGGAATCAGTCCTTGGAGAGGGACGTCATGCTTGGCAGGGTGCAGGGACAGCGTAGGAAAAGACCCTCGATGAGATGGATTGGTTCAGTGACTAGGGTAATGGGTGTGAGCTGTATTGTAGACAATGAGATTGGCACAGAATAGAGAAGGGTTTAGGGCTCTTGTACATAGGGTTACTAGGAGTCACAGATGACTTGATGGCACATAACAACAACAACAACAGCAACATTATCTTGCTGTTGACTAAGAAATTATCAGAATTAAGGTATTATGTCTTGCTGTTAACCTGGTTTGGCTATGCTATGTTCTAAACTTACTCTTTCACTGTGAGATTCCCCTTGCTTCCCTACCTTCCGACCTGTTTTCCTAATAAATCTAAAGCTGTGAGTAAAAAGAGATTCTATAAAGATAATATAGTAATTTGCAATGAATTTCAGACCTAGTAATTAGTAGAAGTAGATGCAGTGGAGTGGGGAATCATGTCTAACTTTATAGAGATTAGTTTTATACTGTGAATGTTTTGTGTAGTTGGTAGAGGTCAGACTTGATTATCCTCACATTGCTATTGTTCCTTTTAAAATAGCTATTCATATATTTTTTTCTATCAATATTTTTATGTATATGTCTACCTACCAACCTATATAGAAATCTATTTATTTTTTAAAATACCTTATCAATGTATTAGATGTTATTTTTTTCCTTTTTATCATACCTGCAAAGTTTGTTTTGGTAGGCTTTTTTTCCCCAAAAAAATTGCAAAATAAATCAGTTTCATATTCAACAATTTGCTGAAGAAAAACAACTTGTTACTAAGTATAACCTTCTTAAACTGTATCTGTCAATTAAAAAAATAGCAAACAATTTGAACATAAATAATGTAAAAATGCCAAGTGTCTACTATTCTGAGGAATTTTTAAGTGTGTCATTTTTATCCTTACAGAAAGCGTGGATTATGGACCAGTGTTTGTACAGGAACCAGATGACATCATTTTCCCAACTGATTCTGATGAAAAGAAAGTATCATTTAATTGTGAAGTTCATGCCAATCCAGTTGCCAGTTACAGGTAGAATTTAATTAACTTTTGAAACTTAAAAAAATTCCCTTGAAGAAGATTCTGACAGTTCCAAAGAATATTACAATGCCTCAAGTAATTTTTACATATTTTTCTTTTGATTTTTTCCCTAAGATGGCTTCGAAATGGAACAGAAATAGACTTAGAAAGTGATTATCGCTACAGTTTGATAGACGGCACATTCATTATAAGCAATCCAAGTGAAGCAAAGGATTCTGGCCATTATCAGTGTTTAGCAACAAACACATTTGGAAGTATTCTGAGTAGAGAAGCCATACTTCAGTTTGCCTGTGAGTAAAGTATATAAATTTCTATATAATTAAAATATTACATATATATGTACATATTACTATAAGTAATTTAAAATTTTAATTAGGTAAAAGGTTAAGATGATAAATTTAAGATAGTGGTAAAACTTTGGAAAAAATTA
Organism: Elephantulus edwardii; assembly: GCF_000299155.1. Lineage (NCBI taxonomy): Eukaryota > Metazoa > Chordata > Mammalia > Macroscelidea > Macroscelididae > Elephantulus > Elephantulus edwardii. The sequence goes on along the minus strand of NW_006399806.1, from coordinate 11,380,905 downwards.
TAACTGTAAATAATAGTTTTCTTCCTAGGCGATTTCTCAATATTTTGAGTTGTTTTACTCATTTGGGAAGTTACAATTCTATTCATCAAAACAAAGTTTATATATTCAATATCTTTTTAAAATTACTTTTAGAAAGAGAGGGAGAGATTTCTATAATTTATATGTCTACTTTTAAAAGACATTGGTTTACACTCCTTAATAGTTTACTAGAATTATTTTATGCTATAGAATCCTCAGTACATAAGATATCATATATAAAAATTTTCCCGTTGTTCTGGTCACCAAAGGAATAAAGACACTGCAATTGATTTAATTATGACAAGTACTTTCCCCAAATTTTGAACAAGCTACTAAGTGAAAATGAAAATTAACATTATTTTATTTTCCATTTGCTTTTTTTTTATTTTAATGAAAATTTACAGACTTTGGATTTCTATTCATTCATTCTTGCACACTTTCCTCCCTGCCCACCCCTGCCTGCTCAGTTCCCTTTTCTTTCTGGAAAGTAAAAAAAAAAATTAAAATAAAATTCTTTCATTGTTATACAATCTCCCCTGCCACCCAGTCCACTCCACTATGCATTTTTCATTCTGGAATCTTATCATGACAATAATACCTAGTCATATATTTCTCCTGAACAATTCTCTCCCTCATCTATTTCAATGCAGTGTATATTATGTATCCCCTTTTAGTCTCCCCCAAGATGTCAGTACCACTGTACAACACTGGCACTATGCAGTATTTGTCCTTTTGTGACTGAGATATTCCACTCAGCATAATATCCTCTAGGGTCACTCATTTTGTATAATATTTCATGAATGTCTTGTTTTTCAATGCAGCAGAGGATTTTATTGTGTGAATATACCAGAGTTTCTCTATCTATTCATTTGTTGAAGGGCACTTGGGTTGTTTCCAACCCTTTGCTGTTGTGAACAAAGCACAATAAACATGGGTGTGCATATATTCCCTTGGGTGGCAGTTCTAGTTTCTTTAGGGTATATTCCCACTAATGGAATTGTTGGGTCAAATGGTATTTCTATCTGCAAATTTTTAAGAAAGCACCATACTGTCTTCCATAATGTTTGCACCATTTTATACTCTCACCAACAGTGAATAAGGGTTCCAGTTTTCCACAGCCTCGCCAGCATTTGTTGTTTGCTGTTCTTTTAAATTTTGCTATTCTTACTTGGGTGAGATGATATATAGTTGTCTTGATTTGTATCTCTCTTGGAGCTAGGGATTTTGGACACTTCTTCATGTGTTTCCATCTGAAAATCTTCTTTGGTAAAGTATCTGTTCATAACTTGTGCTCATTTTTCCACTGGGTTCTTTACCTTTATCTTGTTGTGGTGCTCAAATATTTCATAAATTCTAGATATAAGTCCCTTATCAGACATGTCATTACCAGATATTTTTCTCAGTCTGTGGCTTCCCTTTTTTAACCTGTTGGAAAAGTTTTTGGATACGCATAGGGATTTTAATCTTAGGTCTCATTCATCTATTTTACCCTCTCCTGGTTATATTCAGGATACCTGGAAGACTGCTTATGTTGTGAATTAGGGCTTTTAGAGTTCTTCCAAGCCTTTCTCTAATGAA
>NW_006399806.1:11364044-11372694 GCF_000299155.1 Elephantulus edwardii | reverse complement strand
CCTTTCCCTACTCCACCACCAACCCTTCCTACTTTTGCTTACAACATTCAACACCCGTCTCCCATTGACCAGCCCCTGATGTGATGATGTCCTAAGTCTCAAGCAATCAGGATTTCTCTGATTCTGACCAGAGTAAAAATATCTCCTATTGTCTTCTGCGTTTAATATAGGGATCCTTTTAAAAATAGCTACAGTAAATCTAAAGAATGTGAGATACAAATATTAACAACTCAAACCTTACACCCTGTTCTGTATTTTCTGATTTAAGCTCACCAATTGGGTGACTGTTTTCTCCCAAAAGTAAAAGTGACAGTAAATTATAGCAAGAATTTTCTCCTTACATTAGAACAGAATTCTGCATACCAGCAAATTTCAGCATTTATAGCACTGGACCATCTATAAAACTCCTGAAAAGATCAATCATAACCATCAACAACTCTCTTCCTTTCAGACTAAGCACACTGGCACCAATATTTATAATTGAGGGATTAGGAATGCCCTTGACTGGTACATGGTAAATGATACGGTACCATCTAAGCAACTCAATCTCTCTTAAATATTATTTAATGCTTACTTTCTTTTAAACTTAAACAGGTTTAGTGCAAACATATATATTCATTGGTGACCTCTATGACTCTGTCTCTTTGTATGATCCCTGGATTAATACTGTATTCTCAAACCATAATTCTGAAATGTGTAAAAACTCACAAGATGTTCAGTGGAAGAAAAAAATCAGTTCCTCACAAAATGAAAGTGACGTCTGCTACAAAGTGAGCCCTACTTTGACTGTAACTTTGTGCTTATGCACAGCAGAGACTGTGAGGGTACCACAAGGTAGGTTTGGGGTTTGTGCTATAGTATGTGGGGTAACTATGTGTCTGAGCCAACTTGAAAGCTTTTAACAACAGGAAAAACAGATGCTATCAGAGGAGCAAAGAACTCTGGTGGCCTATAGAAGGTTATAGAGTTGTGCTGCCAACCCAAAGTTATCCTGTTCAAATCCACCAGCTGCTCTACAAGAGAGAAACGGGCCATCACTTCTCCTATGTTTTACAGCTGGTTAAAAACCCACTGGAGGGTCAGTGATGAGTTGGATATGACTTAATAGCCCATAACAACAACAGCAACAACATTAGAGAGAACACTGGTGCCAGAGTGCTTATTAGCATGTTGAGCTATCAGCCAAAAGATTGATGGTTTGCATCTAACAGTTGTGTTATGGTAGAAAGGTAAGCAGACTTCTTCTATAAAAATTTGTGGCATCAGGAAATACAGTGGAGAGTTCCGATGAGTCAGAATCTACTGAAATTTCAGGGGAGTTGGTTTTAAGCTGCTATTGAAAAACCCTAGTGGCCCAGAGCTTCTTAATAACTGGAAGGTAATCCAGCAGTTCAAAGCCACCAGTCACTCCATAGGAGAAGGGTGTGATAGTCTTTTTTCATAAAGATGTACAATATTGGAGAGCTTGTGGAGAGTTCCAACTAAATGGCAATGACTGGAGTTGAAATATAATGATATCCATATCAACACCTATGTTTATATTTAGGGAGTTTTGACAGCTTATTGGTAAAGAGTTGTGCTGTCAATGGAAAAGTTCAAATCCACCAGTTATTCTCCAGGAGAAATATGGTAAATCTTTTTCCAGGTGATTTCCTTCCTCAGGAAACCCACTGGTCACCTATGAGTCAGTTCTGATGCAATAGTACAAAATAACAACAGCAACAATACAACAATACCTCTCTCCACATCCATATCCATTTCCATTTCTAATGGCTTTTGGGACTTCCTTAATGCTAGAATATTTGTTTACTATTATTATTAAACTAGAATATGATTTTATTATTAAACTAGAATATAATAAAAATATTTTAATTATCTACTAAAAACTTCTTTACCTACCTTCTCCAGTTATTGATTCAGATCTATAGCATTGACTATGATATGTTGTTGCTTATATGTGCTGACAAATCAGTTGCAACTCATAGTGAATTTATGTACAATAGCTCTGAAGCTTTCCCTATCCTGAGCCTCTCTCACTGTCTCCTACACACCTACCCCCCATTATCTTAGTTATTGTGTCAGTTCATCTCATCTAGGGTCGTCTGCTGTCTCTCCAGCATTCCAAGCATGATGTCCTTCTCCAAGAATTGGTTCCTCCTTGCAACAAGTCTGTAATATGTGAGATGGAACTTTAAAATCCTTGCCTTCAATGAGAAGCTATATTTAACCTCTTCTAGGACATACCTGTTTGCTGTTTGGCAGTCCACAGTGTGTTCAATACTCTTCACCAGTACCACAACCCAAAGGCATCAATATTTTTTGTCATCCTTATTTATTGTCCAGATTTCTGATGTGTAACAAACAATTGCAAAGACCATGCCCTATATCAGGTGAACCTTGGTCTCTAGACTGACATTAGTGTACTTCAGTATTCTGAAGAGATCTCTCACAGCAGATTTTTCTAATGCAATTAATTCCATTTTTTTAAAAAATATCCTGACTGCTGGTGCCAAGGATATTGATTGTGGAACTAAGTAAACTGAAATTGTTAACATTCTCAATCTCTTCTCCATCTATCATGGTGCTGCCAATTGCTAGGATGTAAGAGACTAAAATCTTGATGCTGAAAGTACATATCAATGTATGTTATATATGAATAAATATATATGTGAATAGTATACTACTAGGCCAGTTTTGTGTCAGAGATAAAAAAACAATAACAAAGCAGACCAACAATAACTACAACAAAAACATCCTTTCCTATTTAGGCCTGAAATACAAAAGAATAAATTATATTTACCAATTACTTATTTCTATGGCAGATAATGCCTAAACACTTTAGTTGTGTTAACTGCTTTCACCCTCAAAATCACCTTTCACCTGGAAGTTAGCAACAATGAAGTACACAGCTGAGGTGTGGACCAAGTCAGTAAGTGTACTGCAAATTAAATTTCCTACATGAAACTATTGTTTCTATTCTGATGTCAACCAGGATATGATGATCAAAGTTGCAAACACACGTTTGTTTAATAGTTATTTTATTAACACATTTAATCTCATCCCTAAATGACTTATTTGCCTTGCTGCATAAATGCACATACAATAAACATAAATATACACATACAGTAGCAGCAAGAATGCATTTCATAATAAGAAGTCAAGATAGTATAGGTCATATGATCACAGATACTGTGCTTGACATTTAAATGAGTATTTCTGTGAGAATCTTACAGGTTAACACAAAAAGAAAAAGCAAAGATTTAAAGAGTTCTAATTTCCTTAGCTCCTCAAGGGAAGGAAATATTTCTCGACATTTAACTCTCACAGAAATTTCTCAAATGTGGTTTTATATACAGATTGCAACCACATCCTTACGTAAATTCAGTGGAAACTTTGATTAGGCTGACATAAACCCATACCAATTCTTTAAATATAACCAGAATTTAATCATGACGCTATTCACTTCATTCAATTATAACTCTTTCTTCTCTTTTTTGATTGGAGCAGAAAATGGGTTTGAGCAGCTGCTGCATGACTTTCCCAACTTCCCCTTTTAACCTACGCCTCACATGTCTAAACATTGACCTATAAGGATCTTTCATTTTAACATCTCCTTGAATGAATAGACATAAAATAGCTTATTTTAGTTGATGCTAATACTGCAGTTTAGCTTTAGTAAGGCTACATCTCTCAAAGACAAGAATAATCAAACTTTTTGCCATTGAGTGGATTCAGAATCATAGCAAGCCCAAGGCAGATTATAACTGCCCATTTGGATTTCCTATAGATTTATTTAAAACCGGAAGTAACTCAGTGGCAAAATTGTAATTTTTACAGAAGCTGACTGACACATTTTTCTCCCATGGCTTGGTTGGTGAATCTGATCCATTGCAGCTGTGTGCTTAAGCATAACACTATTAAGCTTAAAAGCACCCTCAAACAAACATCTTGTTATTGAGTCATTCCAACTCAGTGAACCTCCATCAGATCTGAGGATGTACATCTTAATGGAAGAAGTTGGCCTTTTCCCCAACAGCATATTAGAACAACCAGAGCTACACAGATTTTTAGTTAACAAAGAAACGCTCAAACAACCAGAGCTCCTCTCAAAAGGTATATTGTTAATAACACAGAGAAGTGATATTTGTGAACAGTTAAATTGGAAAAGAAAGCTATGAATAATTACAAAGCCATGGTGGTGTTGCTAGTACTGCTCGTTATTAGTTATCAATAACATTATTTTAGAAAAAATGTATTTGGTTCTAGTTGTTTATATTAATCAAGAGGACAATTTTCTCACCTAGTACAGTAATTTATCTTCAGTGATGAAAAAATAATACAGCATATAAACTGTCATTGTCTAACTTATTACAAGGCTGATGAGAATTTGTACTGATAATGTGACACCACATACTTCCCCCATATACTTCAGAAATCCAAGGTTTAGAGCAATCTCGCCAGAGTTTGGATTTCTAGAAATAATTCATGCCAGCAAGTCAAACATAAAATGAATCAAGAGTAGAATCTCCTCATGCTGTCTCTTGCTTCAAAAATACCTTTATATGTCAACCTTGGTAAATTGATAGTTCATATCTAAATTTGAACCTACTGCTTTTCAGGTCATTTGGATGATTTAGATCCAGAATAGTCCATTAGTTTTACTTAAAACAGTTGATTAAAATAACCTCCTTAACTCTTTGAGGAGTTGCATGACTTTTTTAAAACTTCGCTTGCTCTTTAACTTAGCTTTTCATTTTCAAATGAAACAAAAACTGACTCCTATAATTTTTCATTATTTTTCTTCTAGAGTAAATTGACCTTATACTTTAGAACTACACTTTACTAGTATTACTATGTAATGGAATTATTTTAGTAATTATTATTTATAGGGTGTATACAAAACTTTATTTAATCAAACTAAGGTTTTCTCTATAATGTTATTAAATAATTTCAATAGTCATCTGAACAAAATACACCGGCATGTATGAGATTATTGATTGTAACTCTCAAATATTATTATAAATTATTTTTTATTTATCACTTATTATACATAGAAAAAGTTTGCATTTCTTACTTGAGAGAACTGCTTAAAATTATGTTTTGTATCATCCTGTAAAAAGAATTATTATGATCATGTATTATTTAGATAACTATGAGTGTGTGACTACATGGCCAAATACAATATGGGATATTAGTTCTGGATCATAGAAAATAGGATCTTGTTTTAATTCTTTAAAGAGAAGTAATTAAGAATGAAACCCAGTAAAATATGATATGCACCATTATCAAATCCTTGACTGTATTACATCCATTTTAAACATACAAATAATGTTTGTATCAATGTTTACCCAAATATAAATTTTTTGGCTTTATTGAAATCACTAATTACTCTGTTCTTATACAACAAAAGACTCCTTGAAAAGTGGTACACTTGCCTGGATTGTTGTTGTTAGGTGCCATTGAGTCAAGAATGACTCAGGTATGACTCATTACAACCCCACGAACAACAGACCTGAATCCTGTTCTATCCTGGACCACCCTCATTATCTCTGATACAGTGGACTTTATTCTGAAGTCAGCAGGTCAGTTCACCTCATTGGAAATCTTCTCTTTTGCTCACCCTCCACCCTTCCAATCATGATGCCCCTTTCCAGAGACCAGCCTCTCAGAGAAACATGTTAGAAGAAGTAAGAGAGGCAAAGCTTCAACATCTTTGTTTCTAAGGAGTGTTCCAGTTGCACCTTTTCCAAGACACATCTGTTTGTACTTTTTACAGACCATGGGATATTTTGTACTCTTCTCCAACAACATCACTGAAAAGCATTAATTATCTGTCATCCTTATTAATTGTCTAGCTCTCAGAAGCATAGCAAGTAATTAAAAAGGCCTGAATCAGGGCTTCAACTTAGTCTTCAAACCAGCAATTTAAAATACTAAAATGTAAAAATACTGAAGGGTTACCTGGGTACAGGGTACTTTATTAAAAATCTTAGTTGCTTAAGGGAAGAATATTGGTACATAGTACTTTTAAATTTTTTCTATCTTTATTATAATATACACACAACAATACATACAATATTTTGTTAATTTCTTTAGGCACATTTTAGTTACTTTTATTGCATTTTTCCAGGTGTGCACACATTTTCACTCTCTTTTTTCAAATGATCCTACCACCATTAATATACCAAAAATTATGAGAAGCAACAATTTCAGTCTAGAGACTAAGGTGTGCCTGATAAAGGCCATTGCCTTTGCAATTACTTGCTATGCATCAGAGAGCTGGACGATGACTAAGGATGGTAGAAGAAGAATAGTTGTCTTTGAGTTATGGTGCTGGAGAAGAGTCTTGAACATTCATGGACCACTAAGAAAACAAATAAGTTTTTCTTGGAGAGGGTGAAGCAAAACTTCTCCTTGGAGGCTAGGATTTTGAAGCTCCATCTCACATAATTTGGTCATGTGGCCAGGAGAGACCAGTGTATGGAGAAGGACATCTTACTTGAAAGAGTGGAGGGACAGTGCAGGAAAGGAAGACCCCAGATGAGATAGATTGATACAATAACTGGAGTAATGAGGGTTGGTCTGTCAGTGTCTGTGAGACTGGCTCAGGATAGGGCAGACTTCAGAGCCGTTGACTCATTATGAGTCACAGGCCAACTTGCCAGCACATAATAACAATAACAACAATGATCTCAAAACAAAACTAAACAAAATAAGTCCTACCTCTTGTTCCCTCCCACACTTGCTAGCCACTAATTACTTTTTATTTCTATGCATTTGCAACAGAATATTCTTAACCTCAAAGAATCTTATATCATGTGAAGCAACGGAAAAGACCAGAAAAAATAAGAATATAAATTCTCTGGCCTTTACTGCTCAAGCACATTTACCTAATTCATTGTCCTTTAAACAAGAATAGAAACCTTGAAGACCTTTTCCTGCACAAGACATTTCTAGGCACAAATATAAGAATAATTATTTTAAATATCACCACGGCCAAGTTCAAATGCTAAAAGAGCAGTCACAACTAAGAATGGATTACAGTCATAGTGAGTATAAGATACAGTATAAGATGGAGAGGGAAAAAAAAAAGATTAAACAATGAAGCACTTGTAGAATGAGTATTGCAAAGAACATTTTATCCCATGAGGGATAAGTGAGAGCAGAGTTGGTATTATCAGCTGAGTTTTCTCATCACAAATTGTAATAAGTATGCTAATGTATCTGAAAAAAAGAACAACTTATAAAAACTTCCTCAGTGTATTGCAATCCAAGGCTTTGTTCAATCTGTATATGATCCTGGGTGAGTCTACGTGGGAGGCTAAGATAAAAACACCTTTAATCATCTTTCAAAGCTTTAAATAGAATGGTCTCATACTCAGGACATAAATATCTGGTTTCTAAGAAGATAAGATAAGATAAGAAGATACTTGGGTTGGATAGGGCTAAGATGAAATCTTCCCCTGAGCTCAGCCCCCAAACTAGTTAAACATGAAGGCACTGTCTGCTGGACTTCTGTGACAAATGGCACTGGGAAAGTCTGCTGTCAGAGACCTTTCTAGAGTACTGAAGAGCAACCATGTCAGTCTGGAGACTAAGGTGTGCCTGGTCCAGGCAACGGTCTTTGCAATTACCTACTATGCATCAGCATGCTGGACAATGGCAAGGAATGATAGAAGGAGAATTAATGCCTTTGAGCTGTGGTTCTGGTGACGAGTATTGAACATTAATATCACGGACTGCTAGGAGAACAAACAGGCAATTCCAGGAGAGGGTGAAACCAGGCTGCCCCTTGGGGTGAAAGATTCTGAAGCTTTGTCTGACATACTTTGGGACTAGTTGCAAGGAGAGACCAGTCCTTTGAGAGAGACATCATGCTTAGGAGGGTGGAGGGACAGCTCAAGGAAAGAAGATCCTCAATGAGATGGATTGACTCAGTGACTGGGTTAATGGGGTTAGGTGTGTCACAGATAATAAGATTGGCTAAGGATAGAGCAGGGTTCACATAGGGTCACTAAGAATCACAAATGACTCAGTGACACATGCAAACAATGACAACAACAAGAAGTTAAAATAGTAACTTTTTCACGCTCTATCTCTAAAATCTTACATTTTCATTCTCTTTTCAATATTAATTATTATCTCATAGAATTAAGTGTATGTTTCATTGACTATGCAAAAGTACCAGCTGGGTAAATCATAACAGATTATGAATTATGCTGTGAGGACTGAGAAATTCAGAACACTTAAGTGTACTCATAGAGAGTCTGTACAAAGATCAAGTTAGTCATTTGAATATTGCTTATTTTAAAACAAGGAAAAATATCAGGGTTGTATCTCTTCATTAGAGAACCCTGGTGGCTTAGTGGTAAGGAGTTGCACTGATAATCCAAAGGCTTGTCGTTTATATTCACCAACTGCTCTACGAAAGAAAGATGGACAGTCCCCTCTCATGTGATTTACTGCATCTACCTTCAGCAATCAATTATGGGTCAGTTCCATCTTACAATAACAACAACATGTTTTCTCCATACTCATTCAATCTGTATAATGAACAAATAATTCAATAAATTAGATTATATGAAGAGTAATGCATCACCAGGATTACTAGAAGACTCACTGATACCATGCAAAATGAAGATTACACAAC
>NW_006399806.1:11359969-11363944 GCF_000299155.1 Elephantulus edwardii | reverse complement strand
TTTTTTTTTTTTTTTTTACTTTTAAAAAAGAAAAGGGAACTGAGGGGGCAGGGGTGGGCAGGGAGGAAAGTGTGCAAATCAAGCGATTTGCCCCTCCTTCTCCAGAAAGAATCTGGTGGATTTGAACCACATACCTCTGGGATGGCAGTGCACATTCATGCCCCTAGGCCACCAGAGCTCTCTTTGCTTGCGTTTTTTACAGGTAATTTTCCAATTTTGCAAACTCCATTTGTTAATAAGGCTGATGTGTCCCCACTTAACTGATTTCCTTTCCTTATCAAATATCAGTTGGCTATAGGTAGGTAGACTGATTGTAGGTTCTCAATTCTATTCCATTGATCTATGTATCTGTCACTATACAAGTGCATGGTCTTGACCAAATGCAGGAAAAAAATGACCATTGACCCTCTACCCAAACATCTCCAACAAATTGTAAAAGAACAGCAAGAAAACCCAACAACCTCTAAAAAAAACCCCTGAAATTATAAAAAATAGAGCAGAAATAAATGACATATAAACCGGAAGAAATTGAAACCATCAACAAAACTAGGAGTTTGTTCTTTGAAAAGGTCAAAAAGATTGACAAACCATTAGCAAAGCTAACAAAGGAAAAGAATGAATAGATGCAAATAATCTGAATAAAAGTTGAAATGTACAACCTTTCAACACAACCAACTAAAATAAAAAGGCTAACATTGGAATATTATGAAAATTATACTCAAACAAATATGAAAACCTAGAGGAAATGGACAAATACTTAGAAATGCACAACCTACCTAAACTGACACAAGGTGAAATTAAACACCTGAACCATTTACAAAAGAAAAATTAAAAAGGTAATAAAATAACTTCCAGTCAATAAAAGCCATAGACCAGATAGTTTTACAAGTGAATTTTATCAAACATTCAGAGAAGAACTCTCACCAATTCTTCATAAACTATATCAGAATATAGAAAAAGATGGAATTCTCCCAGACTCATTCTATGAAGCAAACATATCCTTGGTACCAAGGCCATGTAAAGACACTACCAAAATAGAAAACTAAAGGCCAATATCTCTCATGAACATAGATGCAAAAATCTTGAATAAAATCTTGGTCAATAGAATCCAATGACACATTAAAAACAAAAAAAATTACCATGTCCAATTGGGATTCATAACAGGTATGCAGGGATGGTTCAACATAAGAAAAACAATGTAATTCATCATACTAACAAAGCAAAGAACAAGAATCACATGATCCTATCACTTGATGCAGAGAAGGCCTTTGACATAATCCAACACCCTTTCCTGATTAAAACAATCAACAAAATAAGGGTTAGAGGGGAATTTCTTCATCTTAGTAAAAAAGTATATATGAAAACCCGAGAACCAACATTGTTCTCAATGGTGAGAAATTAAAGGCATTCCCTTTGAGAACAGGAACTAGGCAAGGATGCTCGTGATCACCTCTTACTCAATTTTGTACTGGAAATCTTAGTGATAGCAATAAGACAAGAAAAAGAGATAAGAGATATCCAAATTGTCAAATAGGAGGTAGAATTATCTCTACATGCAGATGATATGATTGTATACTTAGAAAACCCTAAAGACTCAGCAAGAAAACCAGTGGATATAGTTGACCAAGTCAGCAAAGTGGCAGGATACAAGATCGATACATAAAAATCAATTAGATTTCTCTTTAGTGACAAAGAGAATACAGAACTGGAGCTAAGAAAAACAATACCCACCACAATAGCTGATCACAAGATTAAATACTTAGGAGTAAATCTAACCAGAAGCACAAAGGATCACTTAAAAGAAAATTACAAAACATTACCACAAGAAACAAAAAGAGACCTGGAGAAATGGAAGAATACATCTTGCTCATGGATAGGAAGACTCAATATTGTGAAAATGATAATACTACCAAAGTCAATTTACACATTCAATGAAATCCCAATACAAATACCAATTCCATTCTTCAATGAGATGGAAAAGGCAATCTCCAATTTAATTTGGAATGGAAAGAGGCCCTGAATAAGCAAAGTACTTCTTTAAAAGGAAATGAAGATTATTTATTAGCAAGTATTTAAACTTAAATTTACATTCTTGAGAATTATCATCTCTAAAATATAGTTAAGAAGGCTAGGATTATTTGAATTAATGATTCATATATAACTATAGTGGCTGCATAATTTAATATAAAGTGTGTATTAAGTTAAAACTATACCCTGAAGAATGCAAAAATTGATTTTTATCTATATACTCTTTCTTACATATCCAATCTATTTAACTAAAAATTGATACTGTCTACTAGAAAGGAGGGGAGCTTTCATGACCTAGTGGTACAGAGTTACACTGCCAACCCAAAGGCAGGTGTTTCCTATCCATCAGCTTTTCCATAGGAGGAAGAAGAACAACCTCTTCTGGTATAGTTTACAAATTATGAAAACCCACTAGAGGGTCAGCTATGAATTAGTTCTCCTTGATACCACATAAACAACAAAATTATAGAAGAAAAAGAAAGAAAATAATTATGATAGAGCTTAAAAACCACTGAGCTATTTCCTGGAAATACCTAAACATATGCTAAATTAGATTGTGTAAGAAGATCATAAAAAGAATATATATATATATAATCATAAAAATAACATATATATATATAATATTCTCTAATTGAACCTTAATAAATACCCTTTACTTCAGAAAATATTATATTGTACGATGTTAAGTGCCATCAAGTTCACCATGGCCCACAGTGACAGTTTGAACAACAGCCCTTTCCTACATAATCCTGTAATCTCTACCATGCTCACTCCCATTGTTGTAGTCACCATGTAAGTCTTATTTTAAAGGTCTTCCTCTCTTGCACTGACCATCTTCTCCAGGACATGGCATCTTTTTTCAAAGATTGATTTCTCCTGACAAACTATCCAAAGTAGTTCAAAGTTTCACCATGCTTTCCTAAAAGAAACACATTGTTTGCACTTCTGCAAAAACAGATTTATTTATTCTTTTGACAGTCCACGGTATGTTCCATCCTCTTTGCCAGCAGCACAAATCAACACTTCTTCAGTTTTCATTATTCATTCACTTATGAATTCATACAAAGCAACGGAAAATACCATTACTTAAAATAGGTGCACTTTAGTCTTTATCCTTGAGCTCAAGCACTTGAAAGAGATCCTTCACAGCAGATTTTATCAATGAAACATTGTGTAATTCAAAAGATAGTACATTTCAGAATGCAAATTGACTGTCGTTGTTGTTGTTATGTGCCATCGAGTTGTTTGCGACTCATAGTGACCCTATGTACAAGAGCCCTAAACGCCATTCTATCCTGTGTCAACCTCGCCATCTAAAATACACTCATTCCCACCACTCCACTCACAGAATCGATCCATCTCATCAAGGGTCTTCCTCTCCTGTGCTGTCCTTCCAGTCTCCCAAACATGATGTCCCTCTCCATGGACCAGTCCCTGCTTGCAACATGCCCAAAGTATGTCAGATGAAGCTTCAGAATACTTGACTCCAGGGAACATTCTGGTCTCACCCTCTCCAGGACAAACCTGTTTGTTCTCCTAGCAGTCCATGGTATATTCAACACTCTTCTACAGAACCACAACTCAAAGGTATCAATTCTCTTTCTATCATCCCTATTTACTATCCAACTCTCTGATGAATAGCACGTAATTGCAGACTATAGCCAGGATCAGGCGCACCTTAGTCTCCAGTATGACATCATTGCACTTCAGTACTCTTGAGAGGTCCGTCACAGCTGACTTTCCCAATGAAATTTGTCTCCTGATTTCCTGGCTGCTGTTACCAAGAGTGATGACTGTGGAGCCAAGTAAACGAAAACTGTTAACTATCTCAATCTCTTCACCATCCATACTGATGCTGCCAATTGGCCCTTGATGAGAACCTTTTTTTCTCGATATTGAGCTTCAATCCATATTGAAGACTGCAGTCCTTGACCTTCTGCAGCAAGC
>NW_006399806.1:11357194-11358189 GCF_000299155.1 Elephantulus edwardii | reverse complement strand
AAAATTTGTGAAGCTTCATCTTCCATTCTGAACATATAGCTTAGGTGAGGCTATTTTTGGAAAGGGACATAATGCTTGTAAAGATGGAGCATCAGTGAAAGAGAGGAAGACCTTCAATGAGGTAGACTGACAAGGTGACTTCGGCAAGGGGCCTTAGAGTGTCAGAGATGATGAGAGTAGTACAGGATATGTCAAGGTTCAGGTTGGCTGTTCACAGGATTTCTTGTTTCTAAGACATTTAACCAGAAGAAGGAAGACTCTATCCATGAGAAAGTCTTCATTCTTGGTAGAGTAGTCCACTAGCATGAGAAAGATCTCCATAAGATGAACTGACGCAGTAGTTGTAATCATAATTGTAAGTATGATTCTGGGTGGACAACATTCCATTTTGTTTTCTATATGGTAGCTATGAATAGGAACTAATTTCAGAGCATCTAACAATAACAGTTAACACACTAGGCTAAGTACTTACTGTATTTTAGATGGAGAATAACATATCGCTCTCACTTCTCTCTCTCTCTCTCTCTCTATATATATATATATACTATATATATATATACACACATATACATATACACACACACATAGATAACACAATTTGTGTTTGATGTTAGATACTGTCTAGTCAACTAAATCTTGTAATGATGCTATAAGCAATAGATCAAAATGTGTCCTGTTCTGTGCCGTTCCTACAATCTCTATCATGCTCAAGTCCGTTGGTACAGTGTCGATCTGTCTTGTGAAGGTCTTCCTTTGACTCATTATCTTCCTCTCCTGGCATTGTACTGGTTCCTCCCGACAACAGACCAAAAGCTTATGAGGTAAATTTTCACCTACCTTGTCTCTAAGCAGCATTCTGGTTGCACTTCCTCCCAAGTAGATTTGTTTATTCTTTTAGTAAATCATGGGATGTTCAATATTCTTTACCAAAAACCAAAGACTTAAATTCTTTAATCTTTCTTTTGTCTGACATACTTTGGGACTAGTTGCAAGGA
>NW_006399806.1:11352904-11356993 GCF_000299155.1 Elephantulus edwardii | reverse complement strand
ATATCAAAGATAAATTTGTATAATTTCTTTTGTATATAGTGGTTTAAGGATTCATCTTTTCTACTATTAATTTTAATGAACGTTTACAGAGACTTTGGATTTCCATTCATTCATTGTTGCATCTTTAACTGCAAACAGAAGAAAGATCACTGACATTCCTTTTAAAATTTAATTCTAGAAGCCTAACAACTTCTCTCCATTGGTTCTGAAATCAATAAATGTTTCTTACCATTTCATAACAACTGTGAGTTACATGCATACAGTCGGGTTACAGTGACAGGATTTGTCAAACTAAGCGACAAATATGCTTTTAAGTTCTCTAGGAATATTTGTGCAAATGCCATACTACTGCCGTTTTCAGGACTTGAGGTGTTGTGTGCTCGGTGTCACTGCCATAAATCATATGCCATAATCCAGGAACAGTGTGTGTGTGTGTGTGTGTGTGTGTGAAAGCTAACTCTTTTTCTTAGCTTTTCCACACACTTATTTTTTTAGGTCATGGTAACGGGAAAAAAATGTTTACTTCTCAACTCTTAATAAGTAGATGAATTTAGAGAACAGTCTTGCCTAAGTAATTCACTGGTAATTAAACAGCATTTTAAAAAGATAACATCTGTCACAACAGAGGAACACAAAAATATGCGCCTGAAACTGTCACTAAAGAACATCAAATGAGGTCATTAATATCAATTCTGCATTCTACTGCATAGTAAATCATCCACCTCAGAAATCACAACTGTAACAATGGACTTGCATAAACAATCATTAAATTCACACAATAACAGCTAAGATAATTGCTGGGACAAAATGAGCATGTTTATTAACAAAATTTTTGAGTCCCTGTGCAACAATATGCTAGCAGATCTAGAAAGCTTGACTTGGAATTATTATGTTTTAATCTCATTAAGTAGCTCTGAGAACTGGAAAAGTTATCAATGTTTTATTAGCCTTAATTGTAAAAAACATTCTTGAAAAATAAAATAATGCCTTTTCCTTTAGCAAGTATTCTATGTAGCAGCATGGTTAGAATCTGATTTAGTAATGTTTTGCATTATGTAGATTTTTCCAGATGTAATTTCTTAAAATACTCTCCAAATGGGTTTGTCTCACTCCATTGCAAAAATAAGAGAAAGAAGGATAACTTTCTTCATAATGGAAACAAGATAAAGAAAATAATTGGATTTTTTCTGACCTTTGCATAGGAAATCTGTTTGTATTAATATAATCTGATCACTATGGCTGTCAAGTTGTAATCATGTTGTAGCTGACTTAGGGTGTAAATAAAATGGAAGGAGGTAGCCCTTCTTTCTTCCATGGAGCCCCTGGTGGAGTTGAGGGACAGCCTGCATAGGCAACTTCTTACCCACTAGGCCATTAGAGTTCCCTAGAATTTAAACATAATCATTGATGCACACTAGTGAAAGAATACATAATATTTAATGATAAATATAATAATTGCCTTTGACGTGATGAGTTTTTGAAAACAAACTTTTCTAATATATTCTCCTGTTTAATTACAAACCAAGATACTGCATTAAAGCTTATGTTTAACAGAAAATAATGGAACTCTGTATTCAGGTGTTAACTTACTTGCTCAAGGTAACCCAGTGAGGAAATTAGATTTCAAGCCTTGCTCTAGTTGAGTATGAAACCTAACTCTTAATAAAATAAAATGATAATATTTTTGAATAACCATGTCATGAAGTCATTTAAGCAATCCTGAGGTTATGTGGAGTCATTTTACATACTCTAATTTGATATCAGGGAGATCTGGTGGCCTAGTGGGAAGAAGCTGCTTTGCAATCCTGAAGGATCAAATCTACCAGCTGCTCGGCGGGAGAAGGATGGACAATCTCCTCCCATGTGATTAACGGCCTCTGAAAGCCTGCCAGAGGGTCAGCTATGGGTTTGTTCTGACTTGATGGTAAACACCAACAACAATTTTGATATCAGAAAAAAAATGGATTTTTTTCTACCTATAGTCACACATCTTGAATTCAATTTATGTAATATTTCTGACATATTTTTGACATTTTAATCACTCTTGCTTTTACTCTAAACTCACAGAAGATGATCCTTTGCTTAATTTAGCTTTGTATGCTTATCTATTCAATCCATTTATGCCAATTCAACACCACAGAGAGAAGATGCATAATAACTATTTTCTTTTTTTTTTAAAAAGCAAATAGCCAAAATATTTTACCCTGCATTGAGCATTTGAATGAATTGTATAAAGTAAATTGGCTTTCCATTAAACAATTCATACAGATTATATTTCATGGCATCAATTCCAATCCCACACTATAACAACATTCCTCTCATTTTCTTCTCCTGTTCCATGCTTCTACTGCCTTCCTCCCTTTTGGTTTTAACACTGGGCAAATGATAGCATTTTCATTTTGTATGTATGACTTATCTGAGGAACGTGTTCCTCCTTGGTGTTTTTGTTCACCTTATAGAACATATGCTTTTTTGCCTGAAAGTGAGCCACAGGGATAAATTTCATTACTCTTAGGTGTTCTGCACACTAGTAAATCTGTCTTTTTATGATTTTTTAATTTTGTTCCACTTTTTTTTTTCTTACTCTATCAGAGACTTTCTGTTGTGATCCTTTTCAAAAACTTTACATTTATTCTTGAAGAATAGTTTTACTGGGCATATTATTCATAAAGGATAGCTTTTCCTTGTTTTGTCATTCAACATTTTAAATAAACCATTCTGTTACCTTCTGGCCACCAAAGTTTCTGAGAAAAAAACCAACTGGTACTTTACCTTGAATCTGTATTTGATGATTTTCATCTCTTTTCTGTGCTTTCTAGAATTTTGTTTTAGTTTTTGAGAGCTATCTTTTGTTAATGTGCAAGATGTTATGTGTTGGATTGTTACCCAAGAGGTCAATGATTCAAATCTACCAGGTGTTTCCTGGGATGGACAGTCTTTTCTTAAAAAGATTTACAGCTTCAGAATCCTTCAGAAGGGTTCCTATGGGTCAAAATCAAGTCCATGTCAATGCATTTTTTAAGTGTATTAAATGTATGATGTATGTGTGTTAGTACAAATATCTTTGGTTTGATCCTGCTGGAAATTGTTTAACTTTTTGCATGTTCCTCATTTAATTGGGAAAATTTTTCTGTCATTTTCTTTTCAAATATTCATTCTGTCTCTTATCTCTTTCATGAACTTTTATTTCTAACGACTGTGCTTAGCCTTCCTGAACATGTTTTCTTATTGCTTTGAGCATCTGTAATTTTTCCTGTTTTGCCTTACTTGGCCGGGAGGGACAGTCCTTAAAAAGGATCTCAGGCTGGGAATGGGCTTAGGAGAGGAAGACTCAGATCAGAAGGATTGATACAGCAACTGGGGCAATGGGTCTGGTTTGTCAAAATCAGAGAGACTGGATCAGGACAGCGTAGGCTTCAGAGCTACTGTACATAGGGTCATTATAAGTTGTAGGTGATTTGTCAGAACACAGCAATGATTAATTCATTGATTAATTCTTCTGCATGAGTAAATTTGTAGCAAAATACGTCTGTTTTACTTTTTATTTTAGTAATTGTTCCTGTCTGTTGTAATCTCTTATAATTCTCATTTTGTGCATATTTTTCTTATAACTTCTAAATTTCTAGCTGTGCTTCTCCTTAGTTCTTTAATCATTTCTGACTTAGTATTATCTTCTCTTCTTCTTATTTCATTATTCAGTCATCACTTGATGTACCTTGACATACTCATTTCAACAGATCATTATTTCTCTTTGCTTTGTGAATCCTGTGATTTTTGTTAGACCACTGGAAGTTTCAAGAGTGTAAACTTATTCAGTTTCCTTCATTATTTTGTGCTTTTGCCTATACTAATATCTAGAAATAAAACCCAAAACAAACACAAATCAAGAAAACACCTCTTAGGAAGAACTTTCTATACTATGTTCCCCCTTCTCTCTGACCAGCTCTTTTTTCCTCCCTGGTTTAAACTGATGTTGTGTACTAGTGGGTCAGAACTGACTTATAGCTGACCCACGTTTTCAGAGACATTAAATTTCATAGAAGAAAATAGTCTTTCTGTGCAGAGCAGCTGGTGGACTTGAACCACTTG
>NW_006399806.1:11337393-11352479 GCF_000299155.1 Elephantulus edwardii | reverse complement strand
TCTTCTTCTTCTTCTTTCTCTCTCTCTTTCTCTCCTTCCCCCTCTCCCCTGCCCTCCCTCCCTACCCTCTCTCTCTTTATCTCTCCCTCTCTCTCTTCCATATTTACATTTTTGGTGGAATACCTACACTGCAGTTCAGTGTTCAGATGGGAAAGGTGCTGGCATGCTCCATACAAACCCCAAGGAAACTATGCTTTGAGTGTAGAGCAGAAACTTGGAGCTCTGTCTTTGAACAAGCTGGTGCTGTGTAGTTTAAGGAATTGGGCTCTTTATCAGGGACTACTTCACCAGTTCACAACAACCAGAAGTATTTCTCAGGTAGGGACAGGGACACTGAGAAAGCCGTTTTCTTTCCAAATACAATTCATCATTGACTTGGTGCTTTTTTACTCATTTCAGTTTTCTACCAATTTTGTCTGCTCCCAGTTCAGAATCTCTCAAAATTGGACAATTCCCTTGTGTTTGTCAGCAAGGTCTGAACGATAGCCTACTTATAGCACAATCTTCTCTCAATCTGAATTCATTGCTTTCATCAATTTCTCTTCCATTAGTGTGTGTCATCATAAACCCTTTTCCTCAAAGTGTTAAGAAGGTTGATATAACTCTAATTGAACATAAAAAGAAATCTGTATTCATAATATATAGTTTTTCACTTGCAGCAGTTTTCATGATACAGTCATCGTTTCTATTCAGAGATAAAAGTGACACAATTATTCACATATTATATCTGATGTCTTAAAAACAAGCATTTATTGGCATATAATGAACATGCATCAAAAAAGAAAGTGAATATTAGTTATTTATTAATTAATTATTAGGAAGACTAATCCATTACCCCTGTTTTGTTCTTTATAACAACATACCAAAACACCTATTTTTTCTCGGGCATTGTAGTTGCTGAGTTCTGTCACCTTATTCTACCTGGAGAAGTTTCTTCATCCTTCAAAATTGGCTTCAGATGTCACCTTTAATGTCACATCCTTTCTGAAAACAGCTCCCTTCCATAACATATCATGGAGTTACTGTTGTGTGCTGTCAAATCATTTACAATTTATAGGGATCCTTTATGGCAGAGGAGGACTACTTATGCAGCTCTGTACGCTGTAATCTTGACTGAATCTGATTACCAGGTCTTTTTCTCAAGTTACCAATGGTGCATTCACACCACCAGAGTTTGACTCAGCAGTCAAAAGCCTAAAAATAATGCCATCTGGGCTCATTTGGGGATAACATACACTGCTGTATTGTAGCACTTTTCATGTATTTGGACCATTAATAAATGTGTACTCTGAGAATATAAATACCTTAATGTTTGTTGTTGTTCTTGTTATCATATGCCCTTGAATCACAACTGACTCATACCTGGCCCACTACTGTGTTTTCCAAGGTATAAATTGTACAAGGGGAAACTGTCTTTCTCCCACAGAAAAGCTGGTGGATTTGAACCACATGCTTTTGGTTGGCAGTAAAAATCCTTACTTAGAGGGCTGTCAGATTATGAGAAACTATCTGAATCCTCAGGAATGAAGAAGAGTCAGATATGTGTATTAGTGTTGCTTTAATGGAATAATATTTGGCACAGGAAAATAACTAAAATATATTCTATATATATTTATTAGATATAAAAATTATAGTAAGTTAGAAGTTAATAAAAGTCAAATATTTACAGAAATAAATTTTAGAGCTTGTAATATTTATATTTTAAAAAGAATATAATTTAACATGAAATAACTACAAAATATTATAGAATATAATTCAATATGAATAAATGAGAAAAGATGGTTTAAGAAATCTGAATAATCATTTATAAGGAAGCAGAAACATTATAATATTTACATAAAAGTAACCAAGATAAATTATATTTATCTCATAATTACCAAAATCTTTGCTTTGTCTAAAAAAATAAAATAAAAATTCTTATTTGCTAAGCCACCTGGAAGTCTTTTACAGCCCATTAATTAATAGAAATATGTAATTTGTTTAGTTTATTGCATTTTCCACAACTCATTAAATCTGAGTTTATATGTAGTTGTACTCTGCTTTGGTTTCACTTGTTTTAATTATTTTTTGATGATTTAAGACACTAGCCATATGGGCTAATTTTTGTTTTGCTTTATTACTTTTTCTTTTTCCTGCAGTTCATTTAAAGGAAATATTCCCAGTTCCATTTTCTTAAGAAACATGATAATTTTTATTGAAAATTTGCTACTTTGTCATGTATCATTATCACCACTTGGTAACTCCACATATTGGTAGAATTTAAATATATAAACATGGTTACGGTAACTTCTAGAACTTCTGATGAAATAATTTGTTATAGAAAGTATGGTACCATGAACTAGTTGGGGAGTTCCAAGTGAATTATATAGGAGAGTTTTGCTCTACATTGCACTTTTAATAAATACTTAAACAAAAATACCACAACTACTCTCTCATTTTTTAAGGTATTCAAAGATTTGACTCAATAATTTCCTTTATACATTTTATAAGAGTTTAGAAGTGCAGGTTCCTGGTTTACAGGTCAGTTTTATTAATTACTTACATTGTGCTTGGCACAGAATTAGTACTTGACATACATTAATTCTCAGCATAACCCTGCAGGAACCATTTTTATAATAATTTGGTGCTGAGATAACTGACGCCTAGAGTGTTCTAGGGTCCCCCTTATGGACTATTTAAAGACTCTCTCCAATCTCAGGGTGTGTATTATCCCTGGTGAGTCTAGTTTGATGCTACAGTATCTATCTCCTGCCTCTCAATCACTCTATATCACCATCAGAGCTTGCCTTAGAGCTAGGAATAACTCAACTCAAATAATTGTGTGTGAATCACTCAGGATTATTAATTTGCAGCTTTGGCCATTTGTGGAGGAAGTTTTACAGCTTTCCCCCAAAGATTCATTATGGTGCAGTATTTATCAACCCACACCAAAATCTCCTGTAATATCACTAGAGAAGCAGAGCTGCTTATGGAACAGGAATTCACAGAATATTTGGAATTGATCAGAAAAGGATGTGAACAGTTGTAGGTGTGTGATAATTCATATGTAGTGTGATTAAAAGTAATATATAGGAAATATTGAGGAAAGCTCCAGTTTCAAAATGTCATACAGATAACTTTGTGTTCTTTGAACTAATTTCTTCCTTTAAAGAAATAGCAATAAACATGTTACACCTTGCAATAGAAATCACCATATCCTAGATCCAGGAGCTTTTATAAAGAAGCGGCCCTAACTTCCCAAGCTTCATACTCAATATTCGAGCATGCAGAGCAAAGAGCATAAGGGTAGATTATAAATAAGCATGTATTCGCTGTAGTTTTTGTTGTTGTTATGTGCTGTCAAGTCATCTGTGACTCATAAAGTCCCAATGTAAATTAGCCCTAAACCTTGCTCTATCTTGTGCCAATCTTACTGTTTCTAACATATGTACCCCTATTACCCTAGTCACTGAATCAATCTATCTCATTGAGGGTCTTCCTCTCCTGTGCTGTCCCTCCACTCTGCCAAGTATGATATCCCTCTCCACGGACTGATCCTACCTTGCAAAATGTCCAAAGTATGTCAGACAAAGCTTCAGAATCCGTGCCTCCAAGCACTTATTATATGTTCAAGCTCTGGTGGTCTGGTGGGGAGGTAGCTGAACTGCTTACCCAAAGGTTAATATTTAGAATCTGTGGGAGAATGAGCAAATTCATTCTATGAAATTTCTAGCCTCTGAAAAATGACAATATATCTGCTTGAAGCAATGAAAGAGAGTTAAGACTAGATGCTAGTACTGTGCTGAGTTCCACTGGGAAAACGTGTAAGATCTTTGCTTCCTTTTACCACTGTAACAAATTACAACAAACTTAATGGCTCAAACAAAACAAATTTGTTTTCTTATTATCTCCTCACACTGAAGTTCAAATGAATATCCTTGGGACAAAATTAAAGTGTTGACACAATGCATGTTTGTTTTCTGGACACTTTAAAGGAAATTCTCTCCCCTAGCCTTTTCAATATCCTACAGTGTGCCTGCATCCACTGCTCTTGAACTCCTGCCTCCATCTTCAAAGTTAGTAACAGCAGCTCTAATTTTGTCTGTCATTGCATCTCTTAGTCCAACTTTCTCCTTTTGGTTTCCCTGGTTCATTTTTAAGGATCCATATGATTTCATTGGGCTTGAATGGAAAATCCAGAGTAATCTCTCTATTTTAATAGCAGCATATTGGCAGTGTTAGTTGTACATACACATTTTTTTCCCTGACGTATGTAACATAATGTTGTCATAGTTTCTCAGGACAAGGATCTTGACATCTTGGGGGATTTGCTATCTCATGAAAGAAAATATATCTCATGAGATACCAGATAGGATATGTAATATGCAAAGGGTAACATACTACATGTGCTTTACATGAAAATGAACAAACCATCATGTAAGCAAACATGTAAAAATACTACTAATAATCAGAGCTAAAATCAATATCTACTAATTTTTCAATATATGACGGTCACTGGATTTGATGCTTTTTATAAAAAGAATGCTTAAATTATCAAAATAACTTTAAGTGTAAAAGAATTGATCCCAGGTTGACAGACTAACAGGCTTGCACTTGCCCCAGTTTTCTCTGCTAATAAGATTTCAGTTGAAGTGGTTTGTGCTCCATTCCACATGATTATGAAACAAAATTGAAAGGAAGGTGGTACTAAGTCAGTGCATTATATGGAAGATGTATTCATAACGTAGTTTGTGGGAAACTCTATCAGGATGGGTTAAGGACATATCCAGCTGCTAATTGAAAAGTTGGGGGTTTAAATCCACCAGCTGCTCCACAGGGGGGAAAAATGGTCAGCCTCCTAACAGAAAGTTTTACAGATTAGAAAACCCAAAGCAAAGTCACTCAGAGTGGGAATGAATTTGTTGATAGTGGATGTGGATTTTAGGTTAAGGAAAAACCAAAACATCTTATTGTCATTGTTTAGAAAGTCACTCATAGCTGACATTCCGTTGGATTTTTGGAGGTTGTACATCATGTAGGGAAACACTGACCACATTTGTGCCTCACAGTCACTAGTGCATTAGAACACTAGGGAGGCAACCCCTTTGCATTAGCACTGAAGTAGATCATCAGAGCTCCCACTTGAGTTAAGACCTCAGATAAATCTCACTGGCTATAATATTGCCATTGTGCAAAGCTCTAAATTGTTCTTGACATTATTTGCCCAATGTTTAAAGAACAGATTCTGTGTGTGTGTGTTATACATAGAGTTAATGAAAGAAATTCCAAAGACAATTTGCTGGGTGTGATTAAAAACTGGTTAATGTTCTACAGGGTAATAAAAATAAGCTCATTTGTTTGAAAAAGAAAAGAACTGGTAACAACAATGGATAGTAGAAAAAGAGATCAACTTCAGTAGAGAGTGTTGGCCTTACGAAGAGATAAATACGAATTACGAATAAGAAAGTTAACATTTAGTTATTTTATAATCCTAAAGTCTTCACTGAACAGATAAACAAAAGAAACTAATAAAACTTCCATAGTCAGCCCTCCAGTGTATTTTCAAAGGCTATAAATCTTAATGAGAGGAGACTGCTCATTTCTCTACCATGGTAAATTTAAACCACCAGAGAAGCAATTTTCGGTTAATAATGCAATTTGTTAGGGAGGATGCTGCCCCCTCCCAAAACAGGATGGAACATTTATAAATTGATAGATTAAAAAAATAAAATAAAAGGCATGTTTTAGCAGTATTAGTCTTCAGTAATCTGAAGGATGTCTTGGAACCGAGATAAGGAGCAAAAGACTGCTGACAGCTGCAGTGATTTCAACATGAGGTGATGTGGGATTTTCAGAGAGAGGCCCCTGTGACCAATTATCACCCTGACAGTATATTCTTCTCAAGTATTACACATTTTCTTTATCCATACAACATCTCAAAATAAGTAATTCTGAAGCTAAAACCCATGTTTTACAAGCTTGACTTTTGATTATTTTCAAATATATCCTGAAGGTCTCTCTACCTCACACATAACACTTGTTATTTCAAACCACTTTGGAGGAAATGTCAGAGATTAATTTTTCCATACTTTTTTGGTTAGGTTATGTGTTCCCAAATAAATTAAGAAATCTGAACCTCAAAATTCTGTCTTACACATATTTTTATAACCATGACATGGAGGAAACTGAAGATTTTTTGTATTATGATTAGTCAAAAAGTCAGAGTGATGCTTTCAATCCTGAATTTCTCAATGTAAGTGCTTTGTCCTTACTAGTAGAGATCATGGGTTGAATGCCATTGAGTAGATTCATAGCAACTATCTAGACACAGCAGAACTGCCTCATAGGAACTTCTTGGCTATAATCTTTATAATTTTATGAATAGATCAGAAGATCTGGTAGAGCCACTTGGTCAGTGCAAACCATGCACCATTTGGCTAGCAATCAAGTGCTTAAATGTGTTGGATTTTAGATAAATATGAATGAATGTTTTAAAAGTTCAGAATGACTTAGATGGAAGCAAACTTATGTTTTCTTTGTTTCTCATGAAACTTGTATGATCTTAAAATAAAAAATATTCTGTATACATATGTGTCAATTTACATTCTTTTGGGCTACATCAGAGCATGTATCTGATGGTGTCATAAATGTGTTTCTTTTTAAGGGAATACAGACCTCATTTTGTTTATTATTTGTCTTAATGTTTTAACTTCTCTAAACTCACTGGACAGGTTAATGATGGGCATAATTCGATGAGGATTAATTTTATAAAACACAATTTATGGGATTGATTCTGTGAAACTCAATGTGAATGAATAGTAGCGTAAAACACAATGTATACAAATTTTGCATGCAAACCAACGTTGTTGTTATGTACCACTGAATCAGAATGAACCCATAGCTGCCCCTCTGACGGGTATTCAGAGGCCATTAATTGCATGAGAAGAGATAGCCTAAACCAATATTTTTTTAAAAATAGAACAAAGCAAACAACCCCCCACACACACCCAAAAAAAACCCAAACTTCAAACTCAGAGTTTTGTAGTGCTGGCCCATAGGTGGGACATAGGCAGTTGAAGCAGGTGACAGAACTCTGGGCATAGGTTTTGTCATGTTAAGTGAGTGGGCTGCTCCTGATGTTCAGGCAGGCAGAAAAGCACAGGGCTTGTGTTCTCTAATCTGTCACCTTGAGTTTCCTCTTGTTCTGGTCTCATTCCTACTTCTATATCAGGTTGTTGTTTTGTTTGTTTGTTTGTTTGTTTGTTTGTGTTTTGGTGGAAATGTTCATCATGCTTGGACAAGTAGAATGTCAGAGAAGGAGAAGAAGATTTTTCAATGAGATAGGTTGACACTGTGAGTGCAACGTAAGCACAGAAGAGATTGTAGGGTGTCTAAGAATTCAATCTGGTATTTCTAGTGTTGTTTTGAGTTGGAGTAAATTCTACACCTAAGGACAAGAGTCAATTGTGGCGAGAGCAGCAGCTGGTCCCTTGACAAGGATGACTGGAAGAATCCTCTCATGCGAGGTTATAATATGATATTTGCACATCATTTAAAACACAAAATGCCCTATTTCACAGTGTACTAGAAACATTAAACAATGCTTACCTTTAAAGAATTTTAGTGAGTTAGAAATGACCTTTTCAAACACCAGTGCTTAAATCTCCATCATATCTGTCAAAATAGAAACTTCAGTCATTTTCTCAGAATAACAAGTCATTATGAATGCATTTCTAAAATCTATTAATTTCTTCAAACTACACATCTGGAAAATAAATCAGTTGCAAAGGCAAAAAGCAATGGATTGATACTGTATAATCAATTGACTTTGACTCAAGTGGAAGAAAGCTTTGGGTATAACATGCTACTTTTCATAAATTTTATTTCAATTGAACTTGTTTCTGCCTTAAAGGTGTTATTACATTCGGATCCAAGTGGCAAAGGAATTATTAGAAAAGGGTAGCCGCTCCTTTGATAAAGTAGGGATCTATTTTTAAAAGCCATAATTAAAATCTTCTAGAAGTTTCAAGCAATTTTAGCCCCTGGCTGATACAATATATTGCATAGCACTATTAGCTTAAAGAAGCTATCTGGAAATGGAAATGCTGATTTATTCTTGCCCCCCTGCTATGCCACCTAATTGGGAGATACCATTCTCAGTGGTAGACTTACTAATATGTGATTTTTGCCAGTGGAACTGGGACTAGCATAACAAATGGCTTTGTGATTGGAATGGATGCTGTGTCTATATTTGGAAATGGAAAATGCTTAATTGCTTTCTAAATAAATTTGATTGTATAATGTAACAAGAAGTAGAGAGGTGGATTTTTTTCCCCCAAAGAGTACAAACATCACTTAACCTCAATATTCATAAATCAGCTATAAGAGGCAGCCAGGCCCAAGGGAAAACCAGTTGTTTCCGAATTATTACTGTCACCTGACAAGTTCATCCTCTCCTCGTCTTTCAGAGACTACTCAAATATATATATTTATATATATCACGATAAAGATAGAATCTGAGCAACAGATAGGAAACCCTCCTACTGGAGGAAGTCATGGTCATTGATGTTATTTGGTGCGTTTTAAATTTTAATCAGACACAAATAATTGAAAAATAAGAATACTTACACATCTTGGAAAGATCAAAATATATCTATTGTGTTACTGTTTAAAGTCAGCAAAATAATAGTATCTTCCATTTAGAAATTCAGCCCAAAGTAAACGCTAAAATCAAGTATTAAGATCTATACCTCTGTGTCAGAAAAATCAAGCTTACATTTAATATAAAATATTTTCCAAATTTTAATTATGTATAAATAAAAAAATTGTCCTAGGCAACAAAACAGTAAAGAATATGCTTAATAGTTATGAATATACAAAAACGAGTATACTAAAATTGTCATCATATTTTCTTTCCTTCAAAGTAGGTAGTTTAATCCTAACATATGTTTAGAAGACATTCAAAGAATTTATCATAATGGATGATCTTTATCTGTTCTCTCAAGGTGGCTAGGTGGTGTAAGTCACTTTCACTGAATTTTTGAACTAAAGGTTTGCAATGTGAATCCATCAAGAAGCAACATAGAAAGAAAACCACAAAAAAACTTGACAATTAGCTGCCGTAAAAATGATAGTTAAGAAAACCTCATGGAACAGTTTCACTTAGTAATATTCTATAACGCATGATACAGACTACACTCAACATATTTCTTTGTTTGATACTTGGTATGTCAGACTTTCCATGCCAAAACCATAACATACCGACTGAAATCAAGTATATTTACAGAATTAGATAAATTCCCAGTAGATCCTTCCTTTAAATACCTTCCTTCCTTTAGAGTATTGGATTGTCTTTAAAACCTGGCACAAGCATAAAGTCTACTTTTTTTTCTGCATCAAATTTTACTAGTAAGATTATCTAAGTAGCTTAAAAACATTCACTAAGTTTAATAAACTGCCATACACAAAGTTTAATAGGATCCAAGCAATAAATGTCGGCGAGAATGTAGAGATATAGGAACTCTCATGCACTGTTAGTGGAATTGTAAAATGGTACAACTACTCTGCAAGGCAGTTTGGCATTTCCTGAAAAAGCTGAACACACATATTCCGTATTATCCAGCTATTCCACTCCTAGGAATATACCCCAAGGAAATTAGATCTGAAGCACGGAAGGATATTTGCACACCAGTGATCGTAGCAGTATTATTCACAATCACAAGAACAAGGAAATAGCTCAAATGTCCAACCACAATCCAGTGGGTTGAGAAATTGTTGTTCATTCACATGATGGAATATAATGGAGCACTTGGAACAACAATTTTGAAAATTACTGCATAATTTAGGAGAGACTGGAGGGCATTATACTGAGTAAACTAACTCTCATAAGGATATATACTGTATAAGACCTTTTTATAAAAACAGAAGGATAACTAGTAAAGCATGTATGGGGATCCAAGGGAGAAATGGGTGGGAACAGGGTGGGGAAGGTGGACTGGGCAGGGGCAGGGTGCAGGGGAGGGAAATCAAAGACCTACACAGTTTGATGGGTGGTGGGAGGAGAGGTAAGAGAAACCGGAAAGATCCGGTGGGGATCTAGAATGACAAGGTAATAACGGTCATAGTTTAATGGTGAATGGGTTTATATAACATAATAAATGAGATTGACATTATGAAACACAATGTGAATGAAGGACAGTATGAAACACAATGTATGAACTTTGTATACAAACCAATGTAAAATTAAAAAAAAAAAAACCCAAACATACTATTAAAAAATTCTACACCATTTCTATTACTGAGCCCTGAGGAGCAGACTTAATGGAAATTTAATCTTTAAATTCTAAACAATAATAATATCAAGTTCCTGAAGAAAATATGAAGATAAGAAAGAAAACTTTTTTGCTTGTGGAAGAGTAATGTTAAAATTGACAAAGCTTGTAGCTAGTAGAAGTTCTAAAATGCAGAAATGGGCAATCCTTTAATAATCAAAGTTGTTGTTGTTATTTTGTATTGTTGAATAGGAACTCTTCATCAGGTTTTCTGAGACAGTTAATCACACAGGAGGAGATTGCCCATCTTTCTCCCTCTGAGCTGCTGGTAACTTTGAACTGCGTGCCTTTGGGATTGCTGCACAGCTTCCTGCCACTAGGCCACCAGAGTATAATAATCAAAGTAAATTGATTAAATAGACATTCTGGTTAAAAAATATTGTTCAGATACTAGTAACACTAACTAGTTTGATTTGAGCTATGTAAATTACACATAATTACATCTCTTATTTGTTCTGAACTTAAGGGGGAAAAAATTCTTTCAAAATTGTCAACCTGGAGTTAAGAACTTCAATTTGGGTACTGATAATAGCAAAGAGAGAGGAATTTCTCTGATAGCCAATAATAGCTAGCATTTGCTCGATGCCAGACATTGTACACGTGCTTTCAATACAGACTCAGACACAATGGAAGGGAAGAAAAATTAGATTAATAAAGCTGTATAGTGGCTTGTTGTTGCTGATTGCCGACAAGTTGAGTATGACTCATAGTATCTCCATGAACAAAAGATCTAATGCTTTTCCATAACTATTGTCATTTCTCCAAGTTCACAGAGTTTCCAGAGGCGTGTGTTTAGGAGGTGGATGCCACTCCTATTTCAAGTGGCTTAGTGGTAAGAAACTGTGCTGTAATCCCAAAGGCCCATAATCCAAATCCACCAGCAACTATGTGGAAGAACGAGCAATCTTTTCCTATGATATTAATTGCTTCTGAACACTTGCTATGGGTAGGTTCTAACTCCACAGTATATTATAATCCCATAATAATATTACTTAGTTGTTTGTGTTTGGGGGTGTTTTTTAACCCCCTGTGACATTTCTTTCAATTTTCCCATTATTGCAAAGAAAAGTTGGAAAAAATTTTAAGTGTAAATTTGATTTTCTGATTCAGTGATCTATGTCTAAATACTGGATGGTAGAAGGTTACTTCTGACAGAAGTGATTAATAAAATTAGTTTGATTAGATTATACAGTGACATAATAGATGTATTATCTAATAGATATAGTAATTGATGTATTATCTGATCTTATGATGTAGAAATACTCTTCTTTACATGTTGTTGTTGTGTGCTATGGAGTTGGAACTGATCCATAGCTAATCTTCCAGTGTAGGTCAGCTTTTTATTTTCTTTACATAGAGTAATATAAAGTCATTATAAATTTTCAAGGATGTAGATTTTTGCAGAAGTAACTGGCTCATTTTTTCTACAGCAGAGTAGCTAGTCAGATCAAAAGGACAACTTTTTGATTAACAGTTGAGAACTTTATCCACGGCACTACCAGGACCCTTCTGCAATTGTTGTTGTTCTTGACATTCTCATTACAGATGTTGCCTTAATATGAGTAAAATAATTTAATTTTAATTTAAGTAAAAGAATGTATGTGGACCTTATGGAAAAATCAAACTTATTACACAGAAGATGCAGATGAAACAATCTTTTAATTTGGTGAACTGGTAGATACAGTCTTCTTTTACTTCCCATTTATTTGCTATCTACGTAGTTGTAACAGTACTAAGACCACCTTGAGAAGTGTTTCCTCGAAAATCTGACCATAGAAATTCCATTTGAGCCAGATATTCCACTGCTAGGAATATATCCCCAGGAAAACAGAAATGAGACACAAACAGAGGTTTACACACTATGATTCATAGCAGTATTATTCCCAATTGCAAGAAAATGGAAACATCTGAAATGTCCATCAACAAATTACTGGATTAAGATATTGTGGTTCATTCAGAAAATGGAATACTATGCAGCACTCAGGAGCAATAATTTTGAGAAATTCTATATAACTTGGGAGATGCTGGAGAGTATTGTGTTGAGTGAACTAAATCAGGCCAATAAGGACAAATACTGCATACCACCACTATTGTTAAAAAAAATAAAAGAATAACTGGTAGGATATGTATGGATGTCCAGAGAAGGAAGGGTAAGGAGTAAACTGTATACAATGAATAAATGAACACCCACCCTTTCTGTAAACTTTTGTTAAAATCACAATTAAAAACTTAAAAAATAAATACGTGTGAGAACTGATTTTATCCATTTGGATTACTTTTTCATTTTAAAAAAATGGCTACAGTGTGCCTTTTATTTATACTTTTCAGTTCTGGTTCCAAAGGCACACATTTAATGAAAATATATAAAGCAAGCAGAATCATGACCTGCATGATAATAAAACATAAACACATATCTGAAAGGAAATATTTTGTATCATGCCCTAAGGACAGTATAATTTATTAAACAAGAATAAGGACAATATATTACCATTAAAGATACCTTATATAAAAGAAAAGGTACAAGAAAAAACGAAAGCCCTCTTTTCTACTTCTCTCCATATGGAAGTTCTAAACCACTATTAGAAAAATTCACTTATTGGCAGAGCAACAGTGATTTATACAATTCAGATTCCTAGTGAAAACATGAAATATACATAGTCCTTTAATAAGTAGAGTGAACAACAAAAAAGCGTAAGTTCAAGATAACTGTATGGAAGTTGCATGCTGTTTCTTAGATAATTCTAGGTAAAAAGAATTATCTCTTATTTATAGTATGTTTAACTTTTACTAACAATCTTACCATTCTGCCCATTTTCAGATAAATATGTTCAATAATAGTAAGCATTTTTGTAAAATTCCTGAAAAGAAAAGAATAATAACCAAAAACAGAATGACAAATTAGACAAAAACATTTGTTGGTAATTGTTAGGAACTGTAAAGTATTTCTGAGTCATAACAGCCTTATTTAAAATAGAATAACATATTATCTGGTCCTGTGTCACCCTTACAACCATTGCTATGTTTTAATTCATTGTTGCAATCTATCTCATTGAGGATTGTCTTTTTTCCCCCCTTTTTTCTGACCCTCTACTCAACTAAGTGTGCTGTCTTCCTCCGAGGACTGGTAATTACTTATAATGTGATAAACCCTTACCATCCTTGCTGCTCAAGAGCATTTCCACAGAACTTCTCCCAACTACCATCGATCAGAAACATCAATTTTTGTTCCATCGTTGTTCAGCTTTCACAGGAGTATGTCAACTACAACTCATAGGTACCCTATGAACAATTGGAGGCAATTTCACCATCTCTGACATGCTTGTTCCCATTACCAGTTACAGATTCAATCCATCTCATCCAGGTTCTTCTTCTTTTGCATTGACCTTCAACATTTCCAAGCATGATGTCTTTCTTCAAGGACTAGTTCCTCCTGACAGCATGCCCAAATCACGTGAGACACTTCAAAATCTTTCCCTCCAAAAGACAACCTTGCCTCACCTTTCCCAGGACAGACCTGTTCTCTTTGCACTCCATTGCAAACATATATGCATATGAGATGGCTGAAAAACCACAACTTGAATCAAGAACACATTAATATTTGCCTTTCTTGCTGCCCATCTTAATACATGTCTATTATAAATTATTTTTTATTTCCCTCCCACTTCCTTTCCATTTCTAGTATCCATGAAAGAATTATTTTCTTTGTCTGTAAATCACTCTTTAGTTTTTCTTAAAAATAGTGGTCTTCTACAGTATTTATCCTTTTGGGGTTTTGTGGTGTTTCCTTTTTCAATTTTCCCCTTTTAATTTATTATTTCAGTACATCCATATTTTATGAATTCAGGCCCACTTGGGTCCACATGTGCAGTTATCATTTATGCTATTGGAAAAGACATTTGTACTGAATAGATCATTGATATTTCAGAATTCTATTATGTGATCTCTGGCATCATTCCATCACTAAGGGCATTTTTTAAAAGATTTTAAGGAACGTTTATAAAGAACTTGAATTTTCTTTCATTCATTATTGCACATTTTCCTCCTTGTCTCCCCTCCCCTGCCCCAGTTCACTTTTTTCTTTGAAAGTAAAAAGTTCTTTCATTGTTTTACAGACACCACCACCACCACTTTACTATGTAACTTTTATTCTGGACTCATGTCATGCCAATAATACTGAATCACATGTCCCTTTTAAACAGTTTTCTCCCTCATCTCTTTCAATGCAGTATACATAATTTATCCTCTCTCTCTCAGTATACATTATTTTCTTAGTTTCCCCACAATCTGATGTATCAGTCCCATTTTACAACAGTGTCACTATGCAATATTTGTCTTTTTGTGACTGAGATATTACACTTAGCATAATGTCCTCCAAGGTCACCCATTTTGTATAATATTTCATGGATTCCTTGTTTTTCAATGCAGCATAGTATCCCAGTGTGTGAATATACCACAGCTTCTCTATCCATTCATTTGTTGATGAGCACTTGAGTTGTTTCCAACTCTGCTATTGTGAACAAAGCAGCAATATTTATCCTTTTGTAACTCGTTCATTGTAATCAGTGTAGTGTCCTCTAAATTAAACCATGTTTATAACATTTCCTGAATTCCTTATTGTTTTTTCTCTAAAATTTTGTGTTGTAGTTAATTGTGTGAATATATCATAGTTTATTGATTTATTTGTCCATTGATGGGCATTTAGATTGTTTCCATGTCTTTGCTATTGTGAATAATGCTGAAATGAACATAGATCTGTATACATCACCTCCTGATATA
>NW_006399806.1:11318396-11337181 GCF_000299155.1 Elephantulus edwardii | reverse complement strand
ATGAAAATAATAATAATAATAATAATAATAATAATAATAATTTATAATAATAATACCCATTTGACCAAAGAAGTAGTCAAATGGCCTGTAAACTCATGAAGATCATTAGCTATGGTTCTTTGTTGTTGTTGTTGTTGTTATTGATAGGTGCTGTCGAGTTATAGACAACTCATAGCTACCCTGTGAACGAAAGGCCTGAGCACTGTTCGTACATAGAGTTTCCGGAGACAAGCCATTTCTGAAGTGGATGTCGCTCCTGCTTCCAGGCTTTGTTTGTTGTTAGGTGCTGCTAAATATGACTCATAGGAAGCCTATGAACAATAGATCTGAACTTTGTTTTATCCTGTGTCATCCTCATCACCACTGACGCACTTAAGTCCATTGTTACAATCACTGTGTCAATTCGCCTCATTGACGGTCTTCCTTTCTTTCATTGACTATCTTTCCAACCATGATATCCCTCTCCAAGGAAAAGCCTCTCTTAGGAACATGCCCAAAGTAAGTGAGACAAAGTTTTGCCATCCTTACCTGAAAAGAGCTATTAGAGTGATGCAAATGAAAATAACAATACATTTTTTTTTGAAGCTCAAGCTTTTACATATTGACCTCTTGATGTTTCCTCAAATTGGCTGTTGGATTTTTTTCAATATTATCTGAGTAATTTCATGTTGGGTAGAGTAGAGGGACAGTGCAGGAGGGGAAGACCCTCTATGAGATGGATTGATTCAGTGACTGGGGTAATCGGGATGGGTGTGTCAGAGACAGTGCGATTGGCACAGGATAGAGCAGGGTTTAGGGCTGTTGTACATAGGGTCTCTATGAGTCGCAAACGACTCGATAGCACATAAAAATAACAATAACAACAACAATCTTTGCTACCTTTCTCAGTCTGTGCAAAACAACAACAAAACAAAAAAATTAAAATTCAAATTAAAAATAAAATTTAAATCAGTTATTTCTCTTACAAACTATAGTTTTGTATTACTGAAAATGACATTGAAGAACATATGTTACTGGTGGTATCCATTGCTACAGAGCTAGTAAGAATAGGTAACTTAAGATAGTTTATGTTATTCTTGTTGTTAGGGGCTATCAAGTTGAGTATGACTCATAGAGTCTCTATGAGCCACATACTTGAACCCTGTACAGTAATGTGCTATTCTTATCACCTGACACATGCAAACCCATCGCTGCAAATGCTATTTCAATCCATCTCATTGAGGATCTTCCTCTCATTCACTGACCTTACACTTTTCCAAGTATGATGTTTTATTTTTCAGTTTGCTTGGCTCCACAGTCAACACTCTTGGCACCAGTACCAGGAAATTAAAAGGTGTATTGCCATGGGAAAGTCTGCTGTTAGGGACCTCTCCAAAGTACTGAAGAGCAATAGTGTCTCACTGGAGACTAAGGCGTGTCTGACTCTGATGGGAGTGTCAGACAGTGCAATTGGCACAGGACAGAGCAGAGTTTAGGGCTGTTGTCCATAGAGTCGCTATGAGTCGCAAGCGACTCGATGGCACATAACAACTACAACAACAACAACATATTCAATCACTTGCTATGCATTTAAAAGTTGGGTAATTTTGAGTTGTGGTGTTAGAGAAGAGTGCTAAATATCCCACGGATCTCCAAAAAGCCCTACAAATACGTCTTGGAAAAGGTTCAGCCAGGGTGCTTGTTTGAGGCAAAGATAGTGAAATGTCTTCTCATACACTGTGAACATGTTTTTAGGAGGGGCCAATTCTTGGAAAAGAGCATGATACTTGGACTGATGGAGGGTCAATGAAGAGGGGAAGACCCACAAGGAGAGGGGTGGACAAAGGAACTGCACTGAGGGGCTTGAGTGTGTCAGAGATGATAAGGATGTCACAGGATAGAGCAAGGTTTAGATCCATTGTTCATAGGGTTCCTTTGAGTTGTAGTTAACTTGAGGGCACTTAGCAACAACATATCACTCTCATGAAATAACAAAATAATGAAAAGTATGAAGCTTTGTCGATAAGTGTCTAAGAAGTCTTTGAATAGTTTTGTTTGTTTGTTTTATGATGCATAGTTGCTATCAGCTAGCCTATGAGATATCACTGTGTCTTTTAGACAACATTATGGCCTACATCAGGAACCCCATTGTTTCAACTTGTTTTGTATATTTTTCCTACCCTGATATTGGTTGTATCTTCTATCTAATTATCTTTTATTCTTGAACTCCTACTCTGTACTCTATCTCTGCCCTTGTATTTGTCACTGATAACTGATTATCAGTACTGTTCTAATCAGAACCCTTGAGCCTTCTCATTGGTTATGTTCTATCAATAAGCAGTATGCTTCTCCTATTGTCCCAGGTAACACATGATCTTTCTGAACTATGTTAGACCTAGTTGCATTAAGGAATGTAATGTGGAAAGTAATATCTGCATATGTGTCCATTTAAATTCTACTAAATAATCAAATAATATGCATAAGATTTTAAAGATTCCTATGCCAGATGGATATAAGGTAGATAACAGATCCTACTCCATAGTTTGCAATAGAAGAGTTGAGAAAACACAGTTTATAAAAGTAGCATATGCCCTGACTTTTATATGAATCCCTGAAAGGAAGGAAGATGATCCTGTCTTATATAGGGAACACTGGTAACTTAGACTATCTGATATTGTGCTAACTCAAAGGTGGGCCTTTTCTGGGTAGTTCGAATTCACTAGAATCTCAAGGGAGAAAAATGAGCAACTCCTATGTGATTTACAACCTCTGGAAATCCACTGAAAGGTCAACTATGAGTCAAAGAATGTTGGAATGAGACTTAGACAAATAATTGTCCAAGATTACACAGAATTTAATTGAAAGAATAACACTTTATTTCTGGATGTTGATAAATTGCATTCCTTCATCACTGATTGTGTAACAGTGACCTTATATCATACCTTTTTATGTGCCTCAGTTTCTATTATACAGTAAAATGGTTTTATCTGTCAGTGAGTTAACTATGTAAATTATATTGAACTCCTAGTAGGGAATAAAAAGAGCTGTAGGAGTGATAATT
This sequence comes from Elephantulus edwardii, assembly GCF_000299155.1. Lineage (NCBI taxonomy): Eukaryota > Metazoa > Chordata > Mammalia > Macroscelidea > Macroscelididae > Elephantulus > Elephantulus edwardii. Next base: position 11,334,141 of record NW_006399806.1, on the reverse strand, counting down.
AGGCGCCATGGTATTATAAATGTTTTTAAATGGAGTTGAAAGGTTCATGGAATAAAATTCCTTCTATATTTTCATTAATATGGATTTTTAATACCCTTTGGAAGTTAACCTGAATAGTATTCTTTGTAATACAAAAGAGAAACTTTATCCTCATTGATTCTGAAATTCTTTATAACAGAAAATGCTCAAGTTTTGTGACATTCAAAAGAAAAGCAAAAGTTTAAATATAACAATTTGCCAGTGGACATATCTATCTGTAATTGAAGTACTCAACCAGACCTCTTGGGAATAAAAATATAGTAATTCAAAGCCATTAGAATTTTCCTTTCAGAATTTAAACTCACCAGATCAATACTTAGATGCATAAGTAAAATTTAGTTCTGCTTATTTACTTTCTACTTTTTTAACTCTCTTTAACCAAATTCTTAGCTTCAAGTGACAGGCAGTTTTCTTTTCTGTGAACTCTGCTACAGAGTTTTAAAAACCTTAAATGCTAGTTAATTTTATATTTTCACTTCTAATCACCTATCAAAATGACTTGAATTTTGTGTATCTCTATTATAATCATTAATGATTTTTCAAAACATAATCTTACCAGTAAATGGAAAGTACGTTTTCTATATTTTTGAGCCCTGTATATTGCTTACATTGCAAGCTGTGGTAATGGACAGGACTGTAAACAAGGACAGGATTGTAACTAACTGTATACGAGTCTTAGGTCAGTGTTTATATTTGCATTACAGCTATGCAATCTATCAACTTATTAAATTTATTTTGGGACTATGAAATCTATTTCATATTACCTATGGACTTTATGAATAATGTGTACTTTTTCAATTTTGGTGAAATATAGATTTACTTTACCATTTACCATCAGAGATTTCTAGACTACTCAAAGAATTCTCATTTTCTGTTTGATTACTTTGAAGAGCAGTATTTTGTGACTGCATGGTAATGAACTTCACACCGAGCAGCCTACCTCACTTTTTAAAGAGTTTCATGAGTTCCACAGCAGTTATTTTTGGTTAAATAACTAGAATTCACTATATTATACCAAAATATAATGACATTTAGACTTTGAAAGTAAAAAGAAACTTTGAGTTAGTTTCCTCTTACATAAAGACAAATAAACTTAGGTCTTAGAAACTAAATCTTTTCTATGATGACAAAGCTGACTGGCAAAACCCTGAGATTAGAGGTAAATATCCTGGCTCCTACTTGACGTCTTTTTGCTATTTCCCTTGTGCTACCTCTTATATGTGTTATATTGTATAAGATAGGTGAAATGACTTTACTGTGATTAAAGAAAAGCTACTAGTGACCTAGGAGGAAAAGATCAAAGGCAGAGATATATTATTAACACACAAGTTACAATTTTTCATATTGTCAGCAACAATGCCAGCTAATGATTTGCATACAATAGGTGATAATGTTCTTTGTAAAAGAACAAAGAAAAGAGGCTAAAAAAAAACCCACCAGCATTCCAATGTAATCTAAGAAATATTTTTTTTCTAAATGTAATTAAATTGTTTGTGATATTTGAGGTACATCTAAAGAAACTGGTCACTTATGGTAAGGATAAAGGAAAATTCTGACAAATAGAAAAATAGAAAAACAACGTTTTTACAACCAGGATTTTTTTTTTCTTTAACTCTATGGAAGCCCTTCTATTATGCTAATACACTTTTGTTCCATGCCCTGCAGTTGGAACTAATAGCTGACCCTCTGGCATTTTTTCAGAAATTGTAAAATCACCTTGGTAGAGTTTGCCTATCTTTCTTCCAAAGAATGGAAGAAACATATATAGAAGGGTGAACTATGAGAAGAGCAATTTTACAAAACTGATCCAGGCCCTACTAAGTGTGAGAACTGAAATTTGAATTCATAGAAATATTTCAAGGAACCTATTCTATTAGCAGAAAATTAGTATATGATCTTACTGCAAAGTGTTCTTGCTTTTGGTAGCAACTGTGGGCAATAGCACACAATTTCAGGAGAACTATTATTCCTTTAGCAATCTGTGTTTCTTATAGGTAAAGAGAATAAAATTTAAAAGCGAAAGAAAATTAAAAACCTGATTGGTAGCATGTAAGAACTCATAAGTCCTAGGCATTCACATGTTGAGCATTCAGGTTTTCTCTTTCTCCTTCCACTGCCCTTTAAATTAAGTTGAACACTCCTTTTGGGGGGAAAAAAGCTAAATATTACTCCTATCTCTTAACTGTCTCATATGGAGCTCAGATGACACAGGCCATAGGGAGTTGTGCAACTAACCTTGAGTGAGCTGAGAATTCTCTCATGTGTCATCAATAAAGGTACTTTAAGCATGAAATTTATTCACTTAATATATAAATAAAATGACTATAACAATTACAAATAAATCAATAATGCCAATAAAGTAGTAATAGTGCCATTACTCTATTGACCTTTTTTTAAACTCTCACACTGCATACAAATTCTTACAAGGGTATAAGCAAGTAATGAAATCCAAATACTAAAAAGGGACACAGTGTTTCACTCCATAAGCTTTTACTTTTAAAAACCATGTTGTTGTGCTCGCTTCGGCAGCACATATACTAAAATTGGAACAATACAGAGAAGATCAGCAAGAAGTGTTCCATGAAAAACAAAACAAAACAGCCATGTTGTTGTTATTGGTTGCCTTTGAGTCCAGCACAACTCATAGTGACCCTATGAACAAAAGTCCTGAGACTACAACTATCAACATGTATTAAAGTTCATAGTTTCCAGAGGCAAGTTGTTTAGGAAGTAGTTGCTACTCCTATTTCCAAACAAGTCATAAAATGTCGCCTGTGATGGATATGTTCAGCAACTTTGATCCCTTTCTTGTACTAAGCCAGTCTCAATAATTCGGACACACCAGACCCCATCGCTTCAGTCATGGTATTAATCCATCTCATCCAGGATCTCCCTCTCCTGCACTGTTCGTCCACTCTTCTGAGCATGATGTCCTTCTCCAAGGACCGATCTCTCCTGGCCAAATGTCCAAAGTAAGTGAGGCAGAGCTTCAAAATCCTTGCCTCCAAGAAGAGACTTGGTTTTAGCCTCTCCAAGGAAGACTAATTTGTTTTCTTGGCAGTCCATGGTATGCTCGACTCTTCTCCAGCACCACAACTTGAAGGCATCTAGTCTTCTTCATCATCCTTAGTCATTGTCCAACTTTCCGAAGTATCACAAGTAATTGAAAAAATTATGACCTGGATTAGGTGCACCTTTGTATCTAGACTGATATCATTATACTTAAGTATTATGGAGAGGTCCATGACAGCAGATTTTCCCAGTGCAATTCATCTTTTATTTACCTGACTGCTGGTGGTAAGAGTGTTGATTGTGGATTGAAGGAAGCTGTAATTGATAACAACCTCAATCTCTTCTCTTCTCTGTCTATTATGGTGCTGCCAATTAGTACCGTGGTGAGAAGCTTTGTCTTCTTGATGTTTAGCTTCAATCTATATTGAAGATTACAGTCTTTGACCTTTTGCAGCAAGTGCTTCAAGTCTTCTTCAGTTTCAACAAGCAACATTGTAATCTGCGTATTGTAGGTTGTTAATGAGTCTACCCCCAATCTTGATGCCACACTCCATAAAGCCCTGCTTCCCAAATGATGTGTTCTGCCTACATATTGAAAAGGAATGGGGATAAGATGCATCTCTGACACACACCTTTCCTCATTTTGAACCATTCAGCATTTCCTTGCTCTGTTCTGAAGACTGCTTCTTAGTCCAAGTATAGGTTTCATATAAGCACAGTCAAGTGTTCTGAGATTCCCATTTTCCTCAAGGTTAGTCAAAATTTATTGTAATCCACATAGTCAAATAGTCAATGAAACACAGATAGACATTCTTCTGGTACTCTCTGTTTTCTGTCAAGATCCATCTGACATTGGCAATAATGTTCCCAGTGCCATGACCTCTTCTAAACCCAGCCTGTATTTATGGTAATTCTCTGTCAATGCACTGTTCAAGTCTTTTCTGAATAATCTTCAGGAGGAATTTGCTAGTGTGCAATATTAGTGATAATGTTCAAAAATTTGCACACTCTCTGGGGCTACCGTTTTTTGGGAATGTGAATAAGTGTGGATCTCTTCCAGTCAGTTGACTGAGTAGTTGTCCTCCAGACTTCTTGGCACAACTTGGTGAGCACATCCAGGGCAGCATCTGTGTATTGAAACACATCAATTGGTTTCCCATCAATTCCTGGGGCTTTATTTTTTGCCAAGTCCTTCAGAGCAATCTGCACTTCCTCCTTCATCACCATTGCTTCTTGCTCATATGTTGTTTCTTGAAATTCTTCCGTGTCCGCCAATTCTTTTAGTACAATGACTCTGTATACTCCTTCTATCTGCTTTTAATGCTTCTTGAATCATTCAATATTCTGTTCTTAGCTTCCTTAAGCATTGCAACTTACGGTTTTAATTTATTCTTTAGTTCTTTCAGCTTAAGAAATGCTGAGAGAATTGAGCCCTTTTGATTTTCTAACTCCAGCTCCTTGCACACTTCATTGTAATATTTTGCCTTGTCTTCCCGAACAGCACTTTGAAATCTTCTGTTCAGCTCCTTAACTTCTTGATTTCTTCCCTTTGCTTTGGCTTCTTGGCACTCTAGTGCAATATGTAGAGTGTCTTCTGATATCCATTTTGCTCTTTTCTTCTTCTTCCTTCTTAGGAATCACTTTTTCCATTCTTCTTGAACGATATTCTTGATATTTTCCCACAGATTATCTGGACATCATTCATTAGGTTCAAGGCCTCAAACCTATTCCTGAGTTGGCTTTTAAATTCATGGATGACTCAAAGTCAAATTTTGATTCCTGTGGATATATATTAACCTTCTTTAGTTTTAATTTGAACATGCATATTAGCAGTTGATGGTCTCTTCTACAATCAACACCTGGCCTCATTTTTACTGGTGAACTTCTCCAATGGTTCCTTCCTGATTCCTGTGCCTCTTATCAGCTGAAATCCATGTATATAGCCTATGTTTATGTTTCTTATAAAAGGTTTTGCTATGAATAAATCATTGATTGTACAGAATTCTTTCATTCTATTCCCAGACTCATTTCTGTCACCAAGTCCGTATGTTCAGACTACCAATCCTTCTTAATGATTTCCAACTTTTGCATCCCAGTCACCTATTATTATTAAGACATCTTGATTACATGTTTGATTGATTTCTGACTGCAACAGTTGATAGAAATCATGTATCTCTTTCTTCCTCTTTAATTCTGTTTGTAGGTACATATATTTGAATGATAGAGGGAATAACAGGTCTTCCTTACATGAACATTGATATCATACTGTTACTCACAATGTTGTATTTCAAGATGGATCAAGAAATGACCTTTTTAACTATTATAGTGACCCCATTTTTTTCCTTACCTTTTCATCTCCAACATAATAAATCATATGAGCTTGGGATTCAAAATGTCCCATGTCAGTCTATCTCATTTCACTAATATCCTATATGTCAATATTTATGCATTCCATGTCTTTCTTTACAATGTACAGTCTTCCTACATTTATGCTTCTCACATTCCATGTACCAATTGTTAATTTCTTCGTACAACTCTTCCTCCGAGTTCTTTTTTCCAAATTTGAGGGTTCAACTTCAGTTACCATATCTATTAGTCTACTCTAGTGTACATAGGATTTTCAAAGGCCAGTTATATTTCAGAAGTGGATGGCCAGTCCCTCTTCCTAGTTTGTCTTAATTTGGATGTTTCATAGGAGAGAAAAAAATAGGACCAATACTACAAGACATTAACAATATGAGATATCTCACAGCAACAACAAGATACCTTAGAGTAATGAAATTAAATTTCAAAAGACTCTCCTAGTTGATAGACGTCTTACTTCATGCCTTGGTTGTGTCTGGTGGGTAAAATTACTTAGTATTTGCAACTTGTAAACAGAACAAAACTAAATCAACAATATCGAATAATACTATAAATTGCTTTTTACTCATACAAATGTTTCCTGGATATGACAAATGATCTTTTATGTTACCTTCTCACTTGATAATCTTAAGGATCTTATCTGACAATGGTAGACATAATAGAATTGCCATCTCTTTTTAGATATGGGAATTGTTTTTACTTCGGAGAAAGTGAAAAAATCCTATTTATCACTTGAATCATCTATTTATAAGCAGAGAAATTCTTTTTAAATATTAAAAGAGAAAGAGTGATTATTGTCTGAAATAAAACTTACAAATTACATCTAATAATTTTCAGCCTTGAGTAGAAGCTATAGACTGAGAAAATGAAGGCTAACTATGAAGTTATTAAAAAGACTTACAGAGTTGAAGACTTGAAGAGTTGCAAACTACTTTTAATTAAAGCTGATACTAATTGTTTAGCTCACACACTTTTGAGTTATCTAACAGACAAATTAGAAAGTACCATGAATATGGCCATGTTTTGGGAATATTTTTATTCATAATGAGTGAGATTCCATTAATGCTGTGAACAATCTAGAACTAAAACCATCAAGAAGACACATATTTGCTCTGTTCATTACAGACTTTGTAAGATAGAAATCACAACATGTGAAAATATTTTACCTGAGTTATGATGATTATTGTTGTTGTTGTTATGTGCTCTCCAGTGGCCTGTGACTCACTTCTGAAACATCAACCTCCACTGCCTCAGTCACTGTATCAATCCATCTCATCCAGGGTCTTCCTCTCGTGTGCTGTCCCTCCACCCTTCGAAGCATGATACCCTTTTCTAGGGACTGGTCCTTCCTGGCCATGTGCCCCAAATATGTGAGATAGAGCTTCAAAATCCTTGCCCCCAAGGAGAAACTTGGTATCACCCTCTCCAAGACTGACCTATTTGTTTTCTTGATGGTTCATGGTATATCCAAGACTCCTCCAGTGCCACAAATCAACGACATCATTTCTTCTTCTGGCATCCTTGGTCATTGTCCAGCACTCTGATGCATATCAAGTAATTGGAAAGGCCATGGCCTGGATCAGGTGAACAATTCAAAATTTCAGCCTCAGACTTTTAAAATGATAGAATGTAGAATGCTAATAAATACTCAACACATGATTTATACAAGTGATGTTTATGATTTTTACATGGGAGGAGTACGTTAAACAGTTTCTGGGTAAATCTATTTTGAGTCTGAATGAGTTATACACTTTTTAAATTGCTTGAAATCCATTCACTTTATAAATACAATGTCATGTGTTCTTATACCAATAGTATATATTATGTCAAAAGCAATTCAAGTGCTTGGCCATAGCGGACATAGTTGGACATAGCTTGACTCCTCAGATAGTATTTACTAGTATGTACTGATGACAATACAATTATTTTTAAAAGAAAAAGAAAAGAATAAAGCTCTCTTGACAATTTCGTGTAAAAACCAAATCTACCACGAGATAATGATTTCTTAGTGGTTACAGATGTTGTGGGTGCTGGATTTTTTTTTTGTCATTGTGATTTGTAGCAAAAAATTTCTCCTCCAGCCAACATAGATTGCCATTTATTTGATAGACTATCATATGAGAGAGTCATAGTGTTGTGTGATAACATCTCATACATTCAAAGTAAGTTACTGCTATCTAATCTTGTTCATCACAGTCGATCACAGTTTCAGGTATTACATATAACACCAAGTTTATCACCACTCTGCTGAGTCTAAATGAGAACAATAGAACCCTGAAATATAAACCCAGCTCATATAGTTTAGCGTCGTGTGGTAGGAAATGGCGGATGGATATAAAATGTCACTAAGAGTGAGTTTGCTTGCTTTAGCAAATATGATTGAAAGCCCTGCAAACCAAAAGAAAATGCACTAATAATGTCTATAGCAAAGAATAACTTTGATTTGCAGGTATGGAAAGGATTCTTTCTTTCTAAGATGACATCCTTAATGCCTATCTGATCATAGTTTCTATTTTAAATAGGAGTATTCATCAGTAAATCACCTAGATATTCTTGAAATGCTCTGTCACTGCGGAAACCATTCAATTCTTTATTAACAATGATGACTGCCTGGGAGTTGTGGTGGCCTAATGGGTACAAAGTGCTTTCAGGTTGCTTGGACTGGCTTAAATTTCTAAGAATACATTGGCTCTTGCACCTTAAAAAAGAAAGAAAACCTCTGAAAATATGAGCTGAAGCCAAAAAAAAGATATGTATACCTATGCTCATCATAGCATTATTCACAGTAGCAAGAAAGTGGAAATAGTGCAAATGTCCACCAACAAACAAGTGGATGGAGAAATTATCATACATTCACACAATGGAACACTGTTGTTAAAAAAACAAAGAATTTGTAAAATACTATACAACATGGGCTCGTCTAGAAGAATTTATCCCGAGAGAAATAACTTAGTCACAATATGACAATAGCTGTATAAGATTGAGACTAAGTCATTTCTCTTTAATTTTAAAATTCAACATTTTAAAAAAAATATATATATGTGTGTGTGTGTGTGTATATATATATATGTATATATGAACTTAGATTAAGGAAATTTAAAAATTCTCACTTTAACATATTAATGTAGTCACTTAAGTGAAAATGGAAAATGTGTGATTCAAATGCATAGTAATGCATAAATATAAATAAAAATGAGAAATTTTTGAATACATATAATTGAAAAATAATTGGCAGTGAAATATATAACTTCCACCAGTTATTACCTATGTAGATTTATAAACATCCATATTTTGTGTGATAGACGAAAATACCAGCACACTTGAACAAGCATGACTGTATATGATTAAAAATACATAAATATGATGAAATTAATTCATAATTAGAAATGAATACAATTATATATGTACTGTTGTTCACAGGGTTGCTATGAGTCACACTAGACTTGATAGCACCTAATAGCAACAGATATGAAATGTGTATCATTTTATGCTTATTAGTTGAATTGGCCCGATGGCTGTAAACAGAGCTCTAATTTACACAGCAGTGAGTATCATGAGACCATGATGCAGGACGAAGCAGTGTTTTTGTTACACATAGAGATGCTGTGAATCACAGCAGAGTGGATGGCACTTGCCACCATCAAGTGGTAACCAGCCCATAGCTGACCATGCAGCGGGTTTTCAGAGGCTGTAAGTCACGTGCAAAGAGATTGCCCATCTTCCTCCCAGTGGCTGTTGGATTCAAACTGTGTCTCTTTATGTTAGCAGTACAGTTACTTACCAGTGAGCCATCATAGTTGTTCTGATAATACCAAATACTGAGAGCTATTGAATAATCATTGAAAAGAAAATGACTTAATATTTTAGGAAACCATTTTGGAATACAGTTTAAAACCTTCTTGTAATGTAAGAGTGTACTTTTGAGAACCAAACATTCTAAGAGACCTACCAAAGAGAACATGTAAATTGTATGTAACAGGAGAGATGAAAAAGGTGTTTATATCCGAAATGGGTGGGCAAAAAACTGACAATTATACAACTTGGTCAAGTCAAGAATTTAGTAATGATGTATTTTAAAGTAGAGAAAATCAATGAGCCCAATTATATGAATGAATCTTCAAATAAGAAACTGAGCACAGAAAAGTTACGGCTCAATATTTTCTTATAAAACTAAAAATTAAGTATGTTTCAGCACAGGCAAAAGAGAGGATTTTTTTTAATTTTTTTTTTAAATTTAGGTTGTTTATTTTTCATTTCAATGAACATCTACAGAGATTTGGGGATTCCAAAGCATGGTAAGCATAAAATTCATAGGTTTTTTTATTATATGAAGAACAATAAAGACATAAGGAATAGAAAGAAGGCATTTTCAAATGCCCAATCATACTCAGAAAGTTTTGCTACTAAATTTGGTGGTGGTTTCATCAACACTCATTAAAGAGTTTTATGGGTTTTTTTTTACATTAATGAGTTTTTAAAACTAAAAATTACACTACATATTTTAATTTTATCATGTCACAAACTACATAATTGGTATAATCTTCTAAAGAAACGGTTTTGCTTCTTTGGGCTTTCATGAATCATGTTTGGATCTGTCTTCTCTTTTCCTGTTTGCACAAGGACAGTCAATACTGTAGCTGCCAAGGCTCCCACCATGGCGTGGACCAATCTTGTGGTCTTTGTTAATGGGAACTGAGAGGAAATCATTTATGAAGATTGGCAGAGATGGAAATTTTCAAAGGGTGAACTGAGATTTATAAATCCTTTGAAATTGTTATTCTAGCAAGGGGGAAGTGTTACATAATGATTAAGAGCCTGGATAGAAGCCAAATTAATTTTATTGGAATCCTTTGTTCCTTACTAGCTGAGTGTTTATTGTAGGGAAGGATATTTCTTTTCCTAAAGCTCCATTTTCTCTACTTTAAAATAAATTTATCACAGTTCTTACTCCACAGGGCTATGCTTAAACAGAAGAGAATGCATATAAGTTATTATGCATGGTACCTGGTACATATTAATGATCATTATATAATATCATTGGTTTTGCTTCATGCATGAATATGTCATATGTTAAGAAATAGATGTTTAAACTTTTGTATTTATAATCTCTTTAGAGAATCACAGCTTTATTTTTAAAGGAAAATATAAAATGCTGTATAACATTCACTGCGAAAACACCCACTATATTTTGCTGTTATCATAATGTTGGATTGCCACAATGGTTCCAATAAAGGGTTCAAGCATAAAAGCAATTATGAGTATGGTGTAGAACCAAGTAGTTTTGTACTGCTTGGAGTGATGCTGCTGCCAAGTTCAATATGACCCACAATAACTCTATAAACAATAGATGTGAACCCTGTCCTATTCTGTGCCGTCCTCCTAAGCTCTGACACACTTGAGCCCATTGCAACATTCACTTTGTCAATCTACCTGGTTAACGAGGAAGGATCTCCGTCTCTTCCATCGAACCTCTGTCTTTTCACTGGAGTGAGATTGTATCTCATTGTGGTTTTGATTTACTCCTCTCTTATTGCCAGTGATTTTGAGCATTTCTTCATGTGTCTGCTGGCCATTCAAATATCTGCCACTGTGAATATTCTTTCCATGTTTTTTTGCTCCTTTTATAATTGGGCTATCACTTTTTCTTGTAGAGGTCTAGGAGTATTCTGTAAAAGTTCGTATGAAACTTGTCTGAGCAGGTATTGTCAAATGTTTGTTCCTAGTTGGTAGATTTTCTTTTCACTCTATTGAAAAAAGTTTTGGATGAGCACATGGATTTAATCTTTAGAAGGTCCTATTAATCAATTTTATCCTCTTCAGATTGTGCATTTCTGGCTGTATTTGTCAGTCTCTTTATACCTTGGACTAGACCTTCTAAGCCTGATCTTTTATGAACTTTATGGTTTTGGGCTTTACTCCCAGGTTTCTGATCCACCTTGAGTTGATTTTTGTATATAGTGTAAGATGTGGATCCTGTTTCAGTTTTCTGCAGGTGCAAGTCCAGTTTTTTCAGGACCATGTGTTGAAGAGGTTGTTATTTCCTTGTTTGATAGGTTTTATTTTCTTGCTGAATATCAGTTGACTATAGACAGCTGGGTCTATTTCTGGATTCTCAATTCTGTTGTACCAGGACCACGGCGTTGGTAACTGCTGCTGTGTAATATGTTTTGATGTTAGGGGGTGCTATACCTCCCAATTCATTTTTGTTTTTCAGAAATGCTTTACTTATTTGGGGTCTTTTACCTCTCCAAATAATCTTGACAACTTTCCTTTTGTTCTCCTTGAGAACAATGAATTTGGGATCTGTATTAAGATTGCGCTGAACATGCAGATTGCTTTTGGTAGGATTGTTATTTTTGCAATATTGAGTCTTCCTATCCATGAACAGGGCACATTTTTTCATCTCTTTAGGTTTTTTATTGTGTCTTGCAGAAATGTCCTGTAGTTTTCTTTGTATAGGTCATTTGTTTCTCTACTTAATTTCACTCCCAAGTATCTCAATTTGTGGTTGACTATTGTAAATGTAATTGCTTTCTTGATTTCCTTCTCTTCTCTTTCTAACTGGAGATGAATTCCACTGATTTTTGGATATTGATCTTTTATCCTGCCACTCTACTATTGGCCTACTAACTCTAATGTTTTGTGGGTTTTTTTTTTTATGTTGAGTCCTTGGGGTTTTCTGTGTACACTATTATATTATCTGCATAGAGACAGATTAACCATCTCTTTGCTGATCTGGATGCCTTTTATTTCCTTCTTTTGTTGTATTACCCTAGTAAGCACTTCCAATACAATATTCAATAGAAGTCTGATCCCTGTTCACAAGGAAAAGACTTTTTTTATTTTTCCATTGCAAATGATGTTGGCTCTTGGTTTTGCATATATACTTTTCACTATATTGAGGAAATTCCCTTCTATTCCAATTTTGCTGAATGTCTTAATCATAAAGGGGTGTTGGATTTTGTCAAATGTCTTTTCTGCATCAATTGCTAAGTTCATATAGTTCATGTTATTTAATTTGTCAATATGATGAATTATGTTGTTTTTCTTATATTATTAAACCATCCTTTTATACCTCTTATGAATCCCATTTGGTCATGGTGAATTATTGCTTTTATGTGTGTTTGGATTCTATTGGCTAAGAGTTTGTTAAGTATTTTTACATCTATATTCATGAGCGATATTTGTCTGTAGTTTTCTTTCTTTGTAATAGCATTGCCTGATTTTGCTACTAAGGTTATACTTGCTTCATAAAATGACTCTAGACATTGTCTCACTTTTTCAACTTTTTTGAAGTAATTTAATTAGAATTGGTGATAGGTCTTCCATGAATGTTTAATGGAAATCAGCTGTGAAGCCATCGGGTCCAGGATTTTTCTTATGGGGAAGTCTTTTTATTACCTTTTCAATTTCTACAACAACAAAACCAGTTTTGTTTCTTGGTAATATCTTTGCCTGCTTTTGGTATTAGGGTTGTGCTTGCTTCATAAAATGATTCTGAACATGTCCCTTCTTTTTCATTTTTTGAAATAATTTAGGTAGAATTGGCAATAGGTCGTCTCTGGATGTTTGATAGAATTCAGCAGTGAAGCCATCTGGTCTAGGACTTTTCTTATGGGGAAGTCTTTTTATTACCTTTTCAATTTCTTCTATTGTGATGGATCTACTCAAGTGTTCTATATCTGTCCTTGTCAATCTGGGTATGGCATGAGTTTCAAGGAATTTGTCCATTTCCCCCATTTTTAAAAATTAGCTTTGATTGTATATGCTATTAATGATACTGTCAGAGAATTTTCACATTATGTTGATTCATCTTTTTCAGAACGTGAACAAATATGCATCTCTTCCAGTCAATTGACCAGGCTAGCCTACAAATTTTCCCACATAGACTACTGAGTACATCCAGGGCTTCAGGGCTAAATCTATTAGTTGAAATATATCAATTAGTGTCCCATCAATTACTGCAGACTTTTATTTATTTACTTATTTTTTGCCAATACCTTCAACTTATTTTATTACCATAAGCTAGCTCTCTATCATATAGTACTCTCTGAAATTACCTGTTCTGTTCTACATAGGGTCATATGAATTGGAACTGACTTGATGGTATAGACTCAACAGCAAATATTATCAGAACTCTCTTATTTCCCTGAAACAGGAAATGGCTTATAGCATATTGTTAGTTGGAATCCCAAGGATGTAAAAGTATGGGATGATATTGTCCATCTTTCCCCCACAGAGTGGCCAGTGGATTCAAATTGCCAGAGAAATGTAGCCTTTGACTTAGCAAAACAGCTTCCTTTGGGTTATGTGATCAAAACTTCCTTCTCCTCCTCTTCATACTCTTCATAGTCACTATTATTATCAACTAACTTATATAGAATTTTATAAGAAAATAAAGATATATATATATATCTCAACCTTAAGGAATAAGTAGATATTGTGAGAAATATCATTTGAACATATAAATATGGACATTAAATGCAAATACCATGCATTCATCATATTTCATTAAAGAAGAAAATCTGGATGATGCCAGCATCATTTTCTAGTTGTAATTTTTTGTCCAAAGAAGACCAATATATGTTGTTGTTATGTGCCACGAGTCACCTGTGACCCATAGCAACCCTTTCTTTGTACAGAGCTCTGAACCCAGTCTTGTCCTGAGTCTTTCTCACTAATTCTGACACACCAACCCCCATTGCACCAGTTATTGTATCAGTTCATCCCATCAGAGGTCTTCCTCTCCTGTGCTGTCCCTCAACCCTCCCAAGCATGATGTTCTTCTCCAAGGATCAGTCTCTTCTGGCCATGTGACCAAAGTATGTAGAACAAAGCTTCAAAATCCTAGCCTCCATGGAGAAACTTTGTTTCATCCTCTGCAAGACAGACCTATTTGTTTCATGAGTTATGGGTAATAAAGAAAAAAGTAAATAAAGAGTAAGAAACAAAATATCACTACAAAAATTTTTAAACTATTGCACTAAAGACATATTTACAGTCTTAAATTCTTTGGACATGTTGTCAGGCAGGGCCAGTCCTTAGAAAAAGACCTTTTTTTTCTGGGAAATGTAGAGGTAATTACTAATAATATTAGCCCTTTGTCAGCTATGTCATTGTCAAGCAAAATCTTTTCCCCAATCTATAGGTTTGGCGGTTCGGTTGTTTTGGTTTTTTTTTTTGTTGTTGTTGTTGTTGTCTTATATTTTGCAGAAGTGTTTTGCTGAACATAAGGATTTGTCAGAAATTCCCCATTTCTATTTTACAGTCTGTTGTTTGTCCATTCTTGGTTATGATTGATAGTCCATTTAAACCAGAAATTAAAGCCGCTAAATGTATCACTATTTCTTTTTGAGAATGCTATAATTTACATTTTATATTTATGTCCTTGATCTATTTTGTGTTTTTTGCACACACTGTATGGTTTGAATCTTGTTCTGATCCTGAAATTATTTTTTTATTAAATTTTATTAATTTTAATGAACATTTACAAAGATTTTGGGTTTCTATTCATTCATTGTTGAACTATTTTCTCTACCCCCCCAGTTCATTCGTCTTTTCTTTCCCCCTTGAAAGTCTGTTTTAATTGTCTCATTGCCATAGTGCTTGTCAAAGCCAGTTCTGATTAATCTCCTTTGTCAGTGTGTCCTTTGCCATTCCCTATCACTCCTCCCTGAGAGACTTCACCTGGTTCATAAGGAAAAGGGGATGGCGTATTCTCTTAGCTACTTCCTGCTGAAAAGGGACGTTGTAGGTTTCAGATTGAAGATCTTCTCTCACTACTCTACAGGGCCCCTTTGGCAATAGGAAAGATGTAGACTATTGTGGAGATTGCATTTCGAATTTAGATGCACTGTTATCAGTTGTGCTTAGCTGTACATATTCATATCCTTGAAGATGTATCATGGAACTGTTGCAGCCTAGAAGATGCAAATTTAACTAACAAGTTAAAAGTACATGAGTCAAAAATTAAAAAGCAATAATATTCCAAGTAGAAGTTCTAAAAGTGGCACAAATTAATTTACAGAGGGAAGTTAGTTCTTAAAATACAAGGCCTATTGACCAGCACTTTGTCTATTATAGTATAAAGGTTAGGAACCACAAAATGTAGAGGCTTGGCTATGTTATTTATTGTTCTTAAGTCCTGGAGCAAATTCCATCTACCACTGGCTTGTTTTATAGCTTGGAAGTCCGTATGCAAGGCAGAGGTGAAGTAAGGAACTGCTTATGAGGTTTTCCATCAATTCCAACAACTAAGAAATAGTGAGAAGAGTTGGGACCTCAGAAGGCTTTTAGGACCAAATAATAGGCTCTTGTGTCCAGGAGAAAA